>NC_052943.1:24786313-25095837 GCF_013358895.1 Oreochromis aureus | reverse complement strand
AACCCAGGGCCCAGTCTGCCTCTCTCTGTCTGAGGCCCTCACCAGAGCAGGCCCCTACTGTACTGTAACTCTACAGTAATTCAGGCTCTGTAAATCTCTCAGTGACTATAATATGTGTGTGTATAAGGCTCCAACTGCTGCTATGACAACAGATGACCCATCACAGTCTTAAGAGCGGCTGTTCGCCTGTCAAATTTAATCCTGGCTCAAAGTTCGACTAGAGGTAGTTTTTTACTGTCACAAAAAAAGGACCAAAAAAAAGAACGGTCATTTCAGGGACGGAAAGCGGTGCATACCATAAATAGCTTGACTTTCACAGCTAGGAATCCCATTTTCAGTGGGAGGCATGTCTTTTTTTCTTTTTTGGTCTGTGTGCGGAAATGACTATTTATGTACCAAACACTGTGATGTGTAATTTGGGAGATCTTGTTTCAAGCCTTGTGTCTTGCAATTTAGATAATATACTACTTACTGTCTTATATCCTGTGGGTTGTTTGGTTTTATTGACACCCCCAAACACACCATTTTTCTTTTTAAACCCTCCTTAGTTCATTCTCTGAAAACCACAAGAGTCTCTGGTATCTCCATCTAACAAATCTCTGGTGTTCACGACAGCATAGTGAAGATTTTTATGCAGTATCTTCACTTTTGTTCAATTTTAGCATCTCCGTTTACACTGACCATGCACAAGAAACTGTATTTCTTCAGCAGCATATAACCTCTGTATAATTACTTAATTCAATGAGCTGCTATTTGCTGTTTAAGACATTTTCCCCTTTATCTGTGCAGCAGATTTCAAGTTAAGTTTTTTCAGCCACCTACATCCACACAAAGGTCTCAGAGCAAAATAACTTATTACTTTTTTTAATGTTGTTTTACGACAGAAAATCTTCAGTCAAAGGTGTGCACTGTGTAAAAAGTAGCATGCAAACAGCTTTTCCAGTTATCTTCTCCAGCTATCACCTCTATGCTTCTCAGAGGGACTGCTAACAGTAATTCACGCACACTGACAGCCATATGGTATACTGCTCTAAACCTCCCCAACACAGAGCCACCAATCAAGGGAGAATAAGAAAAAAGGAAAGACTTATCCTGACAGGGCCTCCTTCCTGCTATCTCAATGAGAATGCAAACATTTTCAGACATGCTGGCAATGGCTCCCACATCAGTATTAAATCCCTGATTGAAATGTTTCCCTTGAAAACTGAAAGTGGTCTCTGCATCTATAATTTGACCATACATCTATAATTTGTCCATATCGAGTAACATTTGTTTATCCAGCCATGGACCAACTGTGTTTGGGCACATACGGACAGTAATTGCACTGTTGGTTATGCGACTGATTCGGGGATATGAAGCAGCATGTGCTGCCACTGATGGAGGTGGAATGCAGGGTACATATTTGCCACTTGAAATAACTATAATATAGCAAGTGGGGGGTTATGTGGTGAAAAGAAAAACTGTACTATATGATTCTGGATGGCTTGTGTAGATCTGACCACATTTCAAAGTGAGACTATTACATATACAGAGCTTTAGCCTCAACTTAAATCTCCTAAAACCCATAAGAGTATCCTGCCAAGGATCTATCTGATTTTGTTATCCTGACAGGCTTCTTGCAGCACACACAAAGCTGTGTGCTGCAAGAAATCTCCTTATTAAGTCACTTCTTTTCTATACTGAAGAGATGTTAGAAGAGATGTTCTTCGTTGCCACTCATGCCAACGAAGAACAGGAACCTGGGGCTACAATTCACACAGGCTCACTGAATGTGGACAGTACAAGCTCCCCTGGTCTGATAATTCTCAATTTCTGCTTCAGAATTTGGAGTAAACATCATAATAGTATGAATCAATCTGTCCTTGAAATAATAGTTTAGGCTCTTGGTGTTAGTGTAATAGGATGGGGGATATTTTTTGGCACACTCTGTTCCACTTAGAACCAACTAAGCATAGAGATTTCTTAGCAAAACAGGTTCTCAAAGTAGGTTCCTCATTCCATTGAGGGGTTAATTATTGGTAAACCTGGACTAGTTCAAATTGTTTCTTGTAAATACCACTGGTGTTACTTTGTGCTATCAAATAAACAGACCATCAAGGCATCATGGATCAAACAGAAATTCCAATACGCTATGATGTATCAGACCATGGAAATAAAGGTTGTTGGACAGCTAGGTATCTGAAAGACCAGTCTTGATTTACAAAAAAAAAAATTAGGAAAGAAATGTTGGCAGCTTACCTGCTTTACTGAAAGCAACAGTGGAGAACACACAATGGGTGGTCTGTCTTTGGATGCTAGCAAGCGAAGCCTTCAAACCAGACGGACGACACAACACCTCGAGCATATGTGCAAAGATTTCAACTGCTAAAAACTATAGTGACAGAAGGTTTGATAACCCCTGGTGAAGAATCTTAAAGACAGAAAAAAAAAGTATGACTTAATTTCAATCAAGGCTTTATTTGTTTGTGTGTCATGTACTGCCATTTAATGAGTCCTGCACACTTACGTTAGTTACAGTGTTACAGTGTTTAAGCTCATTTAATTAAATCTTGCGCTCTTACTCTACATGAGAGTTTTTCATATTGGGGCGACCTCTGCTACCAGTTGAGTTTTCACATTCAAAAGCAGATTCAATGACTGCAACCTTGGGGTCACGGGAGTGCCATATGTCAAACTAAGTGCTTCCTGAGGTTAGCCAGGTGCATACACAAAGTCAGTGTCAACTTTAAATCATGTTACTAAATGCCATAATGCATTCCATTTGAATGTGAGAAGAGAAAGAGTGACTATAAACTCATTTATAGTCACTTATTATTATGATTATTAAAGTCATTTACTTAATTCTCTTAACCAGTCAAGTAACATAGCCCGAAAACATGCAATTCAATTGAATCCCTTGTTTGTTATTTTTCCATCTTGTCGATGACATCATACTTACGTGGCAAACACAAAAAACAGCTTGAAACATAAATATTGAAAGCAAGCATTACAGGAAAAACCTATCAGGAATTTAATATTGGTATATGCGGCTTGGTTTGATCTTAACATGCCTAATTGGAAGTGTTATTTACAAATCAAGATTCCCTGTCCCGAGGCTACAGTGGAGGCAGTTTGCACAAGTCAATCAGCAGATTGCTTAAACAGCATACTGTGCCACTTGAGGCAAATATACCAAGACCAGCTTGCTCAAAATGGAATACATAATTTATAACACACATGTATTATACATTTTATGTTTTCCATGTAAATTTTAACAGATACTATCTAACTTATCTACTCTGCTTTATCTTAAACATTGTCTAGATCCACATTATTACAGCTTACCATATATGGTGCTACAGTATTCATGGAACTGCATATAAAAGATGAACATAAACAGAGCATTCTGGACATCGCCAGTTTGGTTTCTTGAAACTGAACATGCTAAACAAGGGGCGAATGTCACTATGAAACTAAGTGTGCAAACACTATGAGTTTGCACACTTATATGGTAATCACAAAGACTCCCCCAGAGCATATTTTGCTTTACGTTCTACTTAACTATCAATGTGACTATAATTTATCAAATAAACAGCATTCTGCATTAAATATGACTTTAAACTAGCGACTGAGTTCATAAACATATTAGATAACTCTTCACCATGTTCATGAATTTAGTTAGCAGTAGGAGAATTTCTCTATATAATTCTATATAGTCACTCTTCCATTAAATAGTACTGCCCAGTTTATTTGTAGAAATAAATATTAGTGATTTTCCCAGCCAAAAGCAAAGTGCATAATAATTTTCATCTTGCCAGGGAATTTTAATAATTCATATCTTCCTCTCACATCCCCCTCCTCTAATCTGTCCAATTCCCAGCCCCTTTGATGGTAGTACACTGGCATAGACACAGGGGGTGGGAGTTGGTGTGCAGTTGGAGGGCCTGGTCTTGGAGCCCATAGAGACCTAATTGGTGCCCCCACCCACCCACCGCCACCACCAATACTACTAACCCCCAGAAAACCCCATCCCCTCCTCCCCATCTCTTCTATGGTGTTTATCCACTAATTGGGCCACTTCCTGAGACAGAGGCCAAACAGGGAAGAGAGGAATGCATGGCAAAAGGCCACTCAGACAAGCTAGCGTCAGGGTTGGGGGTGGGGTGGGGGTGGGATGGAGTGAAGAAGGGAGAGTACGGAGATATATAGGCGCAAAAGACAGCCTAAAACGGACTGTTTACTCTCTCTCTCTTTTCTTTTACTTGGAGGAGGGTGGAGGCACACACCCCTGTTTATGACATAACATTTCATACTCCACATGAGCACTTCCTGGCACAACAGCTCAGTAGCTAACAGTTAATAGTGAGTGCTGGCTGCATGCAAGCGTTTGTATTGTGACTTCCACCCCTGCACTCTCACTACTGAACAGTGGGACTGATGGGGGGGAGAAGCACATAAGTCACTAGACTGACAAATGGGATGGTTCATGCTTGTTTTTATCCAGGTTGACCATCTATGTGCTTGGTTCTGTTTGATGTACGGGCCCTTTGAAGTTGGCCTGCAGAGTCTATTGGTGTTTTCCTGGGGTTAGAAGTTGAGCCCCTGCAGCATTTAGGTCTTTTCAGCCCAGTTAAGGGATGCCAGATGAGTACTACCCCCCCCCCGCCAGTCCCATGACGCCGCTTTTTGTGTGCTATATGTGAAGGGTTACCCGGGCCACCAGGGTGTTCTCCATTTATCAGAAAACGTGGAAGAAAACCAGAAAGGCTGCATTTCCTCAAAAAGTGGATAAGGACTTTTGCTTCAAACGCAGGTGGCCTGAAAACAGGCTTGTTATAGAAGCAGGTTTTAATTCTTTACAAAGTCTCCCTCCGATACGTTACCATCAGCTCTTCTGGAGTTACCGTCTTGTGCTAATTATACCAAAATAAGCAACGACCTAGTCTTTATGGAAATCATTAATGTAGTTTGAACTTCGTTTCAAATATTCTGTAATTCAACAACAGGCTGAGCATGAATATGCATCTCTGTGTCTGAAGACTGGGACAGTCAAAGGTATCTTTCTACCTCATGCTGTCACAGCATGCTGCTTTATTTCACCACCAAGCCACAGTAAAATGTTACATTTGCTCTTTGCATAAAAAGTACAATGTCGTCATCTAATGCCATCGATACCTGCAATCAGATAGGTCTGAGAAGAGTGATCAGAGTGAATTTAAAGACCTGGTGATAGCACGTAGGCAAAAAAGGTCATATGGTGGCCATTTGAACAGGGAAGACTAAAATGCAGCTGGACTGGTGAGAATGACTCTGAATAAACACTCCAGACTCATCAAGAGGAGGGGAGGAGGTGGAGGTAGGGAGGGAGGCAGGGGGCCAGACACAAACCTCTTCCTGTTGTCCTAAATAGCTACAATCAAGGGAGTGTTATCTCCCCCCAAACTTCCTGCCCTATCAGCTCCTGGGGACTCTGAGAACAGGGAGAGCCAGCTGGTCATAGAGCAAACATGGTGTTACATCACTGGAGGCCACTGACAAGAAACTGAATAGTGATGAAAGATGCATATTTCGGTTGCAGGCTTATCAGACATTTATAATGACATTTTCCTAAGGGCAGAGGATCTTTAAATTCCAAGAAGATTTCAACAAATACTGCACAGTTCTCAGAGCAGAAGGAAAAAGCTGCATTAGCTACATTAAAACATTCATTTGAGCATGGATTTCTATTAAATTAAACACGTTTGCCAGTGAAAGTTAGAGACATAAAGTAGAGTTGTTTATGTCGCTATAACATAGAGCAATTTGTTTAAAAAGTACATTCATATTCTGTACAGGGATATCAAACATTTTCAAAAAAGTCAGAGTGGGAGGTAGAAAGAGAGAAGCCATTATGAGCACAACTGCAGAAGGTGTGTGACGTTTGGCTGCTATCCTTAGTCTATTGGCAGATGTGATCCAGTCTGCAGGTGGCGTGCAACAGCCCCGGTATTGGCCAATGGCACTCCAAAACAGGATGTCTGAAACTCCCCAGGCTTGGGACTTCCTCTCCCGGAGCGCCACGGCCTAGAGTTCAGCCAGCTCCCAGCTCAGAGGAACGCATTACAGATCTGGCACGTGAAACAGTCTGCTGCTCACAACTCAACCCCACCCCCCTCCCTTTCTCTGGCCCAATCCCCTCTCTAACAATTTTAAACTACAGAAATAGTCCCCCTGGTGCTTTTCCAGAGGAAAGAGCTCTTTTTCTATTTGCTCAGTTTGCGTCAGTGAGGGCATCAAGAGTGCACCCTTTACCCTGTTAATGAAACTAGGCCCCGGCAGCCAACGTACCAAATTAAACTCAGTGGGCCTTTCCAAAACAGCAGAAAAAACAGAGACCTTGACGTGAACCTTGATAGCCCTGACATAGACCGCAAAAGACTATATTGTTCACTTGTGGATATACACATCATTTATGACTATAAAGAACACACAGGAATCCCAAAAGAAACTTTAATGATTCATATTTGTGTGCATCACAAAGTGTTCTGGCTCACAAACAGATCATTTGAACACTGGATTTTATTTATACTACCATGCGGTCACAACTTCCTGTTTGTTAAAAGATAATATGTTGCTTGCAATATCGCTGGGCTTGTAAACTGTAAATTTCTGGCAAAGGTTTGAAAGACATAAACAACCCCCCCAGTACTAGTACTTCTCTGATGCAATTGTGCATTACTGGTTTAATGCCTTGCAACTAGAGAGCTGCTTTTAGCTTTAACTAACTGTAACTACATTTTTCTTTGAAGGAGTGGAAAAAATGTGGATGAAGGATAACACTAAAGGGGAAACATTAACTTTAAAGAGCAACTACTACTGGGGGAAAAAGGCCAATCTGAGAAGTTAGCAACATCCTCTGTCCCTTTACATAAAGGCATGATTTCTTCAGTATCTCCCTCTGTGCCACCCACCCACCTACCCATTTGGATCCCAGTGACTTCATTAAGATGGCACGTTGTTTGCCAATGTGGTTTCAATCTGACCAAAACTGTACATAAACCCCGCAGGAAATGCAGCTGGGTGACAGACTGTCCTAAAATAAAGAGAGTTAGAGAAACAAGGAGTCCGGGTGTGTATGTGGGGCTGAGGAAAATAAAACAGATGTGAGGCGACGCAAAAGAGGTGGGGGCATGATTAACGATGCCGACACTTTGAAGACAGGAAGACACCTGGCGACCATCTTGTCTCCATGGGCCCTGGACAGACGGGAATGCTTTAGTGTGTAGGAATTAGGTCCTACTCATCTCCCAGCTTTAGCACGGAACCACCGGCCAGATGGGGACTAAGCCAGGGGGATTGCAGAGGACTCAACGAATGAGACCCAACTGCTGGCTCAACCAACTGCTCTGTTGATTTGGCAGCTTACTTACAGAATGATGGATAGTATGCTAGTCTGTCAGCTAGTTCACTTCCCTTATTGACTATGATTGTGTTAAATCCCTACCATACGACTGCACTAGGGAAGACTAATGAAGTGACTTGTGTATTTTCCAGAAAGGATACTGTACACTTCCTGGCTTTGCAGATCCACAAACACCCATTGTTTTATAGTACCTTGCAAACAATAAATATCAGGCGCCTGAAGGCGCTCCTGTCTGCATAATCCTAAATATACAAGCGTAAAAGCCTCGACAGGAGGATCACACACACTCATTCTTCCCAGAGCCATTTTCTATACCTAAGCACCTTGTCCAACTTTCGCACGCACCATCAAGCTGGCCCTGATGGATGACAAGGGAGTACTAAGAGTTTAAAATCTTACCCACAGACTGGAGTAGTCAGGGACTGAACCACCAACCTTCCAATTGGTAAACGACCTACTCTAACTTGTGAAGCTATAGCTCATGAGGTAAAGGCTTATAAGGTGTGACAGGAAAAGTGTCGACACAAAGCTACATTTGAAGCTAAAAATGGCCTGTGGCACTATTAAACCTAATGAGTGGGAGGACGTGAAGAAGATGGGACTGTTATTGTGGCACGAACATCGTGTCTCCTCCTTAGATTGTCTTTGTAAATAATTGGTCTGGTAGTCAAGCAACTCCACAGCAGACCCTGAGGGCTAAACAGCTAGCAGTGTTGTCATTACTATGTTCTCTTTGAAGACACCAAAGATGGAGTCTGACCATTCGCTATGCTTTTCATGCCATTTCTGAAGACGCCCAGGATTGCTTCCGGTGACAAAGCACTAATAATGACTACTTTGGTGTGCTTGATGAATGCCTGGGGTGCCGAACTTTGACATGAAGCAGTTTTGGACAGGATATACCCCTCTATTCTTTGACCTGATTGAAACACAGAGATCTTATTTTACTTGGAACATACCTTGTATGTGCAATACTTGAAACACAAATACAAAGCGAAAGAAAGAAAGAAAGAAAGAAAGAAAGAAAGAAAGAAAGAAAGAAAGAAAGAAAGAAAGAAAGAAAGAAAGAAAGAAAGAAAGAAAGAAAGACAACAGCTCAAAAAACTAAAAAAGCACATACATACAGATAAAGAGTAAAAGAGAACTATAAAAGTCAACAGAAAAAGATAAAAATTGAAAAAAGTGAGGTCAGCTATGGTAGGAATTTTATAATATTCCAGTTTTCAGTTTTTAAAATAATGACACTTCAGCATTAAAAGCAATTTGCTACATGAATGAATAAAGCCTTTATCACATTAAATAATGTACTGGATTCTACAGAGTTTCTGTCTACTTGACCTGGGTAAAAAAAACAACAAAAAAACTGCTCTTTGCATGAATTTTAACAAGTTTATACAGGTATCCTGACAAATTTAGTTAAATTGATGTTCAACATCCTGAAAATGAATTAAGCTACATTAAAATGTCTACACTGACACTTACATAAACATTCAGCAATGGCAGCTGGCTGAAGAAAGAACATAGGAGAGAACAAGTAGTCCATGTACATGTGTCATGACCCGGTCTCTATAAATATACAGACGGTGGGCCAATACCCACAAAACATGCCACAAGAAAGAATGGTCCTTTGCAGCGGGTGCAGCGGAGAAGGCAGCAGCCAGAGAGCTGTGCTTCAAGCAGGTTCCAAATCAGCACTTGGGGAGAGCAAAACATATGTTAGCTATGTTATGGTTAGAATTAGCATCCCTGGTTTTCAGCGGATGTGGGTTTGATCCCTTTGGCCTCCAGGCTCAATCAAGTCAATCTAAAATTAGTGGGCTGCCTCTTTTTTCCGGAAGACAGATAATTCCCCGTTGATTGTGGAGAAGGAAAAACATTGAGAAAAGCAAACATGGTAAGAAACGTGGAGAGTGGGCGACTTCACAGCATGAACGCAGCACAGTTATGGTGTCGCTAAAATAGTGACAGGTGCAGTGGCCAGCTGTTGCCAATAAACATTCATACTAAAACAGGAACGGGAAAGCTTTGTGTAAACGTTTAAAGCACCAAGTGTTATCGGTGTGGGCATAATGTCTGTAATATCACGGAAATGAATGCTAAAACTAGTTTATATGACTCAGTCACTTTGTAAATGGTAAAATGGAGGGGTGCTCCAGGGGCAAATCCAAATGGTGCTGTAGGGTGGAAACTGCCAAGAATTTATCTGGAACTGGGCAACTCATCAATGGGCTACTGTGACTATGACCAAGGAAAAAGGACACAGTCAACTGTGTTTATATCTTTCAGCGGTGCCCCTACCCTGAACAATGTGGCAAAGCCCATACTGGCGTGAAAGGCAAATAAGGCCTTCTGGCCACTAATTACAGAGGGGCGCTGGGACCGTTAGCTCCAACTGTTTCAACATGCAAATCACATCCAACTTGGGGGCAGTTGGCTTCTTAGAACACAACTGTAAAACAAGGCCTGTTTACTTGCTTCTGATTTGCTTGTGCCCTTGCTTTTTGTAGAAATGGTACAGGGGTCAGCACTCAACAAATGTCATAAACGTAAAAAGTGAGGCGTAAATTTAAGCTCTTATTTTGTAATCTGCACGTTAAAGGTTTGTGGCCGAATTAAAAGAAAAAAAAAAAGCTGCCTTCTGTGTATCTGCCTGGCTGTATTTCTAACTAAATGATACAGCCCCAAAGTAAGCATTGGTTATCACTGGACTATGAAGAGCTACACTTGCAGCTCATTAGTATGCATAAAATAATACATAGGAAAAGAAAAAAGGAAAAACACAGCAGCCTTGGCCGCTGATGTCATTGGATTCTCAAGTGTTTTTCTGTCTCTCGAAAAGAGGAAAACTGACACAAGAAATATGTTGTGCTGTGCTATCCTGTTTTGTACATTTCCTGAAATCCAAGGTGTAGGGTACAGGAAAAATCCAGTTTGAGAGAGAAGGTCAGGCTTCAGCATTTGAGGTCTGGAAAAACCATTAGTTGGAATGGAAGGAAAGAGATGAGGTCTAAGTTATTTCCTCTCTTTTTCCCATTTCTCTCCATCATTTGAGAAAAAAATGGGGTGGGAGGGGTGCCTTATTCCCCTTTGAGTGTCATCGTGCTGAGAAGGAAGCCATGATAAGAGGATTCAGGACAAGCTTGTATATTGTGACAGAATGGGGCAACTGAATGCTTGATATATAGGCTCGGAAAAATATTTGTTGTGCTTGCTTTGCTGTCTTAGACGTCACAAAAAATGCCTAGTATCCTGAACATGTGAATGAATACCTAAGTAAAGGTTCATGTACGCTGGTTATATAACAGCTTAAGGTGGAAAGTTGCCACGAGGTGTTAAATAAGCACCTGTAAAACAATGAGAAGAATTGGAATCAGGAAGCTAAGCTTTAGATAAATCTGGAGAAGGCACTGCATCACTTTGTTTTTTCAGTCAATAATAATGAAACATTTCAGGCTTTTCATTAGATTGCCAGGGAAATATGTGAATGGATTTATTTGTATTATATTTTATTTGACACACTTGTCAACTTTATGTGCAAAAGAACAAGACATATATGCGTATCCTCATTTTACAAAAAAAAAAAAAAAAGCACAATGACAAGTGCTCTCAGTCACTCTGCCAAATGAACACCATTATTCTGGAGGCATTTTGCAAATACTGGCCCTGCCTTTTGTGGGCCCACTGTTCAGAACAACCCTGTGGCTTTCCTCAGGTGCTCAACATTTCCCTGCAGCTTTCCAAAGCAAGCGTATTGGTTAACCACCCAAACCACTCGAGCATAATGCAATCTCCAATTCACAACACACAAAATGTATTGGCAGCATTCCACTGAACCTAATCCAGGAAGTGGAAACATTTCTGCAAACAGACTCTTGTTGAAAACTTCTAATGAATGGTTTCTCATCTATGCTGAATGATGTAGAGTCTTAAAGATTTTTCCAAATTTCCTCAGTTTCTCTCTCTTGCTCTTTTTTTTGTTTTCCTCATTCCAACCTACCAACAAGAGAGAGGGGAAGACGGACAGTGCTGCCTCTGTGCACAAGGCCTTTCCAAACACAGAAGGCAGCTGTGCTGGAATGTGCAAGCTCTGAAATTATGGCCCTGGCCATTGCTAAAGAAAATAAAATTGATGCAATCTGTAGAGCATGCAGCTTTTAATTAGTGGCTTCCGTCTCCTAATTGGTTGCTCTCCGTTTCCCTCCGCCTTAATTCGGGATCGGACCAATTGACCATGCTGCATTTAGTTTGCTGTGTTTGTCTTGAGAGAAACCATACACTGTAATCAAGACACAAAATGAGCATTTTCAAGGGCAGCACAAGCAAGTGGGTGCAGAAAACCGTCAACCCCATTCCTTTTCAGTTTTCCCTGTCTTTAAGGAAATACGTTTGTATGGATTGTGAGACCAAGTGGAGGAAAAGCCTCTGGATTATGTTGCGAATGTTAAGTCGTTCGGACCGTGCGAAAGGAAAAGGAAGAAAAAGCCCCAAACTACACTTAAATTCTTAGAGATCATAAAAAAGAAGAAAAATATTTTTAAATTTTAAAACAGCAACATGTAAAATGCAATTTGGAATCTTTGTATACTTCAGTTTCATTATTATACAACTCTGTAAACTGTATGCAGCACATGCATGAACCCCCACTGATAATGCTCCATTCATGTGGAAGCCGACTCCTTATAATGGTTTCTGGAAAGTACATTATCTGAATGCAAAAGTTTACCCATTACCTAACAACTGAGTCATGTTTATTGCATGCAACAAAAGCTAACTGTGAGTAAAAACACACAGGAGATCACAAAGCCAAAGCTTACTGTGGTATGTTTATTGCGGGGTATGTGGTCTTTAAATGGTTTTTGTATCAAAGCGTAGACGAGTAAACGCTCCCCATGGAGCTTTCCATTCAAGGTGTGTGGGTGAGTAATGAGACTCAGGTAAGCCAGCGCTGGACATCTTACATTTGTCACATGTTGATTTGCTTGACTCGTCAGAGGTGGTAAAAATGGCTTAAAAGCATCATCGGCAAAATTGCTAACACAGAAATGAGGCTATGGATGGCTGGCTCCAAAATATTTTTGATTTGATAACACAAATGAAATCTTTTCCAAAACAACTACTGCTGAACTTTGAGTATGCTGGAGAGATAAGCGTGGGACACGACCAGAAAAAAAAAACTAAATAAAAAAAACTAAATGAGGACACAGGAAAAGGAGATAAAAGCTGGGAAAAGAGCAACCGTTTGGCTGCTGACGGCTTACAGCCGAGCTTCAGGGAGCAATCATTTGAGGGTCAGGGACAGGTCTGGTTGCCTGGCACTACTGGATTCACACTCGCGTATACACACACACACACACACTCCCTGTGTCATCCTCTCCAATCTTTACCATTTCCGCTAGCCAACAAACACATTTCCTTTTTACAGGGGAAACTTCAGGAAATTCAACTCTGCACAGTTTTCCACACAACAGCAATGAGAGCAGATCTGAAAATTTTTTAAACTGAAAAATGAGTAAATTAAATCAGAATTATTTAAATTACTTCCGTCACTTCTGGCATTTCCAGGCATTTCTCACTTAACTGAGCGTATCTGTAATACACTAAGCATTTTCACTTGTTCTTGATACTTTTTCAGCTGTACAAGAATATAATTTTGACTTTCTGGAAGTAATATCAGAATGACTCTTTGCAGTGGACAAATGAGTAAAATGTAATTGATGGTTTAGGAAATTTGTTATGTTTTTTTTTCACTGTGTGATTGTTTGCATGTATTTCCCCATGAGCTGGAATAGCTGCAAATTGCAACAAACACGTAATTCTATTTCTGGAAAGCAACGAAGCAAAGAGCTCTGTTAAACATCTGAGGGCAACAATAATTCCATGCAACATCTAGCGGTGAAATAAGACACTGACAGATGTAAGCAGTGCCTAATTTATGAGGGGCAAAAAATAAAAGAGGTTAAGGGAGGTGAATGGGGAGGGGGGGTACAAAACCGGATATGTAATAAAGGTGATAACGATATGTGACACAAAAATGGAAGATACGGCGCTAAAGAATTCAAAGAAAGAGTTGAAGCTTCCTCCATTCTACTTTCTTTTTGTGACCAGTAGGTTTAATGGTCAAACATCCTTCTCTCTCTCTCCTGTCTGTTTACAATTACCGTACCGCGAATGAATCTTCCACGAATGACTGCTCAACTGGCAGCCCTTACTAGCCAGGAACAAGGGAGCTATTAGCAGAGGAACTGAGGAAGGAAGGAAGAGAGGAAAGCCAAAGGGAAGGCAGTCCAGCGCAGAGGCCCAGGGAGGGAGAGGATGAGAAGGGAAGGAGGGAGGCAGGGAGAGAACAAGGGGTAAGGCTTAAAGGACAGAGGGAGGGAGATGGGGAAGCAGTGCAGAGGGATCGGTGGTCTTAAACAGCAAAGAGGGGAAGGGCAATGGTGAAGGAGGGCTCATCTCCCCGAGGCTGTTCAACAGACGTAAAGATACAAAAGAAAGAGAAAGACGACGAGGAGGTGGTAGGGACTGTTGCATCCCTCTCATCCTAACCCACCCATCTTCCCCCCACCAGCAAGAAAAGGAGATGAAAGAGATTAGTTCTGGGGTCTGCCCTGAAGGGACAGTGCACAACCTCTGAAATCATTTCATTTCTCAGGCAACAGGATTTAGAATGGGACCTCCCCATGGCCCTTTGACACGAGAAATACATGAGAGCATTTTGTGGGTGTGACATTTTCTCAACCTGCTCCACCCCTAGTTCCACCCAAGTCAAGGTTTTTTTGGGCCTAAGAGTGCTTCTGGGGACTTCCTGACAGCCATAATTTACTTTGACTTCAGAAATGACAAGGTGGGAAAAGAAAACGCTGTTACCCTTTTTTGAAACACCTTCTGTCTCCCCCCCTCTCTCACATACGCACACACACACACAACAAGGTGCAATCCCAAACCTAAGATACAGCCAGCCTTTCACACGGTCATTCATCAAACAGAGCTGGTGAAAGAGGAAATGAGGTGACACCCTGCCATCATCCTCTTTCCGATGCATCTGCCAAGTCCTTGCAGCAGGAACACAAGGCCTCAAAGCCCTCAGACATTTTTTGTCTCACTTTATTACTGTGTCTCTCTACCTGACGTCATGGACCAGACATATTGCAGCAATTATAAAAAAAAAAAACTATACTTACAATTAGAAACGGATTTATTTCCAGTTTGCAAAAGACACAGGCCAGTCTTCTCACTTAATGTTAGATTTTGAAAAGGACAATGCAAAGACAGATAAAAGTCACAAGCCATAGAGTTAAGTGGTTTAAATCTTTCAAAACAAAAAAAGGATACTGTTGCGACACAGCTTATGTTTAAGTCAACTGGTGTTCAAAGTGACCAATGAAAGCTCAATCAGCACCAATAGAGCCAAACAAAACAATGTTGTAATCCTAATGTTAGCTAATTATCTCCAACACGAAAAAGAAAAGCTGTTGAGACCATAAACCATCAAAAAGCAACCGCAAGCTGGACCAATACTAATATATTGTGGCTGCAGTATAAGGAAACACAACTCCTGCTCTGACAGCCAAATGGTCATCCTCACAGAAAGGTCTGATGGGACTGATTCCATTTCATCCACAATGGGTAACCTAATCCCGATGAAGATGACTGAACCCGACGGAGGATATACATTGGGATACCATTACTCCGTTGGCCTGTCCAGTGTGCCTCTGAAATGACTGCGCTAAATAATAGTCCGTTTGTTTAGCCATTCTCCTAAACAAGGCATTGGACCTGTTGAGGTGAAAGGGAAAAGAAAAGAGAGCACAAATCTGCTTTTTATCACAGGAAACCCAGGGTAGCTCCCTTAACCAAACCCCCACCTCCTCCAATCTTACACCTTATCCACTTGTAAGCGTCTCTTAATGTGGTGTTGGGATCCCCGGAGCAGAGAGCCAGGCTCAGGGGGCTTCAGCAGGGGATATTTGAAACATACAAAGAGGGTATTATTTGTTGCAACCCCCTGTTGGCCCCCTACCAGCTCCTATTTTGTATGTGGGTCTGACTGTATCCTGATGGTGGTGAATGATGACTCCTTCTTACTCCATGTTTCTTACACATGCTAGAAAAAGATCAAGTGGACTCGCTAACTTTCCAGGTGGAAATATATATATATATATATCTATACTTTATACTTTTTAAATGAGATGCTTTTTACATTTAATTTTAATGCCTAAACAATGACTGTGCTGTATCTATGTGTTCATAAGATTAAATCATACTGATGTCAGCATATTCCACTTCATGTTTCCCAAAAAACTTCCCATAAACTTCAGTGTTTTCCTGCTGAATATTTTATTGGTGTGTGGGTGCGAGTGCTTTGTTGCAGGCAGCCTTGAAAAATGATAAACGATCCAGGAAGGCTTCCTCGAATATACATTACGCCTACTATGGTTATCAGACGCCAAAAAAGTAAGATTTTACAGTTCTCTAAAGCCTTCACAGTGACAGTCGTCCTGTTTTTTTGTTACAGGCAACACAGGATTCGCTTCATATCGCTGTAAGCTACCAAGCACTGTGTGATAGCATGCATTTGCTCTGTCATGGCAAATTACACTGCATTTTTTGTCAAAGCTCTCATTGTTGGCATACCACGCTGTGCCGAGAAACTGGCCCCATTCGAAGGGGCTTTTTTTTCCACATTAGTTTATTTGTCACTCAGAATTTAGCCTTGAAACACAACATAGTTTAAACGCAATAAGATGAGCTAAGCTAATGTAATATGAACCTATGCATTTGGATGAGTCGGCATAACAAAAACTCAAGTAAATTTGAATCCTGCTTCGCTGAAATCACGTAGATGATGTTAGTTTGATACCTGTAAAAACATAAACAAACAAACAAATAAATAATAAATTAATGTTAGCAATAGGATGGAGCCAGATTCAATAAATGAGTGATTCTCATTTGTTTTGTTCCTCGTAGCTGACACTTGTCCAACCAGCTTGACAGAAAAATGTAGGCAGAGATCCTTCAAAACAAAGTTACTGGACAAAAAGTCTTGCGAACGAGATTCTTTCATGGTGAGTGTCCCCTTTAAATGTTGCGTAAAAATTGGGAGTTGTTTTTTTCTTTTCTTTTCTTTGTTTTGTTTTTTTTAAGTCATCCAATCGAAGGAATTTTTTTTAATTAAAGCTGAACCACTTGTTGGTTAAAACACCAACATTCCATGGTTCCAGTTTAAATTTTCATTTTTTTATAAACTACTCCTTTCATGTGGGTGCCGCAGCCTGATGGGAACATCGACTCTTTCACTCTCATCAGAGTTGTAAAGTCACTCATCAGAGGTTTTTAAAACTTGTATAGCCGACTCATTGGCAGGAACGCAATTACAAAAAAAACGAAGCACCTTAGGTAAGTTCTCAACTGAAAGATTTACCTGTTGCCTGATAGCAAAACAACAAGTCACAGCTGCACTGCAAGACAACCAGCCACAACAAAAAAGAGCATCTCTCTGACTGATCCAACCTTGCACACCGACCACTGTTTTCGTAAATGTTTGCAATGTTTATCAGATACAAATAGCAGAACCTGAACACAAACATTTACACAAGGACACGCTAGTTACTGACCGGACTTGAAAGTGGCCCTTAATCGTGCGCTTATAAACCTCACCGGTGGAGAAGAACATGGATAAACCCTTCTTTCGTGGTGTAAAATTTTACAGGAAAAACAGAAAACGAACAAATGAATTACTGCACAAGACAGAAATACTAAACTGCGAAAGAGGAAAAAAATATGCAAGCTCCTCAGCAGTACTGCAGGAGAGGGGTTAGGAGTAGCGTTTATGAGAATAAACGAGATTTCCTGAACTGAGAGCATTCCAAGGGCGCCGGTGGTCTCGGCTTGCCAAAAGGCAAGACGACACATGCTGGAGATGTCTGCCAGGTAGCAGAGCACAAAGAGCCCTCATTTCCTCCCTACCCCTCCCTTACTCCCTCCTTTCCACCCCCCGCACACCTCCCTCTCCCATCCTCATGTCTTTTTTGCTTTTGCTCAATGCCAACTGAAGAAGAAGTATTTAAAAACACACACAAACCGAGATGTGTTGGATACAAGCAATAACACAAAAAAACAAGCAATGTCTCACTAAATATTTGAATTTTATGTTTGTAAGTGTGTGAATATGAGAAATATGTTGCCTTTTAACCAGAAAATAAATTTTCTTTGCAGAAAACTCTAGCGTCGTTTGGGCTTGGATAACCAAATTGTGGCCCTGCAGGATTTTTTCTATGTCTGGTTGGATTGGAGGCTTTTTTGTGATGATATTCTTGGATGCACACATGTGTAAGCTGACACTAATACAGCCCTTGAAGTTTGATACTTGCCTGGGGATCCTGCTCCCCCAGTGCCCAAACACACACACACACACACACACACACACACACACACACGCAGCTTCCCAGAGCTCATCCATCCCTCGGTGGTATCTCATTTCTTGTTTGCAAAGACATACTCACACACTTTATTTTGCTACTGCAGTTTTACTAACCTGCAGGTCAAAACTCTCACTCTGCTTTCTCATTACCAAATCTTGGAAACGTAACCGGGACAGGAAAGAGCGATTCTCGAGCAGTGAATCATACCAAAAAATAGAATAATAAAGTGCTAAATGCTACAAAAAACCCCTTAACTCTAGATGAAAACAGCATTTTGAAGCACAGATATCAACAGCTCAGCTCGGCTTCAGTAGGACACTGAACTGTGGCAGCAGGGCTCTATTCAGAACTGTGCAGTCAGGAAAAAACAGTGAATAAGCTCTAATCCTTTAAGACAGCACCAATAGAGATTCCATCATGCTTGGCTCGTCACGAGAGGAGAGCAAAGCTTGGGAGATGATAACGTCAGGCCAACACAAAATAAAATATGGCCTGTTTTGACTGCCTGGCTTATAGCCGGTCTTTTAGCTAAGGGTAGTTTCCTGTTGAGTGGAGGCATGGCTCAGGTGGAGGTTTCTACCAAAGAAAAGGCAAAACAAAAGGTATTCACAGAGAGAAACTGAGGATCCTCCGATGCCCTGTTGTGAGGCCACATAACAAAGACTGAAATGTTTTGAGTGTTCAAGAGAGGCTTTCGATACTTAAGTGAAGAAGGCCTTAATGTACAGTCTTTATGGAAGAAGGAATTAAGAGGTATTCATAAGAGCCAGCACACAGAAGCAAAAGCACAGCATGGTTCAGACGTACGCATTTCAAAAGCTTTTCATTAGGTTACTTCACCTTTGAGTCAGATTAGCCATGAAAAATCAAAATAACCAGTTAAATCATTCATTTGACTGAGAGAAAAATATAATAATTCACAACAATTTGGATTTCAGATGCTGCTGATATGGTCAAAAGTAGTCAAAAGTTATGTTTTAAGGTAAAAAAAAAGTTCCCTTAAAAAAGGAAAACAGGCTAACAACAGAGCAAAATCGGCCTAAGGAAGCCTGTGATACCTTTAGAATCTCTGGTAAAAGAAGACATTTTCAACTGCTTCCTTATTTCCCAAAAGGTCGCCATAACGGACGGATCTGCATATTTGATTTGGCACAAATTTTATACCAGATGCCTTCCTGATGGAATCCTCCAATTTCTCTGGGCTTGGAAACCGCACTGAGCCCAGTGACCCCCTGAGCCCGGGTTTTGTGTCTCCTTCCTGAATTGAAACCAGGACTCTTTCATGTGCAAGGCAACCATTCAAAAGCTCCAGTATAGTTACTAAATGTACCTTGAGGTGGGTTTCCATGATTAATATGGAATTTGGCCATTCACACTTAATTGGCAGTCTAAAAATGATCAGGGGAAATATAAACATGTACGGTTTCTAGATTCTCAGAGACGATGATTTGCAGCCAGCATATCTACCACTGTCACGAATGCAGATAAGTTATTATTAGATATTATTAGATAAGTTATTTGATGCTTTTTCATTTCATGAGGTGGGAGATTCTACCATTTTGGTTCGCTAAACAGGTGATAACAAAAGCATAAACCAGCACAATGACCTGCACAGATGAATGGAAAGCCACAACACACACAGAAGCACTGATGCGAGCTCTGAATGCAGGAGAGAGAAAGAGAGGGGAGAAAAAAAAATCAAAGCTACACTTAACTAATGCCTGAATATTTAACAAGTGGCCCACTAATTACAGTCTGGTGGAATTCATCTGTGATTACAATTAGCAACATCCAGACTGGCTGGGAAAACACTGGCAGATGTTCAGGCTGCTCAAACTGGCGTGATGTCAAGTGTTTACTTTGTATGACTCCTGCTAAAGCCCAGTAGGCCACAGAACGGCTTAATGAATGGACTTTGATCAACATGCTCCATATACTTGGTCAAACCTAGGGCCAGGTGCACTGCTATACACATGAAATTAGAATATACTTTTTCTTTTGATCTGCTTACAAAATACAAATGCTGAACTTTGTGGATCTAGGATTAGAAAGGAGCACAGATTCTACAAAAAGATAGCTACAATTATGAATGAATGAAAAGTTACACATTTATAAGGTCAGTTACGTAAGTACAAGAGCACAGAGATTCATGCATCATCACGTTTCCAGTGCCATACATCATGTGGTATGACTTTTTGGAACAAATCAAAAAACTCTAGGTATAACAGTTAATTTATACACAACGGTGCACAAAGCATCATTATTAAAGAGTACATGCTTTTAAATAATAGAACAAGTACACTACTCCTTCCTCCCTAAGCTCATTTTTATGTGCCAAAATCTATTCTGTGTCACATAAAACATGTGACTGTTACCAGCCACAGAAGGAATTTACTTTATAACATTAAAGGCTTCTTACACAATCCTCTAATGTTCCTTTTGAACATTTTAATTTCTTTAGTTTAAAGTAGGATCGACAAGTTTTGAAAAGAATTGTCAAGAATCTTGGCCCGTGTCAGTTTTGGCCCCATCTCCTGTTCAGAAGCTACACTACAGCAAAGAGGAAGACTTTGAGAAAGGAGGAGTCCGTAAACATGAGAGGGCAGAAAATCGAATACATAGCGGTTAGTGACTAAAAGACACTGTGATCTGGTGGGAAGCAGGTTTCAAACTCTGGAAAATGTCAACAACAAAAAGGCTCGATGACAAATGGATGCCACTGGGACGCTGTGTACTTTACTTGTGACTCAACGGATCATTTTTGAGTCATAAATAATCTTTGGGTTTTTGTGAAATAGAAAGAGGAAACTGGTGTAGGTGGAAATTTGTAAGTTGCTGGGTGCACCAACACAATACTTATAAAATATAAATATTAAAAACACTCTCATGTCTAATAATAGCGGAAATTGTTGACTTGTTGAAGGATAAACTCACCCACTGTAATTTCCCCTACAGTACTGAACAGCAACGTAGACATGCTGCCCTTTCAATTCTAATTCTTTTTCCTCTGTTTTGTTGTGGCCCCTTGATCAGATAAGAGCCCAGTTGGTAACTTCTGGTCACAAACAAAGACCCATCTGCTAGCAATCTTCTCCACTGTAAGTAGTCCTGCCTCCTGATAGCATGGATAAAGCCTAGCACACATTAGGGCAAACAAATGGGCTTTTCAGTGAAACAACAGACCAACACTATCTTTCTGACACAAAAGTAACCCATGGGTTCACAGCAAAGACAAACTGTAACGGGGAAAAAAACTATCAAAGCATCATTTTACCGACTAGAAAAGCTTCTGGTTTGTGAGTGTGTGTTTGTGTGTGCAATAAACAAGATGGACAGCTGCTCGACAAACAGAGTGACAGGGGGTTCTTCCTACTAGAACAGGCTGGATAAATATTCCTGGTGGTGCTAATCAATCACCACAGCTCAGTCATAGTGGGTCAGAGGTGGGCCTGGGTGATTGGCGCAATACAAAGGAAAGAGGAAGTGGGAGAGGTTCTTTTTCTTCTTAAGCTGGAGGGGGCAAAGGGGGTAGGATGGTGGTGTGACACGTCATCATGCCTGCTTTATGACATTTTCTTACACAGTAAGGTATGATTGTAGAAGGTAAATGGGACCCTTTTTGTGCATGTTTGGGACGAGAACAGGTTGTTCCTGTTTGTATGTTTTTTTGACAAAGTAATAATGCACGTTCGCTTTATTCATGCTGTGTGCTTGGGGACATGTGGTTACATATCTACTGAGTTGAACATCAGGTTACAGTATAAGGTTTCTGAGGGGTTTATGATTACAGCGTACCTATGGTACATATTTAACACAGAAACATAAATCCACTGTTAGGCTTGAGAATCAAAACAACTGCAGGCAGCTATAGCTTAACTCCTAATAGTGTGTAAGAAACTGTATGCAAATATTAAGATAATCTGTTGTTTTCTGATGAAGAAATGCAACACATACATGACTGTTTACTGAAAGAAAACAATGGAAAAATCTAAATCTAAATATAGTAATCAATAAATTGGTCTTTTGTTGGGTAATTTCATTATGCTTGGAATTGAAGTAGCAGTGAGTAAGGCTGATTTAAAAGTGTTAACGTGAACATGTTTCTATATTAATTTAAGTGAAATCATAAATCATGCATCACTACAATCAGGTGTAAACTTACATTTTGTTTGACAACATGTTTTGATTATGCCATCATGACATTATATGCTAGAATCCTGCGTTCCATTTGCCTCGGAGCTCGGAGGGACATCACTCCCAAGTAAGGAAAAAGCAAGGAAAATCAGGATTTATTTTACTCCTTAGCAAAGTAAATACATCCATTTGTGCGTCTCAGAGCATCACTCTAAGAGCATTTTTAAGGAAAGAGATGACAATTTAATTTTTTCCAAGAGAGCTGATAAGAACCATGTGGGAATCTATATTTAAATGATTATATTGTTGCTAAACTTCCTCCTCAATATACACTTACCAAAGATGTGTTGCAGGTCTTTAACTGATTAAATGAAAAACTATTCTGACACAGACGCCAAATGGAGAGCACTGAAACAACCTGATAAAAAACTGAAACCTAAAATGTTGTGCAGGAGCTGTTGAGAGATGGACAACAGCCCTGCTCCTTTCAAGCTAAAATAAACGCCACTTTCCCCACCCTCTTTCTCTCGCCATCCCACTCAATCTGTCCGTCACACAGCTGAGGCCCCCAGGAGGCCTCCACTGCACCTCTAACAGCCCACAATAACTTCATTGACACCAAGGCGTCCCATTAATCTTCATTTGCCCTATCATGTCCTGCCATTGGCATGGAAATGTCTGCCCATCTCCGGCGTGAAGTGACAGACAGCGTCGGTGGTGGCGAATGAGCGGTAGAGAAGGGTAGGGTGTTAAAATAGTAAGGGGCGAATGTGGGGTGCCTATCTATCCATTTGGCAGCTTCCGTTCCCCATGAAGCTCACAGGTTCCCCATTCAGATAACTTGAACCTATGAAAACACACACGTTACACATGCAAGCACGCACACACACTGTGTCGGGGATACTGCCAGCAGGAGGTAATCTGATTTCTCAGCTGCACGGGGGACAACTTCCTGAGAGGGAGGCCAGCTTGTACAAGGACGCCTGGGGTTTCCCATCTGTGCACCCAGGGGCTTGACCCCCCCCCCTTTTTTTAATCTTTCTTTCTTTTAGACACACACTTACACACTCTCACAGTTCTATGCTTAATCTGTTTCTTTAGCAGTGATACCACTAAAAAGGGTCTGAATTGAGACTGCAATCAGTTGTTGCTGCTGCTGAAATTTACTGTATTACCATCACCACAGTGATGGATCAATTTTCCACAAGTGGGCTGTTTGAGCAGCATGTTATCCAAAAGTGTTTACCAGTTTATAACAACTAATCAATATATAAGAAAGTGTATTGATCTGTTGATCCGTTGTTGGTTGGAAGAACAACAGCTTTCTGTAATTTTCTTCCTGTTTACTTAATTCAGCAACATTTTAATGCTTGCCATGTTAAATTAGGACATGATACCTTCTTTTAAAATGGGTAACATCAAAGTATTTTTTAAACTCAATATCGGAGGACACGCTAGCGTGAAAAAAGAAAAACTGAGAATAGGCTGCCTGTGCAGGAGCTTACAGAGCACGGCGACATTCTCCTTTCCTGTGTCCTTCTTGACAAGGTACAGGCTCTGTCTTTGATCAGCACTCAGGAAATTTCATTAAAACAGAGATGGGTGGATACCAAACAAAGGTTTTGTGGAGAAAAGAGAAAGGAGGAGATAAAAAGGGTAGAAAAATAGAAAGCGGAGGGAGGCCTTTCCTGAGTTTTAAATGAAGCAAATTAAATGTAAAGGTAAAATGGTTGTAGATGTTTAGCGGCTTGGCTTGAGCTCCCAATCGCTAATGCTCCCAATCTCCTGAGGCTAAAATGAAACGAAGAATTTATTATATTTGACGACCTTATCATATTACAGCCTAATTTCTAATCAGATATGTGAATTGGTTTGGGTCAGAAAGAGGACAAAAAAATTATTTGGCAGCAGTTATTCCACCAAAGTAAACTAAAAGGGTAGAAGCATGAAGGTAGATTAAGTTACTTAAAATGATTTATTATGAATGCAACTGAAACCATATAAAGTGCACAACGACGTACTAAAGGCATCAGCATCCAAAGAGCAAGTCACAGAAGACGGATCGGAGCAAGCGGCCTTTAACCTTATCAATCATGTACAACAAAGTAAGGGAGGGAGAGGAGTAGACAAGGGAGACAAACTAAACATCTCCTCAAGCTTATCAATCACGGACCAAAGAGGAGGATGGAGAGATGAAGACAGAGAGCCGGCGTCTGTTTACCTTATCGATCATGTCAGGGCGGTTGGTGGCGGCCAGAACGGTGACGTCTCTGAGCTGCTCGATGCCGTCCATCTCTGTCAGGAGCTGAGCCAGGACCCGGTCCCCTACACCACTGGAACCAGAGGAGCTGAAGGCATGGAGAAGCAAAGAAGATAGATGAGCGAAAGAAGATGGAAAGAGAGAAGAAAGCGATGTGCGGCTGGATGATTAAATGGATAACGGAGACAGGAGAGGACGTATATAAATTATCTCGAATCGGGTGAAAAACTTAATTATTGAATTACTGAGTGTTAAGTGAAGTACAGCTAAATGATGGATGGGGAGGGAGGAAGAGCACCAAGACCCGTAAAGGTATAAACATGGAAAGGAGGAAATGCACAGAAAAGAAATACTCGGAGCAATGTGAGTAAAGGATAAGGCATAATGAAGTTACATGTGTGATGGATGAATGGGAAGATAAATGATGCAGATATGTAGAAGAATTCATCCTTTTTCTCTCAGGAGTGCGGTACAACACATGCCGAAAAACTTCATCATCCATCACAATATTTACAATTCTACATAATCAGGAAAATTTGCCAGTTCTTGAGTACTTGAAGGGAACATTTGACATTCGGCGAGCAGACACTTTCATTAGCACAATACTTCTTTCAAAAAAACTGGCAGCAAAAGCGAGCTCTCTTGCCAATGACGTATTAAACTGAACTCAAAACAAGGCAGCAGAAAACAGGCAATCCCTCTATAATAAAGCAGCTCTTCTTTGGATGTTAAATACATCCCTTTGTTTGGACTTGTGAATATCGTGCCTCACCTGAAGTCAAGGTGATGAAGAAGCGAAAGCCGATCCATGCAAATATTTCATGTAATTCAAAGGTAAACCAAAGTATTGAGATGTTCTACTGAAAATGAGTCAGAGAAGGGTAAAAGAATAAAAGACAGGCTGTTCCCTTTCACCTAAACGGAGCAAAATTTAAAGATTTATCAGCTTCCAAATGTTAAAGGGGCCAGTGAATGAGTAAGGTCAGCCATCTGATGCTACCTGAACATCCAGGAACATTTTTTACCAAACAAAACTTTATACATTGCAGTGACGGACCACGTCGTCCATTGCAACAGTGGGACAGAAGAACTGCATAATAGCACCTCGACAGCTGTATCGTAAAAAACAAAAAAAGCTCATCGTTGTATTAGTCACTGCATAACAAGGTGGTTATTTTCCATAACACAGTGCAGACAGCTATCCCTCCAAGCTCAAACACACACACACACACACACACACAGTCTCTGTTGACAGGGCCAGCGGAAGTGCCAGACGTCATTAGCACAGACAAGGCTGCAGAGGAACACAAAAGAGCTCTGTCACTGAGATATGAAGGGAGACAGAAAAGGGGGTGGGGGGAAGGGGGAGAGACAAAGTTTGGGCGAGGGGAGATGCCAAGGAAGCGGCAATGAATTGGGATGGCAGCTTGAAGAGAAAAGTAGCAAAGTCGCAAGATGAGAAAAGTTATCATGGGAAAATAAACAGAAAAAAGAGAAAAAGAAAAGTGAACAAAAAACAAGCTGAGGATGGACGATAAAAGCAAAACAGAGAAAAAAAGGAAAATAGAAAGGAAAGCATTAAAAGGTGCTATGGTGTGGAAAAAGACAACTTATCAGAAGTAAAACCATTACTTCCTTTAGCTTTTTCCTCAAGTATTCTCTCACCAATCACTCTCTGTTTCTCATATTTGGCCTCTCTTCCCGTCTTTCTTCGATTTTCTTCATTTCATTTCACCAGTTTAGACTCGTGGCAGGTAGGCTGACAGATTTACAGGTGTTTGTCCTGCCTCGAAAAGAAAAACGCAATCTCTCACACACGCGCGAGCTCACAATCCGGCAAAGACTGTCTGGTTGTGTCAACAGTTTTAAATTCTTGCCGGCATCCGCGAGGCACTTCATTGATTAAACATGGCAGGAAGTGAACACCAATAAATAACCTTTACAGATCAGCACTAAGTGCATTTTTAAAACAGTGAGTGGGCTCAAGGCACACATCCAGGCCCACGTCAATCGCAGCCAGCTCACAGTTGGTTCTCGTTGAGATCAATCACAAAATTGGACATCAAGATAATGAGAGAGCGAGGCTCAATCATATCGTATCGAGCAAAAAGGCTCGTCAGTCCCACTGGCAAATAAATGACTGATGAATCAAAGTTGCAATAGTATATCCTGTATGCTGATTGCAGGGCAAGAGCCAAGACTGCATTATAAGTCACAAACTCTAAAGCCCAGCCTAGTGAAAGGCCTAGCTTATCAAGTCTAAGAACTAAGGTCAAGGGAATATAAGATGTTAAAAATTCAACATCTCATGAGCAGAAGCCCGTTAACAAAAGTACAGTTATCAAAATATGTTTTGTCTTAGAAGCAGAATGTGATGCTTTGACAAAGGGCCCACTCACAAAGGTTACAAAGACTGCCCAGTGGCCTTTCTCTGCTCCTTCCTACAACTTAGTTTCATCGGTTGGTTTAACCAGGAAGCTTGCTGCATATTTGGCCTTCCCCATCTGCCGTGGAAGGGCACAATGAAGTGTTTGTGCGCCTCCGGCCTGTGTCCTCTGTCCGCCCCCCTCCCCTCCCCCTCGTCCTCTTTCCTTTAAGCCACAGATGTTCCCAGTGCCATCCCACTAAAGCTCCTCCAGACAAGACTGTGTTCTGTGTTCACCGGGAGTGAAAAGCCGCAAAAGTTTGAGGAGACACGATGAGAACTGAGTGGCTGGCTTGGATAGTGCAGTCATGCAGACTTCCTGGGATGTTTGCGCTAACCGTCATATGAATTAACTGTGAGATCTGTGGGGGTCAAAGATTAAGGCTGGTGAATTAAAGCCGACCACAGCGATGATTGTGCATCACCATGACTGGACAAGGAACGAACAGCGCAGAGGAGGAAGGGGGAGGGGGGGTTGGGGCAATTATAATGTACGAAGGTTATGAAAAGAACATACTGTACCTTCCTCTTTCACTTGCAAGAGCATCAATCTCGTCAAAGAAGACGATGGAGGGAGCGACGGCCCTTGCCTTCCGAAACACCTGCAAGCAGCGTCAGCAACAATAGAAAAGAGGAAAACAGGACAAATGTTTAACCGGACTTGTGAATCACTCCCAACCAGAAGTGCGCACAAACATACAGAGGAAATACAACACTCATTAATGCCATGAATTACATCTCAGGTCATCCTTTCATTGCGTAAACAACCAAAAATATCCAGAGCATGGACGGAGGAAATAAAGAGGGCAGGAAATCAACTCAGTTTGCATAACTTTCTGCTTACACAACTATATATATATATATATATATATATATATATATATATATATATATATATATATATATATATATATATATATATATATATATATATATATATATATATATATATATATATATATATATATATATATACAAAAAACACCCAGCGCGCCCCTCTGCGGGCGGGTTTATCCTTCAAGCTCGGGTCCTCTACCAGAGGCCTGGGAGCTTGAGGGTCCTCTTGCAGTATCTTAGCTGTTCCCAGGACTGCGCTCTTCTGGACAGAGATCTCCGATGTTGTTCCCGGGATCTGCTGGAGCCACTCGCCTAGCTTGGGAGTCACCGCACCTAGTGCTCCGATTACCACGGGGACCACCGTCACCTTCACCCTCCACATCCTCTCGAGCTCTTCTCTGAGCCCTTGGTATTTCTCCAGCTTCTCGTGTTCCTTCTTCCTGATATTGCTGTCATTCGAACTGCTACATCGATCACTACAGCCGTCTTCTTCTGTTTGTCTACCACCACTATGTCCGGTTGGTTAGCCACCACCATTTTGTCCGTCTGCATCTGGAAGTCCCACAGGATCTTAGCTCGGTCATTCTCCACCACCCTTGGGGCATCTCCCATTTTGACCTCGGGACTTCCAGGTTATACTCGCACAGATGTTCCTGTACACTATGCCGCCCACTTGGTTATGGCGCTCATGTATGCCTTGCCTGCTAGCATTTTGCACCCTGCTGTTATGTGCTGGATTGTCTCTGGGGCATCTTTACACAGCCTGCACCTGGGGTCTTGCCTGGTGTGATAGACCCCAGCCTCTATGGATCTTGTACTCAGAGCTTGTTCTTGTGCTGCCACGATTAGTGCCTCTGTGCTGTCTTTCAGTCCAGCTTTGTCCAGCCACTGGTAGGATTTCTGTATATCAGCCACCTCCTCTATCTGCCGGTGGTACATACCGTGCAGGGGCCTGTCCTTCCATGATGGTTCCTCGCCTTCCTCCTCTTTCTTGGGTTTCTGCTGCCTGAGGTATTCACTGAGCACGCTGTCAGTTGGGGCCATCTTCGTGATGTATTCGTGGATGTTTCTTGTCTCATCCTGGACTGTGGTGCTGACACTCACCAGTCCCCGGCCCCTTCCTTCCGCTTAGCGTACAACCTCAGGGTGCTAGACTTGGGGTGAAACCCTCCATGCATGGTAAGGAGCTTTCTTGTCTTGATGTCAGTGGCTTCTATCTCCTCCTTTGGCCAGCCTATTACCCCAGCAGGGTACCTGATCACGGGCAGGGCGTGGTGTTGATGGCCCGGATCTTGTTCTTACCGTTCAGCTGACTCCTCAGGACTTGCCTGACCCTCTGCAGGTACTTGGTGGTTGCAGCTTTCCTAGCGGCCTCTTCATCGTTCCCATTCGCCTGTGGGATCCCCAGGTACTTGTAACTGTCCTCTATGTCTGCAATGTTGCCTTCTGGTAGTTCAATCCCTCAGTTCTGACTACCTTCCCTCTCTTTGTTACCATCCGACTACACTTCTCCAGCCCGAATGACATTCCAATGTCATTGCTGTATAGCCTGGTAGTGTGTATCAGTGAATCGATGTCTCGCTTCACTCTTGGCATACAGCTTGATGTCATCCATGTACAGGAGGTGGCTGACAACCGCTCCGTTCCGTGGTCGGTATCCGTAGCCAGTCTTGTTAATGATCTCACTGAGGGGTTCAGGCCTATGCAGAACAGCAGTGGGGACAGAGCATCTCCTTGGTAGATCCCGCACTTGATGGTGACTTGTGCTATGGGCTTGGGTTGGCCTCTAGTGTTGTGTGCCACATTCCCATTGAGTTCCTGATGAAGGCTCTTAGGGTCCTGTTGATCTTGTACAATTCTAGGCATTCCAGTATCCAGCTGTGGGGCATTGAGTCATAGGCCTTCTTGTAATCAATCCAGGCTGTGCACAGGTTGGTCAGTCTGGTCTTGCAGTCTCGGCTGACTGTTCTGTCTACCAGTAGCTGGTGTTTTGCGCCTCTGGTATTCTTGCCAATCCCTTTCTGTGCCCCGCTCACCAATCCCTTTCTGTGCCCCGCTCATATATATATATATATATATATATATATATATATATATATATATATATATATATATATATATATATATATATATATATATATATATATATATATATATATATATATATATATATATATATATATATATATATATATATATATATATATATATATATATATATATATATATATATATATATATATATATATATATATATATATATATATATATATATATATATATATATATATATATATATGATAATAAACAGGGATGTTAAATGCACATACCTCTCTCACAGCTCGTTCAGACTCCCCAACATATTTACTCAGCAGTTCTGGGCCCTGAAAAAAAAGTTTAAAGCGATTTAAAGGTATTCAAGCTAGTCTAAAACGTGACATATTTACAACCTGAAATGCTAAATTATATTAGCTAATACTCAAAACACTTTGATGTGGGTTTTATTCTCTGCCTTAATTACTGGCACCGTTATGACTAATCATTCCTTTTTTATCCTGAAGCTTCATCTGGTGGCAGTCCTGTTAGCATAGCTGTTTAAACTACGACCACAAAGCAGCTGCTTCTTTGTCACATCTTTTGGAGGCTACAAAGAGCCCGGTGAAAATCAAACAATGATAATACAGCGTAAGAATGTTACAGAATACAGCAGTGCGTGCACGTGTGTGTGAGTGCGTACCTCCACAGTACTCTTTCGATGTTTACTGGACATTGTGTACTGCTTTATGCAACACCTGTGGTTCACTTGGCAAATAAACAGCACTGTTTGCTGCTGCGGCCTCCCTTGTTACTGTTAGTACAATAGTGCTACCAGTACCTGCTATGAACGCCACTATAACTGTAGCTGGCATCACAACCTACCAAATAAAATCCCGGGCTCATTCTCACAGATCAAATTTAAGGTTTGTAACCAAAACCAAACGCTGCATCGGCTCAGCCAGATCAAAACTGTGTGCAGGACGGCAGCCAAATTTGTCAAGGTTTTTACCCAGCATTGCTGACAGTGATAAATGAGCATTTTATTTCCATTTAGTTGCAGTTTCTTCCAACTGGAAGACACTAATTCCTCCAGATACCACTGCTACTAAGACCACATCCACACTGTGCTGGTTATGTTTGAGAGGATACTTTTTTCCCCTCTCCATTTTTGGCCTCCTGTCAGCCTAAAACCAGAGATGTTTGAAAATGGTTTCTTGAGTTTTCCCTCACAGCTTGGACAGTTACATCTGGGTTTTTACAAGAAGCATGAAATATGCTTCTTAGATATGTTTAAATGCTCTGCAGCAGCAAAGCAACTAATACTGTAGTAGGAAAACATCCCGCTGACGCGTTCAACGTCAGTATGCTATTGAAGAGCAGCGATCAGAGAGACGTTTGGCATAACAAACAACCTGCTTGTTCAAATAGATAATTACTGTAAAGCATACGCTTGTTATTTCCTGACAAAATAGGAGGCGATTAAGCCATTTCCGGCATTTCATTGTGGATGAGGAAATTGTGGACGCTAAAAAATGTACTCACTTCATTTAATTCTACTTAAACTGCTATCACGACTAATTTTACTCAAATTACTACAAAATAAACCTCCAGCTCTCTCTCGTCTTCTTCTTAACTTTAGTCCTTTTCTGCCTCATATCTCCCTCGCTCAGAGCAGATAAACATCCACTCAAACCTCAGAAGAACTTCCTCCACTGCAATCCACCCTTTCAACACCTCTGGGCTCACCGAGGAGACGACACTTAACTCCCAGCCCCTTTGTCTCCTGCAGTAAGTGAGGAGGTTGACTCATTAATCCCTGGTTCCTCACTCTCTGTTGTAGAGCCAAAGGGTGGACATGGTGAGTTTAAAACCATTGACACTGTAGAGATACGAGCAGTCTCCGTATGTGTGTGTTAGTGTGCACGTATGCATCTGCGGATTTGAGTGTATTTGAGTGGCTGCAGCGAGAGGAAACTAAAATTGACAAGATGATAATAGGGCTTTTCACACAGAGGAAACAGACTGAGCCTTAAAGTATCCACATTTAAATCTGGATAAAGTATCTATGTCAAAGCAACCGCTACTCTGGAAAAACCTGATAGTGTTATTTCAGATGGTGAGAGTGGCTTTCAGCAGGAGGGACAGGATGTTTTTACCCTTCTCACTGAGCAGATTCTTTTTGTGATGACTTGAAACTTGTAGCACAAGATTATAATAAAACTCTTTAAAAAAAAAAAAGCAGTAACTTTGTATCAAATGCTAAAAATAGTCACCGGGACTAATGTGCGTGCACAGACATTAAACAACTCGGATTCCTCTGGATTATATTTACTCCATTAAAATGCTATTGCACATTCAACCTGATTGTTGTAATTAGGAAAATGCACGTTTTGTAATTTTCAGGGGAATATTTGTTTTTAGAGTAAGTGTAACAACATTTTTGGTTTCTACAGTCCTACCCTTTGTTTTTCACCAACTGCCATAAACGTTGTATCCTCGACCCCGACATCATGCTAAAAGGAGCACTGCCTTCCATCGATCCCAGAGGTTTGCGACAGGATTTGATTCGGGTAAAGACGTTGCAGTTCACATCTACATTTGCTGCTGGCTTAATGGTGCCAGTTAAGAGCTTCTGTCTTGGCTTCTTGTCTTCATGACAACATTCTTTAAAAATATTCACTGATAACAATTCAGCAAGCTGATCAATCAATCTCTGTCAACCGTGCTTGGAGGGAAGTGAGGCTAACGTGGCAGAGAAGATGGAGTGATGAATGAAAGAGGATAAACACGGGGTCAAAGGGCAAGCAAGGAAGCTCTGTGCAGAGGAAGCTGGCCAGCCAATCTGCCTTCAGGTCATTAGGGAAACATCATCACCGCTACTTCAACACAAATGATATCTCAGTGTTCATTTAACTCTTACATCTCACTGACAGACTAGAGATAAATGTCAGTTAAGTGGAGTTCCCATCTGCGTTTGTGGTTTCCTTTTAATGCAATTATCTGACAAATCATATGGCCCTGTGTGTGTTTAATGGTACTAAGAGCCCATTTTACTAGTTTGTGCTCATGGTTTCCATGATTGAAATTTTAGTATTTGCTTCTTGCATGTCACTTATTAGCTGATATCTGTGTCTATGCAATGCACCCGTACAGTCTTTGGATACAGGAGGTGATCTACACATTAGCTCCTTCTTCTTGTCTAAATAGGGCAACATCTGCCTCCAAAAACACAAATATGATACGACTGAGTGATTTCATTGTAGTAATGCCTATATTTTATACAGTCTATGCTAAAAACATGGAGTTGTGAATCAGGTAACTTTCAGTGAAATTTCAGTGAATTTGTGAAACACAACTGTTCAACACATGCATGTTAAAGGGAGGTAATTTCAATAAGTTCTTCCAGTTGGTTTCTGAGGGAATGACAATGCAACGTACATAAACACTGTTGTTACTGAGGTTCAGCTAAAAAGGCTTGGACTGTGAGCTGAGATTGACTCAACAAATCACCCATCATCTAACTAATGGCTGAGTCATATGCAGTGTTTTGGCAGGGTACTCAACCAAGAATATGATATGAAGAGGCACATCTGTAAAACATTATTTGTTCATATTTATGTATGAAGGTCTGGAAAAAAACACCAAGCTTTTGCCCAGTGCCTTTTTTGATTTCAACTCATCATCCATTCCACAAGAGAAAAGCAAAATTCTCTTTTAAATCTCATCTAAAGAAAGATAGCAAAGGATCATTCATGGAGAAAACTCACTTTAATAGCCAGAAAGTTGAGCCCACTTTCATTAGCCAGAGCCTTGGCAATCATGGTCTTCGAGCAGCCCGGAGGCCCATAGAGAAGAACGCCTTTAGGTGGCTGGATTCCCATGCGGGTGAAGGCCTCTGGGTGCTTCAGGGGCCACTCGACAGCCTGCTTCAGTTTTAGCTTCACTTCTTCCATCCCGCCTACATCTGACCAGCGGACCTGGAATGAGGTAATACAATGTTTTGGGGGGTTTTTTCAATAAAAATGAAAAATAGTTACTAATGTAGTTTAATAATGCAGCTCTCTAACAAGTTAACAAAACCAAGGGATGTTCTCTTTATCCCAAATGACTTTCAAAATAAAATACCTCACACACTAATAACAAACTTTTTGTTATGTTCAAGGAATGAAAAATAAATTAAAAAATAAAAACACATTTAGTATAGGTAATACAAAAAATATTTAGTATTTCATCTTTATCATGTTGTGAAAGTACTCTTCTATCCCCTTGCATTTACGTCTCAGTGATGGAATTGACAATGAGTCAAAATGACGATCTGTCAAGTTGAATTTTATTTTGGGACCAAGTTCCAGGGAGGACAAATTTGGTGAGTAAGGTACAGTAAGAGAAGATTCTGTTGATGTGGCCAAAAAAAAAAAAAAACTTGTGTTTTCAAATTGTTGTACATGACAGCATGGTGGCTTGCTTCTGTTCTGCTGAGTGTCCTCCCTCAGATACCCAGGATTGGGTAATGTGTTAGGAACAAAAGATGTCATTTCGTGGACATACAAACACGTGTTTGTCGGCATGGCTCCTGGAAAGGCTAAAGTCCAACCTGGTGGCGTTGGTTAGGCTGAAGCATAATGCCCCAGAGGTTTTCCATTGGATTCAGTCCAGGCAAGCATGGTGGCCATTCTTTCATTCTCCAGGAACTGCCTGCATACTTTCACCACATGAGGTCAGGCATTGCCATGTGCCAGGAGGAACCCAGGACCCAGTGCACTAGTGTAGGGTCTGACAACGGGCCCAAGGATTTCATGTGTTGTCTAGACTGTAGAGCTCCGTGCGTTCCTCCATGGATATGCCTTCCCAGACCATCACTGACCCACCACCAAACTGGTCATGCTGATCAAGGCTACAGGCAGTATAATGTTCTCCACAGCCTCTCCAGACCCTTTTACACCTGTCACATGTCCTCAAGGTGAAGGTGATCCATGAAAAGCACAAGGCACTAGTGCTACACGTACCAATTCTGGTATTTTATGGCAAATGATGCCATTTGGGAGCCACGATGCCAGGCTGTGAGCACAGCGCCCTCTTGAGGACGTCAGGCTCTCAGACCATCCTCACAAAGTTTGTTTCTGTTTCTTTTATCTGTCATGTTCACACCAGTGGGATCCAGGTATTGCCACATGCTACCAGTAGTGACACTGACTATTATATTGACTATATTAAAACAACAACAAAAAAGCTTTCAGAACAGATGAGCAGGGAGAAAACATCAGTGGCCTCCACCTGTCTCACTGTTGCGCGTCTAGTGCACCTGTTGGTATTTTCATTAACACCAAAGAAGCTGAAAGTGATTACAAACCCCCTTTGACACTGACCAGATCAACATCCAGAGGTTTAATTGACCTGATGCTATACTCTGTATATAACATTTATCAACGAACAGGCAAACGAAAAGAAGTTAAAGAAGAAAAACAGGCAATCTTAGTATTAGCTGAAGCAGATTTAGAAGAGTGCAACCCCGTCTGGAATCCAGTCAAAATGTTGACTAAAACAGCTCTGGTTCAATGCAATCAATCATCCAAACAATAACATGCAATCAAGCAAACTATATATGTATCTCACTGGCAGAGGACGAGAGTGCCCAAACTCTAATAAATGTTCACCATTAGTCCAATATAAAGCTCAGACTCACATCATACACTTTCATGTGCAGCAGCTCAAATACAAACACATCGCCAACAATAAGTGCAACAGACCAAATAAACTCTGATTGCACACTGATGTCACTGATGTTCTCATGTAACCCACAGGAAGACCTTTTTTACTTTCTGACCACACGAGTAAATTGCAAAGAATGTCAAGTTCTTCCAAACTGTTGACAGGGGTCGGGTGGAGAGGAGAGAAATATAAAAGCATATTTGGAAAGAGATGGAGGAACTGAGGGCTTGGATTGGGGAGACTCTGGACAGAGTGAACAACAACAGAGCGAGTCTGCCAACAGCTGTCTGTCTGACAGATGGAAGGAGGGAGGAAGGGAGGGAGAGGGTCCGGCAGTGAACAACCGGAGGAGATAAAGCAGATAAGAAGGAGAGAGCCTCATCCAAAAGCCTCTAAAGCCTTCCTGTCTCTTTCTTCGTTACCAATTCTTTCTTCCTTATGTTTCACCTCTAATGCTTCTTTCGTTCCTCGTTCTCTGCATCTCCTCTCATTCTTTTTTTTTCCATCTCCTTTTAGATCTACTTTCCCCCACTCATTCCTTCCTGTTTTACTTCTGTCTTTATCTATCGCACTGCTTTTCTGTCCTCCCACACTTGGATTTCTCTTATTACATTCACATGAACAAAAGAGAGAAACCAGGTTTTTTAGGAAGTCAAACAATGTGTCCATATGCAATGTAGTACAGCTGGATACTGTAAAATCTACACACAGTAGTTCAGAAATAGCTCCTCTACTTCTAAGCTTAGTTTGAAACAAAAGTATATTTAAGTGTACTGGTGACACAAGATGGTGCCACCAGCAGGGGCACCTTCAGATTTTTTTCATAAGGGTGGCCATATGAGGATCATTAAAAATATTGGGGTGGCACACACTGTGCCACCAACCTTCCGTCTGTGTGTGTAAAAAAATAAATAACAAGTTAATGTTTCAACTCATTGTAGGATGCCTTCCTCTCTTGTGCTCACGTTTATTACAATTATTACTAACATAGTACAGTCTTGCCAGGAGGGGCCAGTGCCCCCCCAGCCCCTCCTTGGTGGCACCTCTGGCCCTACCAAACTTGTTTCTGCATGTATTTTTCATTTGTACCTTTAGACTGACTGTTAAACCAAAAAGAGAGACTCTAGTTAAACAGTTTTCAGTTCAAGTGCCACAGGTCTGAATTTCACAAATAATCTAAATGCAGAAAACACTTTGAATACTGAAAACTTTGAATTCTTTGAACTCAACAATGCGACGTGACATGTGAGAGTAAAATTCAACTGGAAGCCAGTGCAAAGTGCATTCAAAATGTTCCTTGATCCTGCACATAGAAATCAAAAGCCATAAAAGATTTAAACATGGCCAAGCTCCTCTTCAAAGTTATTTTCTTCTGCATCTCTGGAGAGCTTCCATCACTACTAAACCACAAACTTGGGCAGGACCAGGGCAACTGTTGCTCATCACCAGCACTACTTGCCAGATTTAGCTCCCCAGAGCTTCATCCACTTTCCCAAAATGAAATTCAAATTGAAGGGTCGAGGTTTGATACAGCGAAGGAGATCCAGTGCGTACTGCAGAGGCACAAATGTGAGTGGTCAGGATCGGGCTTTCAGGGAGCAATCTGAAAGTAACAGCTGTGCTGGAAGTGCCGCGGTGCCATGCACGGAAACAAATTCAAACCAGGTATGGCTTTTTATTCACGCTAGAACTCTATCCTCTCACCCTGTGATGTAGATATTGTTCATCTCCACAACAAAACTAGGTTCCACTGAACTCTTGATTACTAAGGACCACTCATTCAAGCACCACCTGTTTAGCACCAGTTAAATTACCTAAAAAAGAAGGTAACCCTGTTACTGTCAACAAGTGCAAAAGCTATTTACATCTACCTTCCTACCTTCTCTTCCCACAGTTTTCTATTTTTTATATCTCTCCACTCATTCCCTTTTCTTTTTCCTCACTTGACCTTCTCACTATCACCCTCGCTTCTCACTCTGCCTTAAATACATGCTCAAATCTCTTTCCCTTCCCTTCTTTTTTTCCTTTTTACTTCCTACTCTCTCCTCACAAGCTTGTCCCCCCTCACCCTCCCTACTGCCCTCCATCCAAAGGTAACACATCCCAGGCCACCGGCGCCGTCTCCGGGGAACAGAGCACCTAATGGAAACCTGGCGTCTGGCCACATACTGTAAATACCGAACAATTTATGGACAGCGCTAAGCAAGCGAGAGAGCGAGAGCGAGAGAGAGAGGGTAACGGATGGTTGGAGGGGAGGGAGGCGAGGAAAGGAAAAAGAGAGAAAACAGTGCTGCAGAGATGAGGAGATAAGCCGAAAGTAGGTAAGCAAAGCAAAATGCCCATTTGAAGCCCTAGAGAGTAATGAAATGAAATAAAAAGTGAGATAAGAGCATCTGTAAAACACAGGAGATTGAGGGAACAGGTGAGCATGATTAAGACGAGTAGAAAAAATGGAGGCAGACAAAAAGCTTTAAAAAAAGAAAAGAAAATGAGGTTTTTGTGACATACATTTATAAAAGAAATAATTAGAAGGCTAAATTCAATGACAACTGAGCAGCTTTGTGTTGATACTGATGATATTTAAAGCAAATGACGTGAATTCTCCAACTACGTGCCTCAGCTTTTACTTTTTGCCAAGTTTTGCAGTGTTTATGCAGTCATTCATACTGAAATAGTATCATTACTTTGTGATGTTTTGCAACGCCGAGAAATTATATCAGACAATAAGGGAACAATAAATCAGCTGGATATTACTTTTGGTGAAAAAAGGCAAAAAATTGCAGGGATGGTCCAAACATTTTTCCTGGCCTCATTGGCTGCATTTATTATTTACATGCATGAGTGCAGCATCGGGTCACAAGAGAAGATTGAATGTTTTCTAGAACCTTGCAGATTTCCTGGAAGTTTAGGTCCCTGAGAGTTTTTGATGATTACGCTGATGACATAGGTAGACGCATATTAAAACTGGCTGGAGGTAAAATGATTGAACATTTCCTTTTCAACTGCGCCAAACAGCGAACAGCTGCTAGGGTCAAATGCAGAGAAAAAGCATGTAAGCCTCCAAATTAGCAGCCACATCCACAGGCGTTTAATTACAAATCAATTATTCCCGTGTTTCTATCAAAGAAGCAGATGTGCAACACAACTTTATGCACTCATCTCCCCCCCGTTTTTTTTTTGCAGCATTTTTTAGTTGTCTCTGCAGACTTAATGGAGTCATTGTAAGAAATAACAATAAAAAGTCACATTAAGTGTAAGCTGCCTTTTGTCACGAATGAAGTGTTTGTGGAATTAGAAGGCAATGTTTTGACTCACACCTCGCTCTGCTGTGTTTCCCCCCCTTCTTCCCTCTCTTCCTTTTTGTACGAGACCCAGTTATTATCTTTTACTGTTGTTTTCTGAACTTTACAAGGGGCCTTCTCAAGCTCGGGTCCTTTGATGGGGCTGAGAGGAGGGGTGTGGGGGACTTCACAGACAAAAAAAAAGTCAAGAGAGACAAGGAGTATGTTTAAAAGGAAGAATAATAGGCTTGTTATACAGCTGCCAAATAAAAATATTAAAGCCAGGCTATAAAGTGGAAGATGTTCATTAAAAAAAAAGAAAACTGGGTAAACTGAGATAGTTTGAAGAATTTCTCATCACAGAGCAAACAAAGGATTAAATCAAACTTCTGATTTATTTAATCATAAATAAGTGGTAAATTGAGAGGCATATTCTGTAAAATCTCTAGATCTGTGATCTGAGAAGGTTTCGGAGGAACTCGAGGCATGTATTCATCCGGCACCACTGGAAGTTTCTTATATAAAATGGATTAGAAACAAATGTTTGCACTCATGTGGATATAATCAAGTCCGGGGCTCTGCGGCTGCCCTTTCAGCTGAGCTGTGCAAGGAGAAGAGAAAAAAAAATCCAAACTCACTCCTCTCTTGTTTCCAGGAACCGGCCACAAGGACTGAATGTCTCTGGGCGAGCTCAGTGCAGAGTGCTGCAGAGAGAAAAGGGGAGGCGGGTGGAGGTGAAGGGATAGGAAGGACGTTTCTTCTTCTTTTCGCTTTCTCTTTTTTTGGTTGCTGGCAGGAACCGTTAGCGACCCGATCTGCTTTCAATTACCGGTGGAGGATGATGTTAGCCCTCTTCCTGTCCGTTATGTCTTGCACATGCAAACTCCAAAACATCCTGGAGTCTCACCACTGTCCTCTCATCTCTCCTTCCCCTCTGTCCCTCCCCTCCTTTGCTCCTTTTTTCTCCCTTCATCCACTAAGAACAAGTGATTCATCTTCATTGTAGCGTAGGGTAAAATGGCCACGGGGTCATTTCCACTCTTCCTCAGCCTGACCCTCATCTGCTGGTAATTCAGTGGTCAGAGAGTAGTTAAGGGATTGTTTCATGTGCATTAAAAAGGCACATTAAAATACACAGGAAGACCGCTGCTGCTGCTCTCTTTGAGCTTTTAGCTTTTCTCACGATTCTGTTTAATTTAGAGATTTTCATTCTTTCGATGAAACAAAGATCGAATGAAACAAACCAGACTACTTCCTCTCATCATCTCATCCAGACTGTGTCATTATGAATGATGCCATAAACAAGTCAAGTATGTGAAGAGAAGGTCTCTTAATTTTTCCCAGACTACTCTTTGACATCCAGCTCCAGTTGAAAATGAACAAACAAAAGTCTTCATGCGTTTCTATGTCCACAAGTGAGTACAAGCCCAGCCTCAGAGCTCTATCCCTTTAGATTTAACCTGGCACTAACTGACTCTTTCATAATAACAATCTGTTAAATGTCATGAAGTTGACATAGTGAAAATCTAAAAGGCATTGCTCATGACTTGGGTGGTAGCGTGGCCCAACCTGAGGTTTAAGCTCATAGATCCCCAGAAACTCTTAAGATATGAAATTAGTATGTTTATATTCAGGAGCAATACAATAAAAACAAATTACTGACCACCTTTCAGAGAATTTGAAGTCCTGCTGTGGGGTACAGATCATCCTACAAGTCTGTGCTCCAGTTTGTGTGAGTGACATTCTTGTGTTAGGGTAGTTATTTGATTAGCACTAATTAGCAAGTATATGTGTCTATACATCTTTGGTTCAGCAGGCTAACCAAGCTTGCTAGCCTTAACTGATAACTGATAACAGCACTCCAGTCTGTCTTCTCAATAAGGCGAGAAAGACCTAGAGTGCAGCTGCCCAAATGTTGAGGTTTTGAAATGCAGAGTTGGAAATCAATGTGTGACGTCACCATGATTACGTCTGTTATACAGTTTGTGGACAAGGAATAATCACGTCAGTGAGAGTGGTGATCATAGTGGAACATTTAGCAACTCAAGAACCAGATTTCTTTATGGAGTCGGCAGAGATATCTGTTTAATTTAGTTTTTACGGTGCCTGTGTTTCCTGTCTGTTGCAGAGTAGACGTTGCACTCTCTGACGCTAGCTCTCTTTTTTCTCCTATTTCCTTCTTTTGGCTCTATAACTGGAGGAAAAACACTCAGAAACTGTCACTATAACTACAGCTTAACTTTCACTCACATTAACAGTTGTTAGCCTATTTCCAAAGGTTAGGAACCATTTCAGGAACTAAGGAACCCAGGAGGTAAATTTAGTCACTATGACATCATTTGATGTTCCTACTCTAACAATTTCACATCATGGACCTACGAGAATGATTAAGGGTGTTTTGACACCTGTAGGTCGTTGACTCCTGTCTGAATCAGTTGATGAGTTTGTAAACTTGTAGCTTTTCCTCATGATTTGGTTTCTTTCCGCACAGAAAAAAATCCAAATGAACTCTGAGCAAACCAAAACGCGTCACTACAAACCATGTGAGAAGGTTCAGTCGGCTCATTGGCCAGATGTGTCTGGGGCGGAAGCAACACAAGTAAATACAGGAAGAAAGCGCTGTGTTCTAGACTATTGGAGATCACAGAGGATTTATATTCACATCTAGTTGCTAGCCTCTACAGATTTTTGCACATCTATAGTACCCTACCACATTCAGGATACAAAGCAAACGTGGCTGCAGGAAGTTTTTTAGCTTAAACTTGTAACATACACCTGGTAGTTGGGTCAGACCGAGACTCTTTTGGAAGAGTTGATCTCTGTGCGCTTGTTTTGGTCCGTACCAGAGCACGATTACTGTGTTCACACCTGCACAAACGAACCAGCCCAAGAGGGAAAATGAACCAGAATTCAACTGAAATGGACTAAACCCTGCATGTGCAAAAACACCCTAACTTTGGAGTTTATGCCAAATGGCCAAATAATAATTTCTGCTAGAACAGCACTTTAGCTTCATAGTGCAATCTGGAAGCAACAGCTTCTACTAACTCCAAAATCAGCATGAGGGGCTTTTCTTATAGATGAGTGAATTTTCAAAAATATATATTTTTTACCTTTAAGAAGACAGACAGATGAGTCTAAACGAGCTTAAGGCATGAGAGAATGAATGAAAAAAACAAACAAACAGACTAGTTGTGTCAGTTAATGTACCTTGGGGACATCAATAGCAACCTCCCTCATGGCACTGGGCTTCACTACAGACATGGCCCACTGGAGGTCCTGCAGAGTGACCGTCACTGTCCCCATCAGCTGCTGGTCAGACGGTGGTTGATGGGAACCTCCCAGTGCTCGCCTCAGTGCGTGCAAACCTGCACAGAGAAGGTTTACATCAGCTAAATCTGTCACTGAATCAGAAGCGGAAAACAAAACTTCATGCTCAAGAAAAAAAAAAAAAAAAGAACTGACTTGACACAGGTTTGACCTGAAGGGAAGCATTTTTTGTTTGTCGTATAACAACTTAAAATCGAAACAAAAAAAGAAGCTTTCCCTGAAAACATTCAGGTTGACATATTATAGAAAAGGTGGATCATTTCAAATTCAAAAGACTCCAATTCGAGGTATAAAAGAGTTCTGGATCCACTGCCTATAAAAGCAATGCTTGTGCCATTTTTCTTCAGTTTCATTCCAAACCCATATGCACCAAGTGCGTTTTTTTAACTCAAAACGTTCAGGCTTGTACTTGCTGTGATGATACACACCTAGTGAATGCAAATCTTAAAATGAACGCTAATTCCCCTTTTGACGGTGAAAATAATTGGGCCTGCAGAGAAAAGTAAGCAGGCTGAAGGGAAGGAGAGTGTAATTGAAGAGCTTAAGGTTTGAATGCCTTTAGTCTGCAACTGAATAAAAAGAAGATAAGAAAACAAACACTGATGTGTCAGAATCAAAAAATGAGCCTTTGTTTCGCTCTGCAAAAACAGTCAATGCGGAGTGATCTCACGAGGAACAGAGTCTGGGCCGAGTTAGCTTTTAAAAATTGTGAGGTGATGACTGACATAGAGCACATACTTCTGAAGAAAAGGTTAGAAAAAATTATTTATTTACTGGAAAGGTCATTAAGCACGCCTGCTAACCATAGAAAGCCGCTCTGTCTTCTATTGTTGGATGCCGAGCAGCTGTGGTCAAGTGCCTTATTTAGAGGAGGCTAAGCAGCACTTGTAAAGGGAACTTAGTTTTCTTTTTCCTGCTTTTCCACAATCAGTTAACAACCACAGTTGTTATCTGTGTCACGGGGGAAATGAAGATTGATTAAGGATCTTGTTCCGAAGCACGTTCTCAACAAAGGATGTTCTTACAATTTTTGTTTAAACAGAATCTCTTGTTTACTTCAAAGGAGCCTGACGTACTGTACAGGTGAAATTAGAACTGTGCAAACATCGGCAGTGTTACTGCATGAATCGGGTCAGTGCACAGGGATTCCAATTGATCATGTACACTTTGCAAAAACCTTCCAATTTACTTAAAGTATAAAAGATCTGCAAGTAGGTCTAGGGCCAATGCTGCTTACCATCACTACTAAAAATGTAAGGAGAAATGCAAAGACTAAACCAATGACAGCATGCGAAACGCCATGTGTGGATCAGCTTGCATCCAGCTGTGGAGATTTAACCCCTACAGGTGGGAGGACAGGTCTTCTCTGAGTTAATTACATGCTAAATGTGGCCAATGATTAGTAGTTACAAAACCAGCCCACAACCACGTTTCCAACCCCAGTGTTGGGTAACAGTATATTAAACACACAACCATTCTCAATGCACATGTGCACATATCACACAAACACACACACTCTTGGCTTCCTCTTCTGAGCAACAGGGTTGGGGTGGAGGGGGTCTGGATAGGAGACGGAGTGGAGAGGGCTGTAGGGGAACGGACGTGGTCCAGGGCTTGGGGCCAGAGAGCAGACGAGAGGGGATTTACGATCAGACAAGAGTGCATCCTGTTTATATTTTCCAGGACCCGTCTGACTAGGCAAGGGACAGACAGACAGACAGCGAGGGAGCGAGGGGAAGAAGAAGAAGGAGAAATACAATTATTGGAAACGCATTTGTCTTCGGCTGAGGTCAATGTGTTCCCCAGTCCCGGCTCCCTGGTGTATGATGTATTTTTCACGCCCCTTCAATCTTTATCCCCAAACACCCACCCTACTTCTTGCTCTCAATCCCCAGAGGTCTAAACATCCCATCATTCCACCTGGCTGCTGCTTCAGTTCTTCATCTGCGATAATGCTTCGTCCCGGCGCTGCTTAGACTGCACAAAAACATCTGGTTTGAGTGGAACACACGAGGCAAGACAGGATAGGATGTGGAAGGAAGCTGGGGCGAGGAGGGAGATGAGGAGCACCAGCCACAACACCATATGCACTAACCCCAAACCAAAGCTGCCTGCCCTGCAAAGGCAGTGGGGCCTCAGCCTCTATAAATGCTGAGAAGGTGATGGAAGAGGGCCAAAAATGGGATAAACTGCTGGGTTTGGATCTTCTTTGAGCTTAGAATGACCACGCAGATAGAATGATTTTGGACTTCAAGACCTCTATAAAAAGTTGATTATCCGTATTTTACACAGATCAGAATAAATAAACCTATATATAATAGATAAATATAATAAGCCGCTTCTTCAGTGCATCTCTCATTGTGAAGATGAACTCCAACTCCACCAACTTGGACCGCTGCTGGTGATCACAGTCTTTGCTCTGCTCTGCAGCCTTGTGGCACATTAACCAGCTCCCTGGTTGGGTTGGCCCTCCAGCTCAGAGTTAATCTGTGAAGTTGGAACATGTACAGCTCCAGGATGAGAGACTCAATCAGGAAGAAGCCAACTGTCAACAAGGACCACCACAATAGCAACCTGGCCAGTGATACAGCCAGAAGGTAAAACACAAGACGGAAAAAGCCAAGGGTGGTTGGCTAGGAGCAAATGAAGTTTGAAAATAAGAGCCAGGAGACTGTTCAGATGTTCTCTCAGATGGATTAAAAATAAAATAAGTAAAAGAATCACCAAATATACTTGGACAGCCTCTTAAATAAACCCGGGCAGCTTGCCCGAGCACAGAAAATGTGTCAGAAGCAATGTAAAGTAACATAAAAAAATAATACACTCATGTTAAAACAAAGGCAAAAAGCAACAATTATGCAAAATCACATTAAAAATACTTGAAAAATGCCTTCATACTTCACTTTCTGCAGGGTCATTAACATCAGATTTTTTTCTGCACATTTCTGTGAAGCGTTTGTCACTACGCTTTAATCCTCAGTCCAGCAGCTAAAGTGAAATGCTCATCATCTGCAATAAGCTTTGACAGACAGCTAATTTTAAAGCTTCCAGTTAGTAGTGTGGCTGCATACAAGCGCTGAAAAGAAAAGAAAAAAAAATAACATAGCTGACATATGTTTAATAAATGTTTCATCAAAAATCATTGGAAACTGTCTGGATTGAATGTAACACTCTGTCAGAAGCAACGAAAGGCTTTGCAGAGAATCGGTCTGGCCGAAGGGAAAACAGAGTTCAGAAAGCGCAGAGCTTCAAATGCAGCCTGGAAGCCCAGAGGGCGGCGGAAACTTGATTCAACAATTTGACTTTAACATTTTGCTTTAGGGATTCTCTTGGCTGACTTCAAGCACACATTTGGTTTAGTTATGAAAACATCCGATGGGAGGAGAAGAGGGGAAAAAAAGAAGCAACACAACACAATTTAATCTGAACCTTCTGTGGACTCATTTCCCTATTCCTGTCTTTCCTTTTTTTCCTTGCACTCCTGTTTTCCAGAATGCTTCACATTCACCAGGGGTCCAGAGGGAATTGAAAGAAAAGGGGGCCTCCTAAATGTACAAGAATGCACATTTGCAAAACATCACACCAGGGCCTAAAGTAGGTATGGAAGTGAGAGAAGACCTCATTTCACAGAGCTGGCATTGGAAAAAAACAGAGGAGAGCGATTATTTGGGTTTTTTCCCCTTCCCAGGGGCATAATCTTAATTGCATCCGTCCGAAACAGACCTTGCCCCAAATCAAGGCCTTCTTTTCAGGGGTCACATCCTCTGATGCTCACACCAAACTGACCTTTCAACAACAGAATCAAACATCTGAATACCAAACATTACTTAGAGACACTTTAACATGTGAAGTGGCCAGAAAAAACATCAAGACAAGACGTGCATTAGATTATTTTGGAGCCAACACTAAGTTACAGCAGCCATCAAGCAATAAAAAAAATCAAAAACTTCTATTAGACAGTAGGATGGAGAGAATGTAGTGAAGCTACGCGGTTTATGTGCGTCTATATATTGAGACAACCAGAAACCTGAAACACTGTCCCAGTATTATAATAGTATTTCCAATGGCAAAGGGTGGAAGAGCAGCTAGTTTATGATGAATCTGTTTCTGCAAAATTGAAGGCAATTAAAGTATCATAAAGATTTATGCCTTTCCATGAATATTGCTAAGGTCATTTTAATGATAGCTCAATTCTACTAGCAGAGAAGTAGGCAAAGCCAGTTTATGGGTCACCTTTGAGGGACAGAGTCTTTGACTGTGCAGAGTCAAGGACTACAGGTAGCCAGGACTACGTAGTCAATACAGACACGTCAGCATGCAGTCTTAAAAAAAAACAGCAGTAAAAGAAATGACGTTAAACATAGTTAGAATACTTGTGAAAAGTTGGCCAGAAAGTGTCAGCCGAGTTCACCACAAAGACGTGTGAAAAAAAACTCATCAAAGATCAAAAACGGAAGCTTAGAAGCACAGGGAGCAGCTATGGTGGAAAGTTTACACTGCTTTTAACACTCGAGGGGAGTGTTTAAAACAAGCACAAGGATAAATAAAAGTAGCAATGCCAACTGTTCCACATATTTTTCATACTGCCACCTGGTGATCGTGCACAGCCACAGCATGTAAATGACTATCTGCAAAGACTTGTGCAGCACCCTTGATGTTCATGAACCTCTGTCAACTTCCAAAAACCTTGAAAACCCCAGGATGGTACCTTAAACATTTGAGCAGGTTTTCAGTACAAGCTTTTTGTTCATGCAACTACAAGTCCAATCAATACAACGTTCAAGACTTTCCCTAAACATTCAGAGAGGAAGAAACACAAGAGTTTTGTGGGTAGAGGTTAAACATTCCAGCATGGAAGATTACAAAAGGGAAACCTGACACAGAGAGCGCGTCAGAGAGAACAGATCATCACCAACAACAGAAGTGTACTTGCATATCAACACTGCATTCAACATTTCAACACAGAATAATCAGAACTATGTTTTTGTGTTACGGTGCATTGTGTGCTGCTGCACTGAATGAAAACCAATGAGGCTGAGCAGAAGCTCCCCAGCAAGGCCGGCCTCAAATGAATTGCAAAATACTTTGAGCATTACACCATCACAAAAAACCACAGGAACGTTTTCATTACTCGCCGGGGCTTCCGGAGCACTCTATGCACCTGTATTTACAATACCCAACATCTGTTCCCGGAACTGAAACACAGCAATAATATGTGCTCTTGAAGTACACACACAAACACACAGACACACACACACACATCGCTGTCACTGGGAAAAGGTATGTGTCGGGTTTAAGGAGCACAAGCAGCACATTTCCGGATTTTATAAACAGGGGCCTCAAATAAACCTCACATGCTGATCCGACTGATATTTATGTGACCTGTACTGAAATCCCTGAAGTGTCTTTAAAAGGACAGATGACTTGGGAAAGGCACTTTATAAGGCAATGCTGCCGCTGTAAACATCAGTGAGCATTTAGCACTGTTTGGCCCATTTAGTCTTCCACGGCAAAATTTATGTCAAACACACAAAACTCTGCTGGTTTTTGCTGCCGTTTTTCTTCCTCGTTTCTACACAGCGGAGTAACCTCTAGTCCCCATTTCCTGTGTCTCATGGCCAGGAAGATCAATGGTTTGGGTTTAAAAACGCTCAAGTGCTGAATATTTAGGTTTAGGGGATTTTCACTAAGCGTGTTGGCCAAATCACTTTGCACATTTCCCGTGTAAATCATTTAGGCCATTTAGTCCAAGTTTGAGTTGTTTGAGTTGCTAAATATCGAGCCTGATCTTTGCCGTCAAATAGCAGGCTAACCAAAAAGCTTTCAGCTGACACAATGGTGCATCTTGTGTTTATTATTCCATATAATCAATTTTACTGGCCCTTTTTGCTCCAGCAGGCTTCCCCTGTTTAGAGAGGCTTGTAAACAGTGGGTCCGGATGTGGCACAAACCAAACAAGCATGCACCGACATACACACGTTCAAATAGACGTGCACACTCACACACGCAATTTGCACTGTTTAGACTGTGGAAATGAGTCATCTGCCAGCACCGGGATCAGTTGAACACCAACAGGACGACAGAGAGACGCCCAGAGTCTGTGAGGCTCCGCGAGACCACATGATAGCTTCCAATACCACGCAGAACACCTAGAGGGATTCATTATGAAAAAGCCGTTTTGCATAATCTCTGGTGGGCTGGAAACACGGTCAAAGAAACATGTAGGGAAATATGAACACTAGAACTCAGCGCATTTGTGGTTACACTGGAGGAAGCTTTTGTCAGGGATCTTGTGACAAAACATAAGAAAGCATCCTACACTGGCAGCCTCTTTACTGTAAAGACACGCAACCCTATTTGACCTTTGCTCCTTCTTTTATTCTATATACAGTTTATGCATATTGATAAATAATTAAATGTGCAGGTTCTGCCAGCTAAGGTTTTGTCTTACATAAATTTATAAAAATTTCATAATTTTGGCCTAAAACCTGCAATTCCTTGAGGCTAACCCGAAAAGCAATTCAGTCCCCATGCATTCCCATATTTATGTGCTCAAATTTAAAACTGAAATAAAAGATGTTTACAACCTGGTACAATATCCTTTTGTTTTTTTCCCTCTAAAGCTAATTTATCCCTTCATCGTAACTGAAATACGACTGATGGATGCTGACAATCAACAGTCTTTTGGCACATTTTTCAGAGGAACTACCTGAGAAAATAATATGACTTGCAGTGAAGTTAAATGTAAAACAAGTCAAAAAAAGTATTTTCAATCCAATTTTGTTTATATGGCACCAAATCACAACAACAGTCGCCTGAAGGAACTTAGTATTGTAAGGTAAAGACTACAATAACAGAGACAAAATCCTAAAAATCAGACAACCTCCGCACGAGCAGGCACTTGGCAACAGTGGGAAGGAAAAACTCTTTTAACAGGAAGAATCCACCAGCAGAACCAGGATCAGGAAGGGGCCACCATCTGCAGCGACCAGGTGGGGCTGAGGGGAGGGAGACGGGGCAGGATATGCACTCTCACATTTGGTGAGTAAAAGTTTTACTTTATTGTGTCTAGTAAGGTCTAGCAGGCTACCAAACTCACTAGCTAAAAACTGAGGCTCCACAAAGAGAATTCAAACTTGTGCACAATGTCAGATGGGCTGCACAGAGCTTTTATACAGAGAGGACATATTTAATGTGATAAACTAGGAAACATGAGCCATCAGATTTATCTTGTACACAGAGAGGAGATGTTTTGCATGTATTTTAAAGCAAATCTTTTTCTATTATAGAACTTCATCTACACTCAGCTCAAACATGGAACTACTACTGCAGCTAACAAGAAACAAATCTGGGACTTCTGTAATGTCTCCATCTAAGTTAACCTGTCCTGCAAGAATGTGCATGCTGACACATGTCTGACATAAAGCCACAGTCAGAATAATGTGATGAGGAGCGACAGATGCAACAGAAAAGCTGTCAGAAAAATGCTCATACACAGAGTTATAGGCGTGCAGCATGGACATTTTTCTGCTGTGACTAACGCAGTCCAGCAGATCTTCTTAATGTGTACATGAATCTGTCAACATCAATGAAACTATGATGAAGGCCACGTTGTCAACAGGGAGAGAACTGCGGACAGAAAAAAGTTTGATCCAGAAATCCCAAATTTAAAAGAGGAGAGAAAGGAGAGAATTAGTTTAAAGGATTGTGAGTCGTTTGGCTAATGAACTTGCAAAATTCTAACTCGGGGATTCTCACTTCGGAAAAGATTAGAGAAAAAAAATATATCCTTAGATGTAAATTTGGACAAGAACTCAACAAAACATTAAAGAAGGAACCACTCAGCTATTTTCACCCTGCTGATAAAAATCAGATCTTTGTATCTAAACGGAGCTCAGTCTGGTTACCCTCCATGCTGACTCCACATGAACTGGCAGCTACGCTTGACTGTACCTGCACAGCTATACAGCATTTGACCATGAGAGGTCCTCATTCACAGTTGCTACAGTTAAGGGGTTTCATTTAGGGTTTTCAAGGGGTTTGATATTTTTCGTTACTGACAATGAAAGGATGGTGAAATGTAATTAAGTACTTAGTTTTGAAATGCTCAGCTTTAATTCTACTTCTTCTGACTTTCACTTTTTTAGGGGGACTTTTGTCACATTAAAAAAAGCAAACAGTACATGAATGTCAAATTCTATTATTGTAAAGGAAGTATGAATTATAATTTTAGAAAATGAAGACTATTTTAACATTAAATGCATGTCAGTCATAGCCCAGGGGAACACTTCAGGAGGCTTGCAGTGGTGCAATAGCTTGCTTAGACATTCATTCATTTTTCACCCATTTGTGTCTTAAATGACAGACAACCGATGATGACTGACGACAGCTTCTTACCTTAATTTAAAGTTTGTGCAAAGTAAAATCAGAAATTAGCTTCTTAGCACATTATACATTCAGTAAAGAAGAGCTCCAAACTGACAACTCCCTGAAAACAGCATAAAACTGATAAAAATATTGCGTATCTATAGAGTTAGTTAAACAGGATGCCATCCAGCTTGCCTGGTTAGTGCATGTAGGCTGATGTAAGAACAGTCAGAAACAGGAGAAATTATTTCCCCAACAATTTACATTTTATGTGCTTTTACTTCAGCGTCATCTTTCTGTGATGTTTTAAACTCCTTTATTACTCAGAGTTGAACTGTTTTAAATCAGACCTTTCTCAAAAATAGTTCAGTATTTTCTTTGGCAATTAAAGAATAAACATGTGTGTACAGCAGTCAGAGAAGCATCATGATGCCTTCTCAATACTTTGATGCATTCTTGTTTTTTCACCGCCAGGTTTAAAAATGCTTCTTTCATTAAGTTTAACGTGGATTCCATCTGTCAGTGCCCGTGATGTAAAGCGCAGATTTTCTTAATAATTTGTGCATTCGCTAGAAGCTTAAAAAGGCATTTCAGGTGACCTAAATGAATCACACTTTAATAGATCTGGCATGCGCGTGCTCATGCATTACAATGCTTTAAAAACTGGCAGATCCGTGATCGACTGTAATTAAGTGCTCATTATATAACACATCTGTCGTCAAGAAGTTTCTGGGGCTCAGTATAATTCAGAGTGGACAAACAAAAATTTCCCTAATGACATCAAGATTTCCATGCATTCTTATCCACACACAAAAGAACCAAACACACACACACAAACCCTTTGACTTTCCTAACATATGAACAACTCATGTAAATAGTCTTGTTCTCTGATCATTAAAGAGACTGGAATTATTTAAAAGGCAGGATAATGTGCATGTGTTTGTGAGTGCATCCATCATAGAAGCCACAAGTTCGTACGCGTGAATGCTTTAATGCAGCTGTGCAAGGTGGATCTTTTGCGTGACCAGAGTATATTGGGCTCGCCATGATATATGTTCCCTCAATTTTATTTTTCAGGAAGCGGTACATCAGAGTGTATGCTTCCTCAGCAGCTCATTGTTACCTGAGCAGCACAAGGAAACAACTGCAGTTCCGATTTGATGTGTTTTTATGCCTCTTTTGTTCCTTTCGGTACAAAGCAAAATAGGAAAAAACAGATATCAGCTTGCGAGTTCATTTGTGTATGTTTTCTATGGCTTTATGTGTCTATTTATATGTATCCGAGCAATTTATAGGGATAACAGTAATGTGGTTTGGATTTTTACTGAAAATAATCAGCAAAGATTAAACAACAGTGCTTTTTAATAACTTGTAAAGAAACTGTATAACTGATTAATGTATAAATATTTGAAAATTTGAAATACAATTTTTAGATGGGGGCAATCACAAAACAAGATTGCTGTGCATACAGCAGACAGTTTTGCCTTCATTTATACATATGAAATAGGAATCCGTGCATCATCACATAAAAAAGGTGTATGCAACTCTGCTCCAAGAAAAGCAAAAAACATAGGTATTTTAGATCTGGTCACTTTTTTTTGCTCATTAAAAGTCCTGTTCTGACACTGTGATTCAGCTCACAGTGAATCTCATCTATAATGTTAATAAGGAGACCCTTCAACTTGGAGATCTGGATTTTGGGAAAGAAGACAAAGTCACTTGGTAGTTAAATTTGATGAATGGGGTGCGTGTAAGATTTCAGTGGTGTGAAGTGGCATAAAATGCCACGTTGGCACCAGCCACAGTGGAGGTCAGTTGTACCAAATAATCCCCCACAGAGATCTCAGGATGTTACAGTAGAAGTCATGTTCCAGTAAACGTCTGCTTGTCTGCCTTCCGCCTTATCAGATCAGTTACCTTCTGGCTTGGCCACTGATTTTCCATTAAAGTGCTGTTTTGTAGATGGAGATACAGTTCTCGTCAGCAGTGATTAATCTGCACGTGCAGGTTCAGTTAGTTTGACGCATAAATCCACACATAAATCTCAAAGTTACATGTGCACGTGGACAGAATGGTTAACAGGCAGAGGAATCTAAAAATAGAAACAGCACTGAAAGCAGTCCAGAGGTGCACAAGGAGACAACCTTAAAGGGGAGATTAGCCAAACTTGCTTTTTTTCATGACCACAGTAAGGTGATTGTTTTGTTCAGTGCACCATGTAGAGCACTTTGGATTTTACTAGGTAAACTGACACTACTTCCTTTCAGTTACAGTTGCATTACAACCCCGGAAAACGTGTCATACAGTAAAACCCTCCCCTGACAGAAAGGCGTATCATGGGAAATTATATTGGAGTTATCACACAAAATGGGAAACGACCACTGTGACGAAATCACACGCTTATGTCATGCCATGCTCCTCTTTGCTGGATTGACAGCCAGTTAAAAGATGGCATGAATGAGATAAATCTATGATGGTGTTAAAGCTGGACTGATATTTATCAGTTTGAACTATAGACCCAGCCCCAAATTTCCTGTGAATGTCTGAGATTGCTTTGGCTATAGACTGCTCGTACTCCAACCAAGCATCTGTAACTGAATTTATATTTTATCTCAAGCGGTAAAATGAAAGAAAGAAGTCTCGAGTGCATTAAGAGTTCTCCTGTGGCTTTTTTGTTGCAAGGGTTTTTATCGGTCTTGTGATTTTGGTTTGGAGATTTTGGGGAAACTAGCGGTGTCGAGCGGGGTTGGGGAGGTTGTTGTCTCCCTCGGGGGCGTGAGGGGGTTTCTCAGAAAACACTGCCAGACACGTCTGGCCCTCTGCGGACAGTAAATTACGCTCATTGCCGGAATGCTTCCACACAGCAGCCCAGCTCCCTCCGTCGCTGGAAAGCCAATACGCCATGTACCCCGGGCGGTGGGACCACCCAGGAGGCATATGGGGTCACATACACACACTTCCACAGAAAAACAAATAAGCATGTGCTCAAACAATCACATATACCCCCACAATCAAGGGCAGATACACACGTATATAAGCCAGTGTGTTTGTCCTCAGGGATATGAGGTGGGATGGTTTGTGGCGCTAGGGGTGAGGGGGCACAGGAATTTCACAACAAGTGGTGGTTTTTGTGGTATTCGGATCCCAGTGAGAGAAACCGCTGAAACTCCCAACTTCCTCTTTGGCAAATATCAAAGGATGCTTGACCCTGTGTGTTCAAAGGAGCTGTGGGCATGTCAGGCACTCCAAGAAAATGTCTCAAAAATTGGTAAAAATAATTTAGATGGAAATAATTCACAAGTTATTGTGGTCTGGGCGACATTTTACAAGGAAAACAGAGGTCAAGCGAGAGAGGGAAAAACAACATGAGGCCTCGAATGCACCTAGAGCTCAATAACAAACTGTCAATCACTACTGTTTGTTGGTCGGATACCTCAGCCCACGGGGCAAACTAAACTGCTAAAAGATGGAGAGCAACTCTGGGCCGGTTGCCATATGCAACTGTGTTTTGTTTTCCTAAATTATGTTGTTTTCATGAAGTGCAAAGAGGAAATCAATGCAAAGAGAAGCACTGGTGTTTCTCAACAGCTGCTTTGAGTGGCCATAGATGTCCTTGGTTTCCGTGACATTATAAACAACAATTTACATGACTATCAAAAGCTACAGCTACAAATCTGGGAATGATATTTCAAATCAGAGTCTAACGCTTGAAAATATCCAGCTTTTCTTCTTGGATTTACTTTTTTTTGGCCTGACAGATATCAGTAAAGATATGTAAATAAAGGCGTAGCTACACCAATAATCCAAAATGTTTTTGCGTGCTATTAGGTTCTTACAATTTGGAAATAAACATTCCAACTCTCTAAAAGAGAGCAAGGCCGTGTTTACTTGCCCGCTTCTTTGCCAACAGCTGCGAGATCCGCTCCTACGTAACCGTGAGCGGCGTCCGCCAGCTGCGTCAGCTCCTCCTCGGTGGCGCTGCACGGCACGCATTTCAGCTGCTTCTGCAAAATATCTGCTCGCTCTGCAGCACCAGGAACTCCGACCTGCCGTCACGAAATCAACACAGAACAGCGATTTGTATACCACATTTTTTGTACTCTGTCCACATACTCAGAGCCTCAGAAGAAAGTTGCGCAATTAAATAGCAATTCTTCACAAATAGCGTGACGTTGATTGGAAACACACTGCAGTCTCTCTGATAGTATGTACCTCCAGCTCTTTGTCAAAGCGTCCCGGCCTGCGCAGGGCAGGATCAATGGCTTGGGGCCGGTTTGTGGCCCCGAGGACCAGCAGCTGACCTGAGTGACCCTCCTGGAAAGAGAAGAAAGAAAGTTGGATCAGCTAATTCTGGGATAACAACATAGTAATTTCATAGTAAGACCTGCTCAGCAAATGCTAATTGATGAACTAAAAGTCATGTAAAGCTTGAATCATGTATATTCTGTTGTTCAATTGATCTGGTTAATTAACACTGTGATGTGTTTGATAATCAATTTTTTGTGTGTTTTTTATATTCTGTATGAGAAAAGATGGCAATTTAAAGTAGCCCTTTTGCATTTCTCATTTTATGTCGTATATAAACTATTACAATTCTGAATGTTCACACTAAACATGACTAAAGTTTCAAATCGTAAAGTCAGCCTATGTAAAAGTAACTATTATAAACCAAAAAGGCCCGAATGATCTAAATGCTTCAGTTTCAGAGTATTTTATTTACTACTGAGATCCAATATCTTTCATTATTGAGACTAGGCCATGGCACCCACACTAATCCAAAATGACAGAAAACTTAACAAGATAAACAGTAAATCAGAACACATAAACCTATTGAGGCATCTCAGGCAACCAGCTCTAGCTGTGAGCACAGAGGCTCCACCCACCTGTCGTTCAAATCTCTCGTTGATGCACTCAAACAGAAGAAAGTTACCTTAAAAGGAGCAAGAAGGAAGCTAAAACTGATCCCTTTCATACAGTGGATGAACTCTGGGGCCACAACAAGGTACAGAATAAGAAAAAAAAAGTTTTTTTTAAAAACCCAGAATCATACAGAGCAACTGTAGGAGACTCACAATTTAAAAATATAGAGCATGGAATATAAATAATGTAAATAACAGGTTTCTGTTAAATACATTCACACTATGAAAGGGGTAGTTTTCAATAATGCAGTAAAGTTTCATTGTTTAATCTGCCCAGGTGCACGGCAGCTTGTGGCACCCACACTCTTAGATTAGGTCAAATTTAGTAGTCATCAGTTCGAGTTTAAGCCCACTTGTCAAACGCAGCCTGCTGGTTTTTAGTATTTCACATGTTGAGGTAAATTTTTCAAAGCTTGAGAGATTTTCTGACCCCAGCCTGATGCTAAACCTGGCTCACTTCTGCGTTTCCTGGGGTGGTCTGCCTGCAAGATAGGAAAAACTTTTTCCACCTTTTAACACTGGAGAGAGAATTGAAACACAAATAAATTACAGTGCAAGCAAGAATGCCGTGGAGCAGGAAGTGCTTTCTCCACATTCCACAAACCAATCAGTAATGATGACTTTGGTTTGGAAAACAGACAGGAGCTGGGAGCAAGAAGGGAGTTGGTGTATCTGTGCAGTATCACCAATCCACACCGCGGCCTTCTCTGCCTGGGGACGGGAAGATTTAGTTTGCTGATAAAGTTACGGCAAATTGTCAGCTCATGGCAGCCTTGGGTGATTTCTTTCCCAGACTCCCACTGGGGGTGTGTGGGGGAATCATCCTTTTTCTCATCAGGCACTAACACAGAGCTCAGAGGACGAATGGCACCCGAGAGATGCAACCCATAGTGTCTGAAGGGCGTCCAGCACGCAGAGATGGTTTCTGCATGACAATCTGTATTTGCAATGAGGGCATATTACGATGGAGCCACGTTTGGCTGCAGAAAGACAAAGTATAAAGACATGTGTCTACTGAACAAGCAGTTACTGCTCAGTGTAATCCCAGCCTTCTAGCAATAATCATGCTAATGTAAAACAGACTGTTGTATTCATGTATAAAGAGAAGACATGTGAGCATCCTTTATGTGCTGCAGGCTGGCGAAATTCAGAGAAGATGACTCAGTGAGGTTCCAAAAAACTCAAACTTTAAAAAATCCTCAACAGCATGTAAGGTTATGCTCAAAAGAGCTGCCTTTAGTTTAATGCGGGAAAGCATTATTGCCGTAGTAGAGTACAATTACTCGGATACTTACTGAACCAATCCCATCCATCAGAGTCAGAAGAGAGGCAACAACTCGTTTCTCCACCTCATTCTGAGCTCCCTCTCGCTTTGGGCACAAAGCATCCAGCTCGTCAATGAAGATGATCGCAGGCTGCCTATCAAACCAAGTCAATTTTGAGAAACACATTGATTTATTGAAACATGTGAAAACGTAAATGGAAATACTGCACAGAGGGCAAAATATTGACTCTTTAGGCAATTTTTTTGACATAGAAGTCAGTATTTGATGTGTCCATCTTTATTCTTCATCATGGTAAAGCTTTCTCGTATTTTCTTTCATTCTTTAGAAATGGTTCTGCAGGCTTCCTGAAGAACCTTCAAAGCTCTTCTTTGGATGTCCCTTCCTTTTTCCTCCAATCTGTATCAAGATGATCCCACACTACTTCAGTAATATTTAGGTCCAGGCTCTGGGGAGGCCAGTTCATGACTGTTCCACTGTGTTTTTCTATCCAGGTAAGTTTTTACTGCATAGGCAGTGTGTTTGGGATCACTGTCATATTGAAAAATGAAGCTAATGCTAATCAGAACCTTCTCAGATGCTGTTGTACAGTGGATCAAAATCTGACAGTACTTTCTCCAACATCACCGGCTGAACTGCAGCTCTGAACCATGACAGAACCTGCACCACGTTTTACACATGACCATACTTCTCTCCTAACCTCGTCTCTACACACTGACAAGGACTTGAACCAAAACTGTGAAATTTGGATTTATCACTCCATAAGACCTGGTACCAATCTTGTGCAGTTAGGCACGCTTCGGTCTTCATTTCATGTTTCCCTTCCTCTTTTTAAAACAGACAGGAAGATGGTGACATCTTCCCACTGAGACCATTTCTGATGAAGCCTTGGGGACTAGTAGGTGGATCAAATGAAGGATTAGATGCTCTTTGTGAGGTCTTTGCTGGATTTTGCTTTTCATTTTTAACCTATGGCCCAGTACGAATGATAAATATGATAGTTCCACATCAACTGTGAGAGACCTCTGCACGTTTATGAATATAATAATGTAATTTAACATAAAAAGGAGAATTTAGGGATTTGCATACACAGAACTAAAAGTGACATACTATATTTATGAGTATAGGCAGCTCAGCGAAAATTTACCTCTGAGAGGCTTCTGTGAATATTTGTCTCAGTCTTGCTTCTGTTTCACCATAAAATCTGCAAAGAAATGAGACAACATGCTTCTTTAAGTCAGTGAATAAACTTTCCTCATTTAATCTGTGGCTTTGGATCATTTTTAAGGTGGTGAGTAAAATCTTGCTGTCATGGACACAAAAGTAAATTTTCCCCAAAATAATCTTCTGGGATAGAAATATGGTGCCATGAAGTTTTCAGGCTATATGACCATACTTGCTCATGATCTCTGGGCCATTTATCACCGTCATGTGGGCTCCAACTTCACTGGCTATGGCTCGTCCAATCATAGTTTTTCCTGTCCCTGGGGGACCATACAGAAGAACTCCTCTTGGAGGTGGGATCCCTGTGGTAGACAACCGCTTAAAATTAGAGATCTGACATTTAATGAGAGTCAGTAAATCTAACTGTAACACCTCACATCATAATGACATCACTGGGGGTTAGTTTCACAATACAGCATGGTATAATCTAACATACCATAGTTGGAAAACAGCTCGGGATGTTTGAGTGGAAGTTCGATGGTCTCTTTGATGACATCCAACTGACTACTGAGTCCACCAATCATGCTATACGTGACCTTTGACCCCTTAGCTTCTGCATCTGGATCTGTTTGGCCTACTCTGCTTTTAAATCTAACTTTAGTGGAGCATGACAGGCAGTAGAAGGTGTCAGTACTCAAAGCACCAGCAGGAGGTGCCGATGAGCTTTTCTCTGCCTGCTCTAAGATGAGTGAGCTCTCCAGACTCACAGCAGTCTCTACTGAACCTGCTGAAGGATTCAGGGAGTCGTGGGAAGGAGCTACAGGCTGTGAGGAGAGGGAAAGAGGCTGGGCTTGTCGGCATGGAGTGCTGGCTGCAGGACCGAGCTCTCTAGGTGTGTCTGTTGTTGAGTCGTTGTTGTCATCAACAGACAGCATGCTGAGCTGCAGGGAGAGCTCAGCTGATGTGGAGTCCAGCACAGAATTCATCACAGAGGGCTCTTCAGTATCAGGACTCGCTCCCAGGAGAGGAGCTGGTTTCTGGAGGGTGACGCCATCCTCCCCTTTTATGGTTTCAACCCGAAGGCTGCAAGAGCGGCCAAAATAACTCAAGGAAAGGACGTTCCCAGGCAGAACAATGTTCCCAGCTGATATAAGAGAGAAAATATATAGTAGTTATTCTAATAAAGGAAATCATCTGCTTGATTATGTTAAATTAAAGTACAAGCCATACAACCTAAAGTGTATGGATATTTAATTTTATTTTACTGTACAGCAGAGGGAAAAGAGGCTTGTGCATTTTCTGCAAAATATTAATAGCTTATAGTATAGTAGCTTATCCACCATGACACAGAACACACTTTTTAGTGTATATACTATACAGTAAAAAGACAGAAAAATGCAAAAGTCAGGTGTGTAAGAAGTATGCACTTTGTGGTGATGAAGATGAGGCGAAAGGACATACCCAGAGATCTCAGGAAGAAATCCTTGAATTCATCTGTTTCTAGTGTTTCATCTTTTGACCTGAAAAAAAGTTTCAGATGGTTGATAACTTACTGGAAACATTTTTCTCACAACTTCTTAGTGATCATTGACACTTGAACTGCAGTTGCATATTGTTTCCAGCAGATGGCAGCCTCGGCCTTCAATAGAAAAAAGTGGCTGCCAGTGAGTAATTTTTAAAGGTATGTATTCATTCAGCACAATACAATTAAAAGAACAACAACAAAAATAAACATAATAACTTTCATTAATGTACAATATATTGTAGGACTCTTCATTAGACTGGATTTATGTTGCTGGATGTACTTAAACTGGCAGCTGTGTGTATAGAGCAAACTGGAATAATAAATATATGTCTACAGACTTTTTCTTTTTTTAAATAAAAGGTAAACATTACCTGTTAGAGAGAACCACCTCTTCAGCCTGAAGCAAGGGACCTGTTATTGGGTGAAGCATCAACTCATCCCCTGTCTTTACTCTCAGGTTGTTCTGAGCACACTTCTGCAGGCCAACTTTTCCACCTGGAAAGGAGGCGACTGGCCAAGCCAAGCATACCTGAAAGTATCACAAAGGGTATCAGAGAAGAGGAGAGGAGAGGAGAGGAGAGGAGAGGAGAGGAGAGGAGAGGAGAGAAGAGAAGAGAAGAGAAGAGAACCTCCTGTTGTCCTGTGGTACTCGTCAGCAGCACGGGCCTCCCAATGCATACGCTGGCTGATTTCATTGAGTTGAGGCTGAGTTGGGCTAAAGTTGATCTGCAGCTTTTGGGCGTTTTGTCATCAGCTGTGAAGCAAATTCAAACAAATAATTCAAGAGAAGCTTTTAGAAATGATGGAAATGCTGCATATGTTCCCAAAGCATAAAATTATAGCATTACGTTTCACCTCATGGTTGTTACATAACTTGAATGTACTAAACTTCTTTTTGTGTTCAGCAGGAAATATTTTCATGAGCCTAAACAAGACAAACCACTTTCCCAAATTTCACACATGAACTAGATTACCTCAGTAAAAGGTAACTAAATAACAAGTATTTGATTGCTGGGTGGTGCTGACATTGTATTAAAGTGGGTTTGATCTGAAACACTGTTTACCTGATTTGAGGATGCACTAGTTTGTTACTAGTGGGGATTTTTGGTAACAGTGTTTTCATAATTTCATGATGACTTTCAGCTCTAAAAGACAGATTTGTACTTTCCAGGTTGTTTCTCCTCGCTAATAGCTAAGCTTAAGGTTTTTTTCATGGCTTAATTTGTTGTGCAGATGAAAGATTCAGAGTGAAAACCAGATGTTACAGCAGTGTTTTAGTTCAGATTCAAAAAATATGGTCAACAAATAAATGAAAAACAGAGAACTAAAAGAAAAAAGATAAGATCATGGCAAGTTTCTCCTACATCCGTAAACCCACCCACTCATTCAAAAAGCACAATGCATGCATAAAGTGCACTGTCTGGTGCACTTAGCAGTGCAATGACTGCAGGGATCAAAGCAGATGTGTAAAGTTTTGCTTCTCCACGTAATCAATGCTGCAAAAGTATTTTGTTATGTAACACAGATATGAGGAGTAGAACTGGAATAAGCCTACAAGCCCACCTGACACGTTGATTAGAGAATAAAAATGTGTTAGTAGCACAAAGCAAGAGGTGCTCTGTATTATAATATAAACTCTGCAATATTAAAGCCCCCGAGTAAAGACAATGCCAATTAAGAAAGAACTCGCTTTTAAAGGGAACTGAGTTCCAGTAGAACACCGGCTGAGAGAGGGAGGCAACCATCTGCAGTGATCGACTGGGAGATGAGAAGAAAGACATGACAAAACAGAAGATTATAGGCACAGTCAACAAACAAAAATAAAAGTACATAAAGGGGAAAAAAGTGGGGGATAGATGGGAGTGGAGGAGTTCTCAGTGCATCTGTCCCACAGTAGACTGAGTCTATAGCAGTATAACTAAGGGATTGTTATGGGTCATCAAATATAGCGCTCATTATAAGCTTTATCAAATCTTCAAAATAGAAAGAGCCCGGTAATAATTATAGTGTGTTAGACTTAAAAACAAGTTCCAAGCCACCAGGGTTTCTGTGATAAAGTTTTAGCAGCTATACCCCAAAAAGTTGACTCTGTTTATCTGGGCGTAGCGTTTTCAGTGAAACAGTGCATACTGGAGGTAATGCTCCTAAGAACCAACAGAACCACATCATCTGCTAAAAACAGAAGTGCTGTTCTCAGTTTCCCAAAGTGGATGCCCTCCTCAGCCTAGCCATGCCTTGAATTCCTGTCCATGAAAACAGGACCGGAGACACGTGGCAAACCAGGCAGAGTCATACCCACTGAAAATGTGCTTGAGTTTGTGTCAAGGATAAGGACACACCTCTCATTTTGGTTACAGAAGGACCTAATTGCCCATAACAGCAGGTCTTGGACCCCATCCTCCTGCAGTACATCAGGTGCCTGTAGGCATCTAATGTACATAAGCCTTCTCTAAATCTAGAAAGTGCGCACAGAGTGATGGTCAAGCCATTGCTCTTCCCGAATTCGAGGTTCAGCGATTTGCTGGAGCCTCCTTTCTCGCTGACTGGAATAAACTTTTCCCAGCAGCAGAGAAATTTCAGCACATTCTTATCTCACGTAGAAAGAAGGAAGAGACGAAACGAGGTAAGTGATTAGAAGAATGCAGGAATTGGGATAAGAGGTTAAGCAAGAACTATGTTTTTATTAGATTTGTTAAAGCAGCTGGACTATTCTGGAGGGTGTTGCGCATTTGGGCAATGGATGACCAGTGAATATAAAGAAAAAGAGAGAAAAAAAAAAGAGCCACAAATGCAAATCTAAACAATGCAAACAAGTTCACAAACAAATGCTGCAAACAAATGAAAAGAATAAAGGCACAAAGCTCAGAAAACGACTCTGAAGAAAAACAAATGGACCAGCAGCATCAGTGAGTACTGGTCCTGTCAGTGCAGCAAGCGCCATGCTGGGACTTCCATCTTCATAGTACAGGTAGCTTCGTTTGCACGGGGGTTATACCTGATTTATATAACACAGCCTGTTAAATGTTTAGACTCATGTCTCGTCTTCTTACCTTTTTCAATGAAGTCGATGACACTGAAAGAGTTCCAGTTCAAACTTTTGCAGCTTCCTCCGTCGGTGCGAGATGTTTGCAAGCTCGAAGAGTCATTTAGGCCCTCTTTCACTAAGGAGCTATCTCCTTCACTCGCTTTTTTTGTTTTGCTTTTATTTTTCTTTGAAGACATGGTAATTGCAAAAAGCTTCTCCACGTGAAGGCGGAAACATGTGTAAACATCAAGCGGTGTCGTAAACTTCCTGGTTAGCGTTTAGTCCCGCCTTCATTTACCGTAAATCCTCATATATACGAGCGCTTCCTGGCAGGTGGCAGCGGCATTTTTGTGTTTGTTTTGTAAAACACTTGTGTGTGGTATTTAAATATATATGTATATAACATATTACAAAAATAAAAATAATACCTGAAAAATATTAACCTCTCGTAGAAAATTTTCCTATAAGATTGTAGAGGTCGAGAGAAAGCAATGCGAAATTTCGCTGAAAAATTCTTTACTTTTACGTATTTGATTTTACAAGCTAGTATGAAACAAATAAAATTATTGCTCTTACTGCTTGGATGCGTTCTTAAATTCGGCATAGTTCTACTAAATAGCTAAGAAGCTCGGGATTTCTTTATTGCTAATAAACAGCAGATGCCATGTTAGAGAATGCAAAACAAGAGCTACAGTTAACAGTAGCTTGTGGCCAAAAAACCCGATCATTTACAGAATTAAATGGGTTAACTGGCAGATTCATTAGCCAATTTTAAGACTATCCAAGCGTTCCAAGCTAAAGTAATCTAAAAGAAATGCGAAAGGAGCTGTTTTAGTGGTTCATTACGGTATTTATGCAATTTCCTGCACGGAGGTTTACGCAACTGTACTGGACAGCTCATTTACCGGCTGTCAGCTGAATATATTCTGCTTTTATTCGGTTACTTATCGTGTTACCGTAATATGGCTGGCTGTACCTTTGTTGCCAGACTTTTGCCGTTGGCGAGAGGCCGCTTTTGTAATAACATGTCTCTCCCCGTACGCACAGCTACCCGTGCTTTTTCCTGCACTTTAACTTGTTCACAGCTTCAGCAAGTCCACGGGGTCAGCGCTTTAACGGGGAAAGTGGACCGATTCGGTGGAGTGACAGTGAACCTGGCTGAGGTCGGACTGCCGGGTGACATCAGCGAGAGCTCATTCAGCGGTTTACTGCAAGGTTTGTCGCCCTGAACTCTGCCTGCTGTGTAGGAGGAGAGAGAAGGCATCCTGTTTTCCCCAAAAGCTCTTAAATCATTAACCTGTCTTAACCAATGGTCTGTCAGTTATCTATAATAGGCCGGTACTGTTTGTAGATAAGGTATTATATATTGTTAAACTGCTCATAGCATCTAAGTCAAGGGAACATGTCTGGGGTATAAAAAATGTTTTTAAAATATGTTCTGTGTTGTTTCTCCGAGCAAAAGCAATACTACTTTTAAAACATTGATACTATTGTAATTACATTGCAATTACTGAAAGTTCTTCTTCGGGGTTTTACATGTTTTCATATGCTTCTTCTTTATTTTTTTCAGCTCAACCCTTCATTGAGCCAGCACTCGCTATCTTACTTAAATGTAAAATGAAAACTGTCAATGAGCAATTAAAAATGTCCCTTATCTATTTTTGTGGCTGCTTTAATCCAGTTAGCTGTTTTTCAGTTGTCCATCTTTAAACTCTACTCACATGAAAGCTACTTCCACCAGAAACGTGTCTGCTGTTTGTCATTCTCTCTTTATCTTTTCACATCTCTCTTGAGATTGTCTTCACAATTCAATTAGGTGCAAATGCCTTTTAAAAGCTTTTCACTTTTTATTATGTCACTTCTGCAACATATTAACTGTTTCTTTGTGTACTTTATAATTTATGGGAGATACAAAGTTAAACTGTATCTGAACTCTGCAGATTCTTTAGCCCAGTGGAAAGCAGAGGGGAAGGCAGCAGTGTGGCTTCGAGTACCCATCTCGCTGAGTCGATGTGCTGCCGCCGCCTCGGCTCACGGCTTCACCTTCCATCATGCCAGAAACGACTACGCCATGCTGGCTCTTTGGCTGGGAGAGGGGGAGAGCAGACTACCAGGTTTTGCAACTCACCAAATTGGAGTGGCAGGTAGAGATTTCTGTCCTGAAAGTTAGGGGGAAAAAAACTCCTCTTGACTCTGGTAGCAGTTTTTACAGGAAAAGTCTCACCTGAGGTCCTTTTATTACCATTACAGTAACCTACAGTGGCTACAGCACATGTCTCAAAAATGCAAAGTGATTCAGTGGGCCAGAACCCACTGGAAACCATAAGATTGAGTTATAAGAAAGCTACGAAGTGGACCTTTGGTTAAGATTATCCAATCAAACCAGTGGGTTCAAAGAGTAATAATATATATGCTAAAATACAGATAAAGTATGGGAAATAATTATTTGATCCCCTGCTGAATTTGTAAGTATGCTCAGTTACAAAGAAATGAACAGTCTCTCAGTTTTATGGTAGTTTCATTTTAATGTAGAGAGACAGAAAATCAACCAAGGGCTTCGTGGAGAACTCCTTGTTGCCAAGCACAGTGGTAAGACGTTTGTTTGTTGGTCACCAGGTTTGCACCCATCTCAGGAGGGATTTTGGCCCACTACACCTTTAAAGTGCTGTGAAAAAGTTTTTTTTTCTTTAAAAACATATTTTACACACCTACATGTTTCATATTGTGAAACAAATTATAATGATAGACAAAGATAACTCGAGTAAAGTGATGATTTCATTTATTAAGAGACAAAAGCTATCCAAACATACGTGGTGCTATGTGAAAAAGTAAAGCTAAAAACTGGTTGTGTCACCCTCGACAACAGGAACTGCAATCAAACATTTGCGAGAAGTCTTTCTTTCACAATGAGTTTTTCACATCGCTGTGGATTTCAATCTAATGAAGTCATCAATTAAAAACTATTTTGTTTTTATTCAAAGTGCCTTTTTTTCTTTGTCTAACATTACATGATCTGAAACATGTAAGTGTGACAAAAATGCAAAAAAATAAGTACTCAGGAAGGTGGCTGACATTTTTTCACAGCACTGTATTTACGGCCACTCTATGGAAGTTCTCTTTCAAACATTCGTTTTGGTGTCTCACTATGGGGAACGCTCTCTCAGCGTTTTCCTCAGAAGCCTCTATGTCATTACTCCAGCCAGCATTGGCTGGCAGTCATGACACTTGCATCAGGGAGGTGCCACACTCCTCCTGATAAAAGGGTGTGACGCAGCATCACCCGTCATTCAATTTCCTCTTCTCGCTTCTTAGAAACCTCATCTCTCCTGACTGTCAACGTGAGTGCTAGCTTAACTTTCCACATGAGCAAGCTAACACCTTGGTCACCAGGTGCTAGCACGGCTCGCTTTTCCAGTTGCCTGTTTTTCACTACAGAGCCAGATTGGAGAGTGTGTTAGCTGCTACCATGCACCTAGCACAACAGTTAGCTGACCAAGCTAACTGTCCTTGCTACACATGGTCACCAAGCCAAGTACCACAAGAGCTAGCCACCACACTAGCCAGGTCATATTAGCTCACCATAGCTACCCGACCAATTAAAAAAAAAAAGAAAGAAAAAAGATCAGCGTTAGCTGTCCAGCCATTCCAACCTACACCAAGCTTCCTTAATATGGCAGACTGTAAACTGCTGCCCAGAATTTGTCCCTCCGGTTGCACGATCTCAGGTTCAGATGTACATGAGGCTTGTGTGATGTGCCTCGGGCTGCAAAGCGCCCACACTGGGTTCATGCAAACTCTGCGCTTGCTTTACCCTGAAAAGCCTTTGTCGAAGGCTAGCCTGCCAGGCTAACCTGTCGAAGAAGGACCCAATGCTGTCTCCAATCGGCACACCGATGGAGCACACTGAGTCAGCCACACCAGGTACCAGCTGGGGCAACGAGATGGATATCGTCCTCCAGCTGGTGGACAATGCCGAGGTCAGCTGTGAAGCTATGTTGTCTGATTCCCTCAAGGCTAATGACGAGCTACTCATGGAATCCTCTGAGGGAGCGTCGGAACATCTTCTTTCGGACGAGGATGACAACGTTTTCTTTGCCCCTTCTGGTCAGAATTCTGCGACACAAGGGCTGATTGTGATAACCCCGGCACACAGTCCCGCGGCATGGAGCTATCGGCAGCTGAAAAGTTGGCAATCCCATGGCCCACAGTGACAACGGAGACCTCCACCTAGGCTCCCTAAAGCAAAGCGCACTACTAAGCAGGTACTGCCGCTTATCCCCGAATGCATGGACAAGGTCACACGCTGCTGGGCAAAGCCATTTTTGTCACCCAACCCTGTGCAGGGAGTGGTGGCATTTGACTGTGCTGGAATGAAGGAGAAGGGCATCTACCAAATTCCCATAGTGGAGAATCTGGTGGCTTCTCATCTCCACCGAAACCAGAAACTTTCCATATCATCTGTTCCATCCCTGCCCTCCAAGGCTGAACGCCTGCAGTCCTCCCTGGTTGACAAGGCTATACGCCTTGTCAACCAGTTCCCCAATCAGTTGCCACCACCATGAGGGCATTGAACACCTCATCACTCCTGCTAGCCTACTCGGCAGAGCTCCAGGACCAGACTGCTGCGAACCCGGATGCTAGCGAGCTGTGGGAAGAGCTGAGCGTCGTTACGGACCAGTTTCTCCACCTCACTAGAGCAGCAGTACAAGCGGCGGGCAGAGCTCTCAGCTCTCAAGATAGCTGAACTTGTCGGGACTTTCGGACAGAGAAAAACGTGACACTGGGCTTTTTAGGGACCACCGTTGCAACCATGCAAAGACGGTGCGAGGAAAAAAAAGAAAGAGGGAAAGGCCCTGTAGCTGTGTCTCCCTAGGAAGACCCAGGCTGTGCCTCCGCCTCCACCCAGTCACCGCACTTTTGCTCAGGTCACCAGCCATCCAGCCGGCGTGCCGACATTTAAAATCCCTTGCCGCCCAGGTCCACAGGTTGCGGCCCAGTGTCCCCTAGGATCGCAGAACCCTAAGACCTACTGGCCTAGGAAACACGTCCCACCTGGTGCCGCTCAGGGTGCCCCACCACCAGTCAAGCAGAAGCAAACTGCCTAACATCCCCCCACAGGGAGATCGGAGCCAGCCCAGCCCGGGCTCCAAGTTCACTTCAGGGCTCAGTTCCAGAGCCCGTACGAAGAAGTGTGTTCTGCCTCCGTCTTCCAGCGCCTGGGACTCGATTTGGATCCCGCAGAGCACATTCCAACAAAGAGACAACGAGACACTGTTCAGCTGACTCAAGCGTGTCACAGTCTCACAAAAGCACACTGTTTATTAAAAACTCACCCGTTGCATCCAGGCATGTTGCCAAAGGCACGTTGCCAAAGGCACGGGAAAAATGTGTGAAAAACACAGAAAATATGTTGAAAAACATAATGCCTTAACACCCCCAGGCACCGCCAGGGTCAATTTCCTCAGTGGTGTCCGGTCCCATGAACGCCGGTCAAGCACGGGCCACCCGTGCATGCACAGTCGGTCTGGGCCGCAGGACCAGTTTCCGCCACAAGAGGGAGCCAAAGTCCCATGTACTTTGGAGTGCCTGACTTTGGGGCCCCTGTCAGCAAGAATAGAGAGATGGCGAGCTCTCGCTGTGCCAGAGTGGGTTGTGAGGACATTAGAGCGAGGCTACCGTTTGTAATTCGCAACCACCCCTCCCAGATTTCACAGAGTAAAAGGCGAATCAGCTAGGATTCTGCAAGAAGAAATATCTACCTTGCTATCAAAGGGAGCAGTACGAGAAATACCCGAGGACCAGAGCCAATGCAGCTTTTACTCAAAGTATTTTCTCGTGCCCAAAAATGGAGGGGGACTACATCCGATACAGGACCTAAATCAGCATCTAAGGTCATACAAATTCAGGATGTTGACAACCACCACTCTGCCGCATGTAGTGCGCCCAGGCGATTGGTTTACATCCCTATTTACCCGCCTCACAGAAAATTCCTGAGATTTGCGTTTCAGGGCAGAATGTACAAGTACCAGGTCCTGCCATTTGGTCTCTCACTGAGCCCTCGTGTATTTGTGAAATGCACAGAGGCGGCCATAGCCCCACTGAAGAGGCGGGGCATCCGCATAGCAACATACATAGATGATTGGCTGCTGCTATCAGAGTCAGAAATAATGGGAAGAAAGCATACCAAGTTGACAGTGGATCACCTGATGGCTCTGGGTTTCACCATAAACTATGAAAAGTGTCCTGCAGCCAGCTCAGGCCATCTCTTTCATAGGAATAACTCCACCTCATACAGAGCGTGTCTCTCTGTGGACAGAGTAAAAAAGAAAATGCTATCACATGCCGGCATTTTCAGGTGGGAAGATATCTCCCATTCAGAAGATGCCTGCAGATGCTGAGATTAATGGCGTCTTCACTGGCAGTCATCCCACTAGGGGGTGTCACCGGGGGCTGTCACAGCCAGAAAGGTGTTGACCACAGACTGGGGTCCCACTCACGAGGACAGAGCAGTGAGCGGCAACTGGGACTCACGACAGAGGGGTGCTCACATAAACTGGCTAGAATTGCTAGCAGCGTTTCTAGCGCTGAGACACTTTCTTTAATTTGTCACACTCTAACCAGAGTGACAGAGAGAGGGCTAACAATGATATTGATCGCCCCAAGGTGGATGAGGTCCCATTGGTTAGCAGAAATTATGCCCCTTTTGTGGAGCGAACCTTTTCCTCTCCATCTCCGACGAGACCTAGTCTCCCAAGCCAGGGGGAAGAGTTTTCACTCTCACCCCGAGCACCTCGCTCTGTGGCTTGGCCCGTGAGAGGTTGAATCTGAGGATGGCAGGACTCCCACCAGGGTGTTATAACCACTATTCAGAGTGCTAGAGCCCCCTCCACAAGATCTTTGTATGAGAACAGGTGGAGGGTATTTGAGGAGTGTTGTGGAAAGTCTCACACTCTCTCCTTTCAGTGCTCTGTTACAACAATTCTCTCCTTTCTCCAGGAATTGTTAGATACTTTTCCACAATTTAAAGTATATCTAGCTGCCATTTCAGCCTGTCATGTGGGCTTCGTGGATGGCCCAGTGAGCCATTACCCCAGGGGTGGGCACCGAGGGCCGGTGTCCCTGCAGGTTTTCCATGTGTCCTTGAACCAACACAGCTGATTTAAATGGCTAAATTATCTCCTCAACACGTCCTGATGTTCTCCAGAGGCCTGGTAACGAACTAATCATGTGATTCAGGTGTGTTGACCCAAGGTGAGATCTAAAACCTGCAGGGACACCGGCCCTCGGGGCCTGGAATTGCCCACCCCTGCATTACCCACTAGTCTGCCGTTTTATGAAAGGGGCACGACGGCTCCACCCGGTGTCTAAATCTGTTGTCCCCACATGGGATTTATCCCTGGTGCTGGGGGCCTTTGTGCCCCAAAATCCTCATCTCCAATGCACCCCATTGGAGCTAGAAGCTTTTTGCCCCCTCCTTTCAACTCCCCTGAACAGGAGTACCTACATGCTCTCTGTCCAGTTAGGGCTTTATGTACCTATTGTCATGTTACGGCTGTGTGCAGACAGGAATAGGACCCAAGGTGCAGACTCCGGAGACAAAACGGTGAACTCAAAACAGCTTTATTGCTGAACAAAGAAAATCTACAAAACCTAAACTGAAAAGAATCTAACAAAACACACACAGGGAGCCACAGGGAGATACACACAGCATGAGGGACGACGCGACACTGACTCAAAGAAACACAGGGTTTAAGTACACTGGGAAGTAACGAGGGGAATGAGACACAGAAGGAGGGCACAGCTGGGAGAAATCAGAACTAACAAGACAAGGAAGCAAAGCCAGACACATTAACATAAGACACGCACCTCCAAAGTAAAACAGGAAACATAACACAGACTGAACTTAAAGACACAGACTCACAGGCAGGCACTGCAACAGAGGGAACAGAGACGGTAGGAACAGGGCAGACACAGACACTGACTGGACACGAGGATATAGCCGACAGGGGATATAGCAACTAAGGATAACACAGAGACATAAACCATCAGACAGAACTTCAACAAAGAAACCAAAGACTAGAAATGATAAACAATATAATAAACTCAAAAGCCCTGGGTCAACGACCCAGGCATCCTAACACCTATCTAGAGAGACCAAAGGCTTTCAGGAGGTCGGATCAGCTGTTTGTTTCCTGGGCTAAACCACATGTTGGGAAGCCCATTAGCAAACAATGCATTTCCCACTGGATTTTTGAGGCGATCCAACTGGCTTATTCCAGCATGGGTCTGTCACTGCAGCGTCTCTAGCCCACACTGTGTGGGTTCCCACAAGACCTCCTAAGGTGGCGGTCAGTCATTCAGATGGGCTTATCTGGCAATACAGGAGTCTGCATATCCCCCTAGTGAGACACTGAAACGAATGTTTGAAAGAGAACTAGAGGTTACTCTATTCCGTAACCCCCATTCTCTGATAACATGTGTGAGGTGTCTCACCAGATCACCCTCCTTTCACGAAGCGAGGAAGAGGTGAGCTTATCTTGAATGACGGGTGACACTGCATCACACCATTTTATAGGGAGGAGGGTAGACCCTCCCTGGCGCAAGGCGTCACGACTGCCAGCCAATGCTGGCTGGAGTAAATACATAAAGGCTTCTGAGGACAACGCTGAGAGAGCGTTCCCCATAGTGAGACACCTCACTCATGTTATCAGAGAACAGGGGTTACGGAATAGAGTAACCTCAAGTTCTGTTCTGTCTACTTGAACATTTGCGTCCACAGTGTGCACTGTATCTTCTCCAGTATGAATTTCCCTGAATTGCCTTTTAGGGAAAAGGACAAGTTGCAGTGAGTCAAACTGGGCAAGTAGAACAGGTGTTTGTGGCCAGAAAACCCTTGTTTTCGTTGTTATATGCCAGTACTGGATTGCACAATGAAATTCAGCAAAGTTCTGGTTATTTCTGTCAAATGTTCTCCTTCAGACAGAACTCCATCGGGACAATCTGACCCTGTGGAATGAATTCAGAATGCATAACCCTGTAAATGTTGAAAAACCTGCAGATATCCTCTTGTTTCTCTCTGTACAAGTCTGAGGTCCGTGGCAGATGTGCAAGAACAAGTGATCAGGATGATACTTGTGAGGGTCATTAAACAAAATAGCCGTAGAGCTGGAACCAATCCAAAAGTGTACAAATTTAAATAAATTTATTTTTTTAGGTTTTCTGAGTAAAGCTGCTGAACTATTTGATCATATCTTGTCACCTCCTGGTAGTTTTTACACCAACCTCTCAGTGGAAAGAGTTTGTGCTATGAAAGAGAGAATCTCATCTGTGGATGATTGAGCCGAGCACAAACTGCTTCAGCACATTTTACCAAATGACAATTGTTATGGACACAAAGTCTATGTAAACCCGTCAGCGATGACAACTGCCCTCCGCATTTGTTTCCTATATGAATGAGTGCCTTGCGTGTTGCGAGTGGTTGTGTAACAGAATCTTTCAGATGTGACAAAAGATGTAAAAGTGCTGAAAAATCAAACTGTATTCTGCTGTCACTTTTAAATTATTTTTAAATAGCTAAAGCTGGAGTAAACTGTGACCTACATTTGGTGCTAACACAAAACACCAGTAGTTTATTATCATCTTTAAATGGATAAAAGCTTGTTTGTCATTTGGGATTTGCTTTTTTCAACTCTGGCTCATTTCACTTACGCAAATGGAAATTCACTCAGGACTGACTGTGAAGAGACGATCAACAGGAAAAGGAGTTGCTCAGCCCGAGTGCTAACTTTGTGATTGTCCAGCAGAGGGCAGAGTGCCATTTATACCTTTACCAAAGAGTAGATGCACTTGAAGCATGTCAGAACATGTCCAGAGCATCTTTCTGAGGAATGGGGACCAGAAACTCCCTTTTTTAGATGCCAGATTTGTTTGATGATGAAACTGGGTTCAAGAATCTGAAATACACAGCTGTTTAGATTTCAGTTTCCTTATGTGTGTGCTGACTGTGGCTCTTGATTATTTTCACAAAGATACAGCGATAGGGCCAAAGTATAACTCATGATTGGAAAGCAGTCATCCATTAAATCCTCTGTCATCCATATCCCTGATGTCCTGCCAGACTCAGATTTTACCCAATAAGAGAGTAAAAAGGTTATTTTTCACAACTCGTTCTTATTGTAGTTTTGGCCAGTACTCACTAATAACACTGTCAATTAATGTCAGAAGTTATTTGAGAGTCATAACGGCCTAATTTGACTCCTAATAAAAAACAAAAGAGTAAAAGTTACTGGGAAAAACACAACTGTTTTTCACATTGCAGAGCCTTTGATTAAATCTCTAAGATAACTACAAAGGTGGGCAGGCACACTTTAGTGTCACCTCTAAACCTGTAGCAGTCTCTTCATTTTGTAGCTTGTTATTTAGCCAGAGATTTCAGTTCCTTTTTATTTAAGCTAGGAAATTCACTTTGTTCATCACACTTAGCAGAGCCTTTTTTCAGTGGTCCAGGTAAACTACTTTCCATGTCTCTGTGATGCAGTGGAAAAACACTTATAGGGCTCAAATTAACTGCCGCTCTTCAATATATGTTTTTATTTTATATTTGTAAGTATTTTTTTAGTTTCCATTGGGAAGGGAATTTGATTCTCCCTAACCAATCGCTACAGCTGCATCAACCTGAATCAAGCATTATTTTAAATTAACATTGATGCCTAGTTTTATCTGTAGAAGACGTAATTACAAGTAAACAACAATGCTGGGTGATTGTCTTGTTACTCTTTCCTTCTTCCTCTTCTTCTTAGTTATTTCTCCTACTTTTTCCTCCTTGGTTCCAGGATACAGTTTGAAGACGCTTGCCAACTGTTTTATATTTAAAACTTAGTGGGCTTGAAGCTCAGATTCATAATGACCTCATAATGTAAAGATAAGAGCATGAACCTGTAATTGTTTGCAATACCAAAGAGTAGTAGACAAACATGTGTGAAATATGAAGTAAGTGGCTCAAAGTTTAACTATACAATTAAGTGATTAACAGTTTTTTCTATTGAATCCACAGTTTGTTTGTTTTTTAGTCTCGTACTGTAATTCTTGCTCCCCGCTCCTCATGACCATTTTATTTCTTGGACTGAGGGCTACATAATGATAGCCTCCCTTAGCAGAAACCAGGCCTCCTCCTGCGCCATATGGCACAGGGACTGGGGATGACATCAATTTCCACTTGGAAGTCCAAGTCAAGCCTTTAGGAAGACACATCCCTCTTTACGCATCTGTGACATTCATTTGAGGAGGCTTGTCTTGGTCGGTCAGACAGAGCAACCGGAAAAGAAAGTGGCTCATTTTTCCTCCTCCTCCTCAACTGTCAGCAGCAGTGCATAACTGCCTTGCTTAGTCACTAGCTGCTGAGAAACATCAGAGAAAAACTGTAAATGTTGAAGTCGGATGTCCACAAATTTCTCAGCTGAGTCACTCAGACTTTGTAACTGTAGAAAGTAAAGCAATTTGCTGTTCCACAGAAACAATTTTTAGTTAACCTTCTGTTTTGGGAAATTGTCTGAGTCTTGGTCTTGTTCATTTAGAAGATTTGCAGTTCATTAAAATTTGTTGTTTTCAGGAGATATTCTATATGTATGGCTAGTATTACTTTAAATGTAGTGCCGATGAGAAATCAGCTGATATCAAGATTTTATACATTATCAATAGATCGCATCAATCCTTGTGTCTGACAGGCTTGCAAAAGTATTCGAAAAGAACTTTCCCACATTTTGTCACATTACAGCCACAAACATGAATCAATTTTATTGGAATTCCAGGTGAAAGACCAATACAAAGTGGTGTACACGTGAGAAGTGGAACGAAAATCATACATGATTCCAAACATTTTTTACAAATAGATAACTGCAAAGTGGGGTGTGCGTAATTATTCAGCCCCCTTTGGTCTGAGTGCAGTCAGTTGCCCATAGACATTGCCTGATGAGTGCTAATGACTAAATAGAGTGCACCTGTGTGTAATCTAATGTCAGTACAAATACAGCTGCTCTGTGACGGCCTCAGAGGTTGTCTAAGAGAATATTAGGAGCAACAACACCATGAAGTCCAAAGAACACACCAGACAGGTCAGGGATAAAGTTATTGAGAAATTTAAAGCAGGCTTAGGCTACAAAAGATTTCCCAAGCCTTGAACATCCCACGGAGCACTGTTCAAGCGATCATTCAGAAATGGAAGGAGTATGGCACAACTGTAAACCTACCAAGACAAGGCCGTCCACCTAAACTCACAGGCCGAACAAGCAGAGTGCTGATCAGAAATGCAGCCAAGAGGCCCATGGTGACTCTGGACGAGCTGCAGAGATCTACAGCTCAGGTGGGGAATCTGTCCATAGGACAACTATTAGTCGTGCACTGCACAAAGTTGGCCTTTATGGAAGAGTGGCAAGAAGAAAGCCATTGTTAACAGAAAACCATAAGAAGTCCGTTTGCAGTTTGCCACAAGCCATGTGGGGACACAGCAAACATGTGGAAGAAGGTGCTCTGCTCAGATGAGACCAAAGTGGAACTTTTGGCCAAAATGCAAAACGCTATGTGTGGCGGAAAACTAACACTGCACATCACTCTGAACACACCATCCCCACTGTCAAATATGGTGGTGGCAGCATCATGCTCTGGGGTGCTTCTCTTCAGCAGGGACAGGGAAGCTGGTCAGAGTTGATGGGAAGATGGATGGAGCCAAATACAGGGCAATCTTGAAGCAAACCTCTTGGAGTCTGCAAAAGACTTGAGACTGGGCGGAGGTTCACCTTCCAGCAGGACAACGACTCTAAACATAAAGCCAGGGCAACAATGGAATGGTTTAAAACAAAACATATCCATGTGTTAGAATGGCCCAGTCAAAGTCCAGATCTAAATCCAATCGAGAATCTGTGGCAAGATCTGAAAACTGCTGTTCACAAACGCTGTCCATCTAATCTGACTGAGCTGGAGCTGTTTTGCAAAGAAGAATGGGCAAGGATTTCAGTCTCTAGATGTGCAAAGCTGGTAGAGACATACCCTAAAAGACTGGCAGCTGTAATTGCAGCAAAAGGTGGTTCTACAAAGTATTGACTCAGGGGGCTGAATAATTATGCACACCCCACTTTGCAGTTATTTATTTGTAAAAAATGTTTGGAATCATGTATGATTTTCGTTCCACTTCTCACGTGTACACCACTTTGTATTGGTCTTTCACCTGGAATTCCAATAAAATTGATTCATGTTTGTGGCTGTAACGTGACAAAATGTGGAAAAGTTCAAGGGGGCCAAATACTTTTGCAAGCCACTGTAGTGACAGACAAGCAGATCACATACAGTCAGTGTTAAGAGTCACCAATTAATCTAGCCCCATGCATGTCTTTGAACTGTGGGATGTTGGGATACACTGCCGGAACACATGGGAGAACATGCAAACACACAGAAAGGCCCCGGACTGGATTTTATCCCAGAACCTCCTTGCTTTGAGCCAACAGTGCCAACCACCTCAAGTCATTACAGTTTTAGTTCACCAAATTACTCAAATCTTCCAGCTTGTCCTGCTCAGCAGCCCAGACTGTTACCATCTTGATGTATTTGTAGGTCAGAGATTTGAAGCAAAACAGAAAACGAACAAATCAGCTGTTATCTTCTGAAGTCTGACAGCAGCCTTCTTCTCCACGTCATGCATGTTTTATGTGTCCAACCAAATGATTTATTTTGTGCCAGTCTACTGCCACATTTTGCTTAAAATTATTACGATTTATATGCAAAATGTGAACCAGCATACAGGGAGACAGGTGCTTGAATAATATATAAAATTAATGTCTGGCTGATTGTTTTGTCCAGGTGCAGTTGTTGATGAGTCCAATGCAAAGGTCCTTGTTGTCCAAGACAGAAATAAGGTATCTGTATGACTTTATTATTTGAATGCACTATACACCTTATATCTACACATCTTATATCCTCCTAAAAGCTGATCTGTCCAATATCAGTCACATAAATGAACCACTGATGGATCAGTCATGCTGCTGTTAAAATGTGGATGATTAGTATTTGTTTATTTAGTAACTTGGGCCTCTGTTGACTCAAACCTTGGCTGGAAATCCGTTCACACTTAACATAACTCAACACAAAATTAACTGACCTCAAGCAAACATGATGTTTACATGAGTTGAATGCACTCAAACAGCTCTGTGTGCGTCTGTAAGCTCTCACAGAGCCCTGCTGTAGTGCTCATGGTGTTTTGAGGTTAACTTATAACAGGCCTCTTTTGAATCCTCTTCGACACAGCTTTGTTTGCATTTTCAGTCAGCCCAAACAAGATTGCTAGCAATTTCGAAAAGTGATTGTGTAATGTCGATGTTATTTGGGAACTTTTAGTCTCATAAGATGTCATCGATGTCATCTATAAGTTGTTAACACCTTTTCAAATAAGCAGCCTAAACTAAAGTGGAAAATCTGATATCAGGGAATTTTGATCTTGAGCATAGTATGGAACCATCATGGTCAGTTAAAAAGAAACCAAAATGAAATGCAGGACAGCAACAGCCAAATTCCTGAAGTTAAGGTTTCAAAACATTTGCAAACCAAAGTCTGACATTATGGTGGCTGTATACATCTTTTATTACATTATGTGTTATTTGCTTGTAATTAATAGAGACAGGTTCATACATTAAGAGTGTCAAATATAAGGTCCTGGGCCCAAAATCGGCCCAGCAAAGACTCTATTCAGGCCACTGCATGGCACTGGAAAAAGTCGATGGCATACATTTTTGCCAATTTAGACTTTTAACGTTATTTTCATAAATTTTATAAGTTTTCTGGTAGCATTTTATTACAGCTCAGGAATAAAGTGGTAACAGTAGTGTAACAAGGCAGAAATGAGAATGTATATAGAGAGAGTTTAAACTATAATAATCTCATTATAAAAATGTAATATTGACTGCTGTTTTAGCATATTTGGATAGTATTACTATATTATAATGCTTGAATTAATCCTACATCAGGTTCCAAGCATTCTAATTTGTTTAAAAGCAATACTGTAAATATTATATGTGATGTCTGGATTATTAAATGGAAACATCTGTAGCAGTTTCTCTGTAATGAGCAGGAAACAGCTGCAAATTCCAAAGCCGCCGGTTTCTATTTGATAACATATCATATTATATGTTAGATAGATAAAAAGTGCTATCAGTTTTCCTCCTGATAAAGTCCTCTGTGAAGTAATTAAGTAATACAGAAACAATTAGGTGACATTAAAGTTTCTGTTTTTTCACTACTATCTACTATAGATTTTTTAAATATGTGGCCTACATTGTAAAATGAGTTTGACATCCCTGTCATACATGAACATTTGAGTATGTGATTTAATGATTCCTTCCCATGTACTCCATGTGTATGTATATAAGAGTATTGGCTATACGAAATCTCCAGTGTAAGAATTTGCTGCTTTCTCATCATTACATCACAATATTTTGAACTTCTGTGGGAGTTTGGGCTGTTGTTTTAACCCCAAACCCCAAATCGATATGACTAAAAACTCAGATTTTGACACTTTCAGCAGCTTTGCATATAATGTCAGTATTACCTGTGCTGGCATGCCACAAAACCAGCACATGAGCATGTTCTGCAAACATCAAATGGAACACATGTACCATTGTTCACTGTCAAAGAAAAACAAAGTGGCAAAAGGCTGGACCTCTACATGAAAAAAACATCTCTCAAATTTCTGCTAGAAATAAAAGAAGCAATCAGTGCCAAACCCAACCGAAACTATTGCAGTCCTGATCCAAGAGGTTTGACCTATGTACACAGGATCCAGATTTATTAACCCAGTTATTATACTGAGGTATAGGTACAAATATTATATTTAAAACCTTTTTTTAAGTTAAGAGACAGATCTTAACTTAAAGAATCTAGATCACTTAACATATCCATATGTTGCATTATAAATGACAGATTTTGCTTACATCTAACATGTGTACCAGTCTACAGTCATGGGAGCATGTAATGTATTTTGTCCCAAAGCAGAGACGAGCAGTTAGTGGCCTGGAAGTGTAGAGAGTCTTCTATCTCCTCTTCCCCTGCTCCTCCTCCTTCTTTCCTCCTCCCTATCGAGCTGTTTACTGGAAACGGGCTTTATAACAGTCTGGCCCTTTGGCAGTAGAACGTTTCTTACAGGCCGAGTCTGTTCAGAGCTTGCTAAGGGTTATGAACTTCCTGAAAAGAAACCAAACTTTATCACTCTTGCAGGACATATTCCCAGTGGGCTCAAGGTAATTATATCCATCAGGGAGCTGAATGAGGTAATGGTAAGAGTGTCTAACCATCGTGCAATGACATTTACGCAGCATTTCTCGGTAGATTTAGTGTGAACAGATTGCGTACGGTCAGCATTCTTACAGCACTTCTTTGGAATGATTTTACATTCAGCTGTGTGTGCTGCTGTGGGGAAGAGAGAGAGACGCTCGACTTTTAAGAACCTCAACAATTATTGTTACACAAAGTCTCTTTATTTCTTTCTACCAGCACACTTTAGAAACCGTTCCAAAAATATAGCATTTGGTTTACAATACATGAAAATAAATGCCGTAGTGCATTTGTGTTCCTCACAAAGAGAGAATCTGCAAGGGGAAAAAAGCGCAGCACATTCTTTAAGTAACTACAAAAATATATATACACAGACATCATAATTTAACCAGCAGCATACTGTCATTAAATATCAAAGGTAAGTGGTGAAACTGTTTTGGAAGACGCACTTCACCGCAGCAAATGTAAAAGTCTCCAGAGTGAGGAAATAAACCTAAAACATAACATGAAAGGATGCTCAGACTGGAGCATTGAACATTTCTCATCTCATTATTACAGCTTGATCCATGGTCATTTTCTAACTGAGGAAACAAAATGTGATATTATTTTTTTTAGCCACTAATTTTAGGAAATAAGTGACTTTAGACTAAGACTGAAATAGACCTTGTTGCAGTGTACATGTTGATAATAATCTAATATACATTTACAGCAGTGCCATATATCACAATTGACGTTAAATTTGAACTTTGCTCTGGAATTTCAGACAAAGAATGCTTGGAAGTTTCCCGGTGGTTTGTCTGATCCAGGAGAAAATATTGGTGAGTGTCACGCTCGACAGAGCAAAAGAACTAATACAGTACATGTAGCTAAATTCTTTGGAGTGTAGCATTATACTTAAAGATGATACATATACATTCATTTGAACTATACAAAATAAGGCACATGATATATATGCAAATCCTTCAAATTCACCTTTTCTTTTAAAAAGCAGCTTTAAAATTATGTACATGACCCAACCCGAAAAGCAGCATCAAATGTTCAAAAATATATGTGTATTTTCCTTTTTCCCTTCTTAACGCCATCTGCAAGGTAATACTGACAGTGGAATTGGATCATCGTTCCTAGATCAAAGTCTTTTAAATGCCTCCATGTATAAATGTTAAATAAATCTTTCTCAGGTACGACTGCTGTTCGTGAAGTGTTTGAGGAAACTGGTGTTCGCTCCGAGTTCAGATCTCTGCTAAGTATCCGGCAGCAGCACAACCACCCCGGTGCCTTCAGCATGTCTGACATGTACATCATCTGCCGTCTGAGCCCGCTAACCTACGAGATCAACTTCTGCACTCAGGAGTGTCTACGCTGCGAGTGGCTGGACATCAGCGAGCTGGCCAAAACCAGCGAGACCACGCCCATCACCACTCGCTTAGCCAGTCTTCTGCTTCATGGCCTTGAGCACGGCTTTGATAAGATCGACCTCAACATGGAGGAGCTTCCTGCTGTTTACTCTGGGAGGTTTTACCAGTTATATTACAGACAGCTTCCCACGATACTAAAATTATAGGAGCTCCACAGATCACCTCATTGTAGCCAGATATGGTGAAGCACGGTTGTCACCATTACTCCTATATTAAAAATCTATTTATAACTCGACTGTTACTTTTGAAGAATTACAGTGTAACCAGTTGGATTAAAAACACACTGCAAATTTTATGATGCTTTTTGCATCTGCATTGCTGCAGTTTTAAATGTTTTATTTAACACGTCTTGGTGGCCACGTTCAAAACCCAAAGTTTTCCTCTCCATGTTGGTCATTTACATCAGCGGTCTCCAACCCCCGAGTCATAGGGTACATAGGGCTTTTTCTTTTTGGTACCGGTTTTATTTTGTTGTATTTATCAGCGACACCTTAAAGGCCAGTCTGTGAAAATATTGTCGGACATAAACCGGTCCGTGGCCCAAAAAAGGTTGGGGACCGCTGATTTAAATGACTTTTTCACAGTCAGTAATATGGTGATGACAAGGCAAAGCAATGTCTTTAAAATGTTGTGCTGTGATTTAAAGATTGTGTTTCTTGCCGATGTGTTTCAAGCACAATCAACAGCCAATAATACAACAATTCACCAAGTCAACACTTATCTATTTAACAGTCCAAGTCATATGTGTTCAAAAGGGGAAGTAATGAAGTAATGCTTGGGTTTTGCTTTTAGTGTTTCTTCTTCTTTTAATTCAAATTTTATATTTTTCAGAATACAGTTAGAGTATTGTAGGATTTAAACGTGTTTTCTTATTTATGAAAACACTCAAATATGCAGTATATTACCAACACCCTGCACTTAAACCCAGACTCCAGCTTAGACTTTCATTAGGTTAAGCAGATAGCTGTTTTGAATCCTTTAGCCAATATAGAGAGAGCTATGTTAATTAAAAAAAAAAAAAAAACCCATTGTGTTTTACTGCTGTTTAACTGAGATGCACTAGGCAGCTGGCTCCAGTTGGTTGGTCTACAGTAAAATTCTGGTTAATAATAATAGTAATAATAATATTATAATATAATAAAAGGTATGACTATATGGTGCTAATTTAAAGTGAAGCTGAATAATTGCAGACATGTTTATGATAAAAATAATAACTGTTAGGATCTAACAGTAAAGCTTCACAGCTATTTTGGGCAATGCTGATGGAACACTTGCTTCATTGCCGTCACATCTTTTCATTCAGACATCAGTATCTCTCACTCTGAGCCCAGATTAGCATTTAGCAGACATTGGGAGAAAGAGAATTGCCTTTTGACCCGGTCCAGTTTTGCTTCCAGACTTGTACTGGCCAGTCCGCTTCAGCGCCACGTACATGTTTGGGTACTTCCTGGAGCGGTAGGTGTTGTAGTTGTTGCTCTCGAGCCGCTCTAAGAAGTAGCACTCATCTGTTGCTCTTCTCTGTAGAGAAAGACACAGAAGAATAATGCGAATAAAGTATAACTGTTATGCTCGCTGCAGTGGATTTAACTGTGGCGCTTAGGTATAATTTCGGGGGCTGCAGATTAGAAAGCTACTGGGACACAGTGCCACCTGGTAAACTTAAATCAACTCACGAGCTAAGAACCTAAGAAGACTGTGACACTAGTTTGTAATATGGTTTAAGATACACTGTTTGCTGAATAGCCTTATCAGTATCCTCTGCTTACACAGGATTTCTGTATAAAATCAATCTAAGGGACATCTTGTTACTTACAGTGGCATTTCATCACATCCTTTATTTTGTATATACATATATATAGGAATATATATATAGGAATTTTGAGTGAATTTGTTTAATATATTTGATTTAATGAAATATGATTGTTTAATATATTCTGTAATTAAGTTTCCACCTAAAATAACTAAATGCAACCTTTATTTTGACTGTTATTTACTCTGTGATTTGTGGTAATAAACCCACTTATTTAATAAGACAGTTATACCTTTCCATGAATATAAGGGCAATGTGTGTCGTAGTTGAACCTCACTAAAAATAAACAAGTCACGATGTCAGTCAAAGAGAAACTTGAAATTAACAGGACTCTTATAGGAATCTTATTGGAGAATGCTAAAGATGACAATCTTTAAAGTGAATGGTATGATTCTTGTGTTGCCACGTTGTTGTCCATCTATTTTTACCCAAGATTCTTTCTCACATTTGTCCTTTGTAGACCACGTTAATTATTGAACATCTGGCCAAAATCATGCTGGGCGTTGACTCCCTACGCTCGGTCCAACAAAACCTTTTTGTTTAGTTTCTGTTTTTATTTGACTGTGACTGTGCTGCTATTAGTCAGAAGACATTTTCTGGAACAACAACTGAGTCTACCTGGTTTAATTCACTGTGCAAAACTCCCAATAATAAAATGACTTTGGTACTAAAGATTTGTTCGTGGAAATGTTTGTAGATCAAAGAATATTAAACCAAGGCACAGATCGAATATCCCCAAATATTTTCCCCTTCGATATAGTGCATAGATTCAACAAGGTGCTGGAAACGTTCCTCAGAGATTTTGCTCAATGTTAAGATATGATACCATGATCCAACAGGTACTGTTGCACTTATTAGAAGATTGGTACATTGTGGTCATAAAGGAATGGACAATGTCGGCAGCAATAATCATGTAGGGTTTGGCATTTAAACAATTCTCAGTTGGTACTGGACTCATCAGACCAGGCAAGGTTTGTCCAATTTTGGTAGCCCTGTGTGAACTGGAGCTTCAGTTTCCCATTCTAACAAAAGTGACACCTGGTGTGGTCGTTCAGAGATGCTCTTCTGCATACCTTTGTTATAACAAGTGGTTATTTGAATCGTTGTTGCTTTCCCATCAGCTGAGAGCTGTCTGGCCATCTTCCTGTCATCTCTGGAATCAACGAGGCATTTTTGAAGCAGCAAACTGCTGCTACTGGATATTTCGTCTCCTTTTTAAACCCTCGATGTGGTAAATATTCAGACCAGCCTGTCTGGCACGAACAGTAACGCAACCTTCAAAGTTACTTAAATTACCTTTCTATTCCAATCTGATGGTCAGTTTGAACTTCAGCAGGTCATCTAACCATGTCTATGTGCCTAAATGCACTGATTTGCTGCTGGATGATTAGATATTAGCATTAATGAGCAGTGGAACAGGTCATTACTACTGAATTAACCAGTGAGGGCTTATATCTATTAATGCGTATATTTGTGCAATAGCCAGTATTTATTGATCATATGATTTAAAACAAATCTATCAACATCACCTCTGTGTCTAGATGATCCGACTCCAAAGCCAGATTTGACACTTTCCAGACAAAGTGTTACATCAACGTCAGTGAATTCTAATTTGCTTGACAACAACCGTTTTCACAATCTCTTGGAAGCAAACGGTACTGTGCAGAGACCATCACGTGGGTCTTTTATTGAGCAGAGCGATGCCTTGGGTGGCATTCTGCTGCTGTAGCTTCTCATTAGGAGGAAATGCCTTTTGCCAATGACATGGATTTTATACGAGCCTTCACAACCACCAAACCACATCAGTCGCCAACAGTTCACACTTCCACAATAAACAGCAACAACTGTGGCAGCAGACCAGCATTGGCATTAAACTGGAGTGGTTTACTCACAGCAGCGCTGAAACTATAATAGCTTAGTAACAGGGAAAAGTGCAGTTAGGAATCGTTCCAAGACTAAATACAAGTAATGCAAGGCAGCATATCTTTAATTAGATTAAATTATCATTATTTATTTATTTAGTTATTTAGTTATTTTAATATGCATCAACAGTCAACATAGTCAAATCACTGATTGTCATTTGTTCTAAAAAAACTTCTACAATTTTTTGTTGCTTTTATTATGTATTTCCAATATTATTATTATTATTATTATTATTATTATTATTATTGTTATTAATGTCTTTTTATTAAAAAATAAGTACTGTTCAATTTCCAGTCTTTCAGACCCAAAATGCTAAATAATTTAAGTTTTTTCTTTTTAATAAAAGCCTGCAGTTATTATAATTCCCAATTATTAATAATAATTATTAACTACTCACCTGCAGGTATCCACACTGTTGGATAAATACTCAGTATATTATTGCATCACTAAAACAGATTTCTATGGGGTTTGTTTTTTTTTACAAAAAAGGAAACTTTCATATATTGTTTTGGAAGATTTGGCAGAGATGACTTATTTAAATGTGTGCAGTTTATGTCTTTTGTTTATTGATTGCATTGATTGATGCATCTTGTCAGTTGTGCGTAACTGTGGTCTGTCATTGTCCCGGGTTTGTGACCCAGTAGTTTGTGCTTGCCTTGAATTGTTGTTTAATATTATGTCTTTTTTCCTTATATTTCTGAGTTCTCTGTTCCTTAATTTTGTTTAATTTAGTTCCATTTCGTGTTTAGTCTGTCTTAGTCTTCCCTCTGTGTTCCCCGTCCTTTAGTATCTAGTTTCTTGTGTTAGTTATTTGTGTCTCCCTGTGAAGCCTGTTTTGCCTCCATGTTCATTTGCCTGTTTTCCCAGTCATGTCTCTATGTGTCTATCTGGTTCCTGTGTTCCCTCTCTGTCCTCTGCTATCTCGCCCTCGTTCTGTGTCTTCCTAGTCTGGTCTCTGTCTGTTTTATTTTGATAGTCATTGTCTCATTGCTTTGTGTTCAGCTTTGCGTCCCCTCTCTCGTTATGTCTAGTTTGTTCCAGCTGCGTTTCCACCTGTCACCCATCCTCTCATTATCTTGTGTATTATCCTTCCCTCCTTGTGTATGCGCGTCCTGTTTACTTAGTCATGTAAGTTCTAAAGTCCAGTTTAGACGAGTTTTATGTTGTTTGTGTTTAGTTTCCCAAGCTCCAGCAATAAAGCTGTGTGAGTTCCGAATTTATCTCTGAGTCTGCAATTTGGGTCCACTAACTGCCAGCCACACACACACACACACACACACACATACACACGACAGTGGTCTACTATTATATTTTGAATGTTCTGATGAGTCCAGTGCGAGAGGCTATAAACCTAATTATTTTTAGAATGGGAGGATTTCTTGTCACAGTACTGGGAAATATTTGGTTTCCAAAACACCGCAACCTAAATGCTTCTTGTCACAGAGCTGTGAGTTTAATCGGGTCTGTTTCATATAGATTAGCAAGATACTTTATCAAACAGAAACAGCACAAGCTTTGTTGATGGAAAGACCGATCCAAGTCACTCACCGCTCCAAACAGTCGTCCATCTCTGTTCATTGCCAGATATCGGTTTGCACAAATCCCTTTGATGACCACTTCTCCCACTGAGGTCGCCTGGAGTTGAAGCTTTACTGAAGATGAATTAGCAGAGACAGAGTGCAAGTTGTTTTTTAATGATGGGACGTTTAATCAAAGTGTAAGAGTGACTGCTGAGTTTAAAAAAAATTATGAATTTCTTCATTAAATCACAGCAAGTATAACAGCGAACTGTTAGAGAAACAGTTCACAGTACAGGTGCATTTCAACATTTGAACTGCAACCAGCAAAAAGACAAGAGGCATAAAACAGAGGAACGAAAATGCTGTTAAATTAACCAACAATTAAGAAAAACGAAACCTTGATTAAAGAGCAAAAAAGCTAGAAAACATAAACAAAAAGTCTGATTCCAGGCCACTGGTGGGCAGCACTTCATAAACAAGCCCACACACCATTTGAACCATGTGACAAGGTTATGTTTAAAGTCAATGAGATAAAATCAGCTTTAAGTTGCAGGATTTTCCTGACAAAATATCTGACTCTTATACTAGTAGGCGTTTTAACTTCCTTACTTTCCTTTCCTTAAGGGAGCTTATGTGCCAAAACAGGGACATGCCACTGGGAAAATCACCACTGATAGAACTAAGAGTCAGGAAAGTATGCCAAATAGCTGGCATCCTCTCATATTTGGGTTTTGTTTCTTTGCCTCTGGACCATACAGGTAAGCGGTACAAAATCAAACCACCACAAAATCAAACAATTCTTGTGACATAACTGATGAATCCTGTAAAACCAGACAGTTACTTTAAAACAATGCATAAAGTTTTCTCTCTATCAAATACTAAAGTTTTGAGCCAGTGAAGTCTCTGTCTTACTTAAAAGCACATGCCTTAAACTCAAATGTAGTTTCTTTTAAACTCATGACATTTTCTTTACCTGATAAATTCAGTTATATGTATATATATTTTTTCCCATTTTTTATTTGCATTTTAAATGGAGACAATGAGTCTAATTATGCTGCGTTTAACATCTTTCAAGCATTACGTCCAAACATCAGGTCCTGCTTCCTCAGTTGCTGGCAAATGATTTGTTGCTGTGGTTTCCTCTGTATTCATGACACTGACTGATGCATGCGCCATGAATGAATGAAACATTATTATTAGCACAAATAGTTAAGTTTAATTACCAAAAAACACAGAATGACATTACATAGTACCTGCAGGCTGTAAGATTCCTTATTCGTGATCTTAAATGATTTATTTATTTATTTCTCTTTTTTAAAAAGAGACATTGTTTTTCTTCATCCAATATATGCTCAGCAATCAAAAAGAATCCAGGGGCCCCTTGAGGTGAATAGGGGATCTCTTTAGAATGAGTCCCCATTAAGGGTAGACACACATCTGTCTATCATTAAGCTAGCTGTTTGGGTGATTCATGTTACGGATCAAAGAGGCGAAAAAAACGTGCAGTTGGTCTGAATGCACTGTGGTGTGTTCACTGTTCCTTGGATAGATTATGTACTGAAATGTTTGTGAATGGCGGGAACCTGATCCCCGCTTCTGTAAAGTGTGCTCTGGGGTCTCATGTCGTGTCCAGTTTGTATCAGAATTGACCCCAAGGTTCTTGGATGAAAAGTCTCTTACACAAAACACAAATGGATGGAGAAGAGTCCCATCTACATTAGCATGGAAATTCTACTCGAGGACCTTAGGATATATTAGGCAACATTTTTCATAACATTTCCTATTCTTACTGGCAGGTTTGTCTGTAAAAGCTGGCAGCTCTATCCTACCCTTAACAAAAGGGCCATTGATGAAGCACAGCTCAAGTCATCATAACTGTTAAGAACTATTTTGGTAAAAAGCTAAATGATTAATACTAATGGCTGTTGTATGATGAAGTGTGAATATATTCCTTCCTTAAACTTTCTCCCGTCTCGTCTACAAGATGAATCTCTCCGGATATTTCATAAACACTTATAATGAAGTATAATTAAACGCAACTGAATTATCCTATAAATAGCCTCTCACTCCTTGAACTGCCATCAGGCATTTGTTTGAAATGTCACACTGTACCTTGTGCAATACACTTCCAAGCATCCAAGCATGTGTTTTCCAAGGAAAAAATCCAAATTTCATGTTCCTCTCCTCCCCTCCTATTACAAAAGCTTACGGCACATTTAATCAGTGACAGTGACGCACTGAGGAATGCTACAGTTCTCCATTAACATAATCACGTTAATGTTTACCCTTTCTTAAAAAATGGGGCGCTCAGAATAAATATTAATTCAATGTCGGCACAGATGACTGGTCAGAGGGTACGATAATTTTTTAACAGGTTTTAATAATAACTTCATCAGCCTCAAAGACGCTATGTTAATCAGGAACTCCCTTATTCTGGCGTTAAACTCCCAGATTTGCTGTCTTTAGTGACGTCAAATATACAGTTAACAGTGTGACTCAGCATGGTGATCTTCATTTGGAGTACTACAAACATCAAGCATGTTCCATCAGAAGTCCCACTGATGAATAAAAACTGAGGTGTGACTCTTTAGTACGGAGGTTATTATACTTTCCAGAAGGTGACCTACACACATTTGGTTCTTACTATTAGCGAGTGGAGAATAATCATAATTCAAATGGAAAATTCACATAATCCCCATATTATTTACCCACGTTATTTAATTTTTGGCTTTGCTCTTTCTTCTCTGTTGCATGTTAAAAACAGAAAATCAAGAAGTGCCGTGTACTGTGTAAAATGAAAAGAAGGAGACTGGAAGTACTTACTGTGGGGGTCGTTTTTCTCTCGTATTCCATCCACTCCTCCATCAGATTTTATCCTCAAGAAGAAGCCACCATTTTTACAGTACAGCCTTTTAGGGTCCTTGAAGTTCCCAGGAGGAAAGCCGCTGCTGCCGCCGTCTTCAGGTGTAGCGGGAAGTGTTGTGATTCCTCCCGTGGCCATCTCCTCCTCTTTCCCCACTTCCTGGCAACTGCGTCGTCTCCTTCTTGAGAAGTGCAGGAGCTTCACCGTGGCCTGTCACCTCCTGCTAACTGCTGCCTGTACCCTCTTACCCTCCTCCACACAAACTGATTCTACTTAACCTCAGAGGTCAGCTTGCTTGAAAGGCCCCCCTCTCAGGGCAGCAAGTGCCCTTTGAGTCCTGAGGATCTGAAGCAGTAACACTTCTACGGACTCCTATGCAAGATCGAAATCTACAATTTATAGACGCTTGTCTGCCGTTTGTAGAGCTGGCAGCTGCTTTGCCAGTGTACTTTGAGCACACTGGTAGGGGGGATGCATGGAGGTCGCTTCTTTCTTCTACTCTTCTTGCAATGGAGTGTTTAGAGCAGGGCAGCTGGCTTAGATCTGTGTGGAAGGCTTTCCCCTTTGGGCCTCAGTTCGCATGCGCCCTAGGAGCCCCAGCACACACACATGCTCACGCCCACTAATGCTCACTGATTTAACCAACCAACCCAGCAGAAGTCAGGAAAGGAGAGGAGGGCAAAGAAGGGGGACGTGCAATTTGGACTCTGAGACCCTTCGGAGAGCCAAGAGCCACAGCAACCATGTGAACAGAACCAGTGTTTTCATTCATCCAGTCTGTTCAAGAGCAGGAAAAGAGGGACATAATAAGAAAGCCAACAGAGGCATCTTGGTAGTGATTCAGTAAGTGCTATTCATAAGTGAAAAAAATAACAATGTAAAGTAGAAATGCCAGTAGATGAAAAAGAAACCCTCACGAGCCAGTTATTTTAATTGCTATTCTCAATTTTCTCCAAACCAGCTGCCTGGATGATGAGTGATGAAAGTTATTTATCCAGGAGGAGGTCATGCATTTGTCAAAATAGGCACTTACTGTTCTGGGCTTCTGGGTAAACGTTACCACATCTGAAGCTTGTGTGGGACCAGTAGAAAGTCAGCTGTGCTCCCAGTTGACATCATGCTGGTCAGCCCGGCAGTCGAACAGAAGAACAAGAAGTTTTTGTTCAACAGTATTGGCTAAATGGACATATTATATACACATGCACAATGAAAAAAATATCTACCAAATATTATTAGTGATACACATTTATACCTGTATAGTACTGTACAGATAAAGTAATGATATAACAGTTATAACATTGACCTCACCTTACCTCAAGTATAAGCTCAGTCTTCAGGCTTTAAATTTTACACAATTTTCCAAATGTTTATTTCTACATACACAGCACAGCCAGGGGACTAGTAAGGATGTAAATTGACTAGTACTTATATAATGCCTTATCTATACCTGTGTGCTTTCTAACATTCACAAACACACAGATGCATCGGGGGCAAGTCAGGTTTTATCATCTTGCCCATGGATGCTTTGGCATCAGGGGTCCATCAACCTTCTACCTTAACTACTGCTGCCCATACAGGAATTTTCAAATCATTTGTCACAATCCTGAATACTTATTTAAATATCTTTTCACTGGGAAAAAGTAAATATATGAGAGGTACAATGATGACATATGGATACACTGATCAGTTATAAAATAGAAACCTGCCAAATATCATGTTGGCACAAAACAGCTCCCATCCATCATGGCAAGAACATAGTACCACTGAGGTGTCTTGTAGTATCTGGCATACAGTCCATGGTTTGGCACAGGACACTGGCTACAGTTCTTTCAGGATTGTGGGTTATGGCAAGGGGCCTCCATGAATCAGGCTTTTGCAGTTTATTCTATGGAAGCTTCATTAGATGGGATCTGCAGCACTTGTAGGCAGGATTAGCATGTTGGGCTATTTTTTTATGTTTCAAACTGCTCTTGAACAATTTTGTGGTGTGGCAGACTGCAGCATCCTGCTATATCCTGCTGTAGGGAGTCTGCTGCTGTCAGGAAGTCTCATTGCCACTGATGGTGAGGGAAGCTCTGATATATGATATGAGAATATGATATATGCCAGAGAATATCCACATGAATGCTCAGAGCGAAGGTTTGTAGCAAGATGATCAACATTCAACTTCAGTTCATTACTTCAGTAGTATAAAGAACTGCACATTTGGCGCGCTTGTTGCGAGGCTGTAATCAGCAGCTTACAATAGGATGGCCGAACTCCTCACCCTATCTCTAAGGGAAATGCCAGCCACTCTTCTGAGAAAACTTGAGACATTTTTTAAAGAAATGTTAAACTATATTTAAAAAATGCCTCAGCTGGCCTTTCTCCTCATAATTTTATGTTTAAAGTTATTTAATTTCCCACTTGTCATTGCCCAGAATAAATACTTCATCTATCTGAATCATCTCTCAGAGAGCCCTTTAAGTTTTACGTTACATAAATTTGTTAAGTGATTCGTGCAGACAGAAAGGAGGTGGACTCACCCTGAACTCTCGGATGTGTCACCAGTTTTGGCGTTCCAACCTTCCTCCCCAGTGTTGTGTGTGTTACGTTATGTCATGCCCTCCCCTCTCAATCCTGCAACAACACTGAATGATGTCTGAGTCAAGACTATTCTGTCTCCACCGTAAAACCTTTGTAACACTTTTATTTCACTGAACTATTTTTAGGGTGTAATGAGCTGTGCTCTCTGTGACCTCAGAGGAAATGGAAGACCACGCAAGTCATTGAAACCGTCACCTCTAAAACACAACATGCAAAAAAGGGAAATTTTTCAAGACACCAACCAAATTGAACAGTGTATTGGGAGCAGTTCTTGAATTTTCCAAGTCGTAATCATTTTTACTTATCTTAATATAGGTATTGTATAAATAGCCTATTACAAATTTCTATATATGTATAAGTACTCTAAAAGCCGCCCAAACTGCAGACTTTCTTAATATTTATGTGACCTTTAGGTGATCATGTAGGAGGGAAAGTGTTAATGAAAGATTTCCAGGATTCGAATAACTGACATCACCTCTGAAAATGTATTTTAAAGCACAGACACTAGTAAGATTTAACCAAAAACATTTACTCTGTCTGGAGGTGTTCCTTCTGCATCAACCATGCCAATGATGACACACAAAGTCATAAAAGAGCCGCACCTGGCACAGAAGCAGTGTCAGCGTTCAATGTGAGCAGTACTAGCCAAACTGTAGACACTTAATGAAGCTTAGGCAAATATCATTAAGCAAGTGTTCGAAGACGAAGAAGCACAACAAAATTCAGCCCTCGAGCACGAAACCTAATTGTGGGTTTGGATATGTAGCAGTAGTTTTCCCTGCCTGAAATGTGTGCAAAGTCAACATGTGTTCAAGGATATGCATAACCTACATCAGGTTAGTCATGATTGTTTTATTATAAAATAAAAGTAATGTTTAAGGGACTTTCCAGGGGGAATAGAGAATCATAATGACAGAGGACACAAGGCCAAGTTAATTAAAAATAAGGAAAACTACATTTATTTGGTTATTCAACATAACTTTATTATTTATTACTTTTTAATATAAGTTTTAGAAAGAATTCTGAAGACATTCAGAATGAGGATGTCTCCCCCTTGTGGCAGAAAATAGGTAATAACATTTTTCAAAAGCCCTTGACTGTGTATTAATTACAGCATATTTTACAAATCACTTTGTTTAGGAAGAAAAAACAGTTTTTGTTGTAGAGTGAAATCTTTTGCCTAAATATTCTACATGAACATCACAACAGCAAGAGACTGCTCTCGGCAATCTCAGTTTTTTGGTCTACGCCTGTGATAATCTCTGCATCCGTCTGTAAAACCAAGAAAACAAGATCTAAGGCTTTCCTCCATGCTTCCTGTTTCACGCTCAGATTATCATAGATTTCCACTGCTCGCGCTTCATTGGGTTTTGGTGCTGTGAAGACTTCACTATCCTGATTTTTACTGTCAAAGAAAAGTTGTGGAGACTTTGTAGCATTGCCTAGATGCTTGTTATAGTCCTGCAGTTGTTGGCTCACCTCAGTCCTAGCTTTGACTTTTGAAATTCTTCCAGTGTTAACCATTACAGTGGATATGTAATCTATTAAACCATCTGCCATGAGGTCCAACACTACACGCGTGTAGTGGTTGGTTCCTTTCTCACCGTTCTTTTCTCTGTGACACATGACATGATACTCCACTTGCTTTTGTAGGTGATGAATACAAAGCATTTCTGTCCCACACGCCCCTGGTAGAAGAGCTCTGTCTTTTAGTGCATAGTGTAAGCGATAAGCACAGGCCCAAAACTGGTCCTCCAGGGCCTGCAGCTTTCCATGTATAGAGCTTGTAAGGATTACTGTAACTAGCCCGCTGTTGCTGCCAGTTGAGATATTCACAGCCAGGGCGTTCTTCTCGTGGCTACTGAGGTCTTTCCATATTGCAACCTTTGCCCCAGTGCCAACATTTTGCTTGCTCAGTTGCGCAGCAAAGGTTACCGGAACAACTCCAGACAAGTTGGCAAATGTCTTCAAAACAGAAGCCTTCACATTTTCCACTACAAGTATACGATGCCTACAACAGTGCTGAATCACTTTTTCACAAGCGTGCCCATGGATTAGTATCAGGTTCACTTCCAGGTTCAACAGATGTGCCACAGTCTGTTCCACCCATTCGTCCTCTTTGCTCGAACTTGAAAAATCCACGTGATCCCTCACACGGTGCATACCTGTCGGCCTGTTAAAGCCAAGATGGCGGTAAGTATGTGATAAATCTCCATTTATGAGAACAACCTTCAGTTGTTGTTCTTTTAAGTGATGAGCGACTGTAGCCTGTTCAGCAAATAAAAGAACAACACAGCCAAATACAACGCACCCGTGGTCCTCTGGTAAACCAGGGAGCATACAAGTCACCACTTTAGTAATGTCAAACATGGGATAGCTCACATCTTCTTGATTAGTTTTTGACTGCATCCAAATAACTTCGACAACAAGTTTCATTGCATCATCACAACCATGGCTCAATCCCTCTGCAATGTGTACAATGTCAGGAAGCTTAGGCTGAGGAGACTGTAGCAATACTTTGGAGAAATCTTCAGACTTCGCCTCACAAAAATGTCTGCTGAGTTTTATTCTTCTCTGTTCACCGACGGTCAGAGTCTTGAGGTCAAACTTTATTGTTTCTTGCATGCTGCACAATGCAGGCGATGAATTTTTGATGGGTTTCTTGGACACTTTCACAGCATAACTCTCTAACGATGTCACACCCAGACCATCAATTGAAACGGCACATTTCCTGCAAGCATCCAGACATACATCCATCCCTTCAGACATAGCTGAGATTATGTTCCCTACTGAAATTCCTCTCTGAAGACAGTCCAGGGCAACACGGCTCCAGGCTCCTGCTAGGAACAGTAGGCATCCTGATCCTGTATGGTAGACCTTCTGGTGGGCTTGAATAGTCTCATAAACCAGCTGACCCACTGCACAGGTCAGCTCCAGGGTCTCAATAATGCGAAAACATGAGCACACAAGAGCAGACTCCCCACTTTTGTCATCTTGGATAAACTTGTACTTTATACAAGGGCCCAAAGAGGAATGTGAGATTCCTGCCAGCGCCAACAGTTTCTGCAGTCCAACATGCTGTCGATGGTTTATGATTGTACTTCCCAACATCATTCGAGGACTGTGAACTATAAAAGAAAATTTTTAAGTTTGGTCATTTCTAAACAAAAAAAGTTGTCACAAACATTTGCTTTAGTTAGGAAACATGATTTGTGTTTTTAAAGTAAAAAGTCACAAAGCACAGTAACTAAGTATAGGCCCTCAGATCTCCTTTTTTATCCATCCATTCTCTTCTGCTTATCCTTATTTAAGTCGCGAGAGGGCTAGAGCCTATCCCAGCTACCATAGGGTGAGAGGTGAGGTACACCCTGGAGAGGTCACCAATCTGAGACAGAGCACACCTCCTGGAAATTCAAATGTATTATACATTATGGTACTGTAATCCTCAAATGAAAAAAGATTTGTAAGAAACTAAAAAGACGCAGGGGAGGGGGGATTGCGAGAATAGCTTTTTTTAATGGCCCTATTTGTTTTTATGCTGTTTCTTTTTTTTATGATAGACCATCTTCTACTACTCCTTCTTTTGCCTGCTCACTTTAGGGGTCACCATAGCACATAACCTGGCTCCATCTCTACCTATCCCTAGGATCCTCTGTCACACCAACCCCCTGCATCTCCTCCTTCACTACATCCATGAACCTATCTGTGGTCTTCCTCTTTTCCTGCCTGACCTCATCTATCAACCTGTTCATCACCACTGTGAACAAGAATGGGCTCAGGGCAGATCCCTGATGTAATCCCACCCCCACTGAAAACCCATCTATCACTCCTACTGCAAACTTCATCACTATCCTCATAAATGTCCTGCACCAGCCTCAGATATTTCTCTAACACTACTCACTCCCTCATGCAGTACCACAGTTCCTCTCTTGGCAGCGTATCATATGCTTTCTCTAGAGCTACAAAAACAGCCTGAAACTGTTTTGACCTTCTCCACACATCTCCATCAACATGTTCAAAGTGAATATCACATCTGTAATTCTCTTTCTCGGCATGGAGCCCTACTATTGCTCACGGATTGTAAACTCTCTGGTTAACCTAGCCTGAACAACTGTTTTCTTTAGTTTAATGGCAAGACGTGTCAACTTTACAGATATTCTAGAAAGTTCTAATCTAGTTAATTAAGGGTTTCAATCATTTTTATGCAGAGAAGCCTTAACCCGAGTCATCACTGTCAACTGAGCTGTTTTCACTGTCAGTGTGGGCTTTTTAAAAAAAAAAAAAAAAAAAAAAAAACTCTTTTAACTCTGATAACGGTAATTAAAATAGCAATTTGGCAAGTTTGATATTTTGTTTTGTTTTCCTTCTTTGTCCAGGGAAACCAAACTGTTCGTAAGCCTTTCACCCCCTCATCACGTGTCTTTTAAGATTTAAGCAGTTTACAGCCAAGCACTGCTAAATGGAAAATCGTATTTGCAGACAGATGGCAGTCAGCATACTGACTTTTGACAGATATAATGGGTGCAACCCATATATAATAGATTTAGGTATTAGATGTAAAACATTGCTACTCATGAAAAACTGACGGGTATTAATTCTTCCTCCAACACTAGCACCGAGTTTTGTCAATGCCTGCACTTCACTCAGCATCTTACAAGTCAGCTTACAAGCTAAGCTAACGAACCAAAGACAGGTTTACTACAAAACTGCCCGTGTCTGTACCTTATTCCAAGAGCAGGACAAAAAACATAAATGTCTCTGCAAAATGGCACTGTAAAACAAACTTTTTACTAACCTCAATGAGTATACTTTTACCTTATTTCAATAGTGTACGAGACATTTATAATACGCCTGGTCCAGCTCAACCGATTAAACACTGCGCATGCGTTTTGTTTCCTAGTTGCTGGGCGACAACAAACTGTCCGTATGATTGGCTGAAACAGTTTTAGCCCGCCTACTCTTTTTTGTGATTGGTTAATCAGGTTTCGTCAGCGTGCTTTCATCATTTGTATTGGCTCTTTCCAATGTCTGTTCACAGAAAAACTACACAGCCGTTGCTACCTGGTTTGTTGACACCAGACCATCAAACAAAACATAGAGGTTTCCCCGTCGGGATCATTAATTCAAATGGTGTGCATTTATTTAATTAAGTAAAGTAACTGTATAAACGAATGTTTAATGAACATTTTAAGAAGTTGTGAGATTTGCCATAAAAAGCCCTTAGTTTTAACTTGATTCTCTTTGGTCTCCCGGAACAGCATTTAAGCTAGCTAGCATAATAATGACCTAAAATACGATATGTACCGCGACTCTCGTTGCTGTTAACTTAATAGGTACCTTTTGTGATGTATTAATATTGTATTTCATAGGCTTCAAGTTACCGGAAACCAGCTTCCACGGCTAGCCAAAGGAAAAAGACGGATTTAAAAAACGACCTGACTGAGGAGCAAAAGCAAGAAATTAAAGAGGCGTTCGATCTCTTTGACACAGATGGAACTGGAACAATAGACGTGAAGGAGCTCAAGGTTGGCTTTCTAGTTAAATGTGTATTGATGAAAATTAAGAAAGGAAAACATATCGCGGTCACTGCACCGCAGCAGCTTCAGCTTTCTTTACTGTTATCTGTGCCACAGGTTGCCATGAGAGCTCTGGGCTTTGAACCAAAGAAAGAAGAAATCAAGAAGATGATTGCAGACATTGATAAAGAGGGCTCTGGAACGATTGACTTTGGTGACTTTCTCAGTATTATGACACTGAAAATGGTGAGTGCTTTACCGAAAGGAACAACCAGAAAACGTCTCTGCAGTTAAGTTGGAAGTTTTACTGTCTGAAAATAGCACTGTCCTCAACTGTTGCAGCTAAATCAAGCATTTGTATGTTGTTTCAACAACTGTTGTTTTGGAGCAATTCTAAACATTGCAAGAAGTTGCTAGATATAGTAGCTTTCTTTCTCTCGCTCTTGCTCTCTTTCTCGCCCTCCCTGTCTCACACACAGACACATTTGTAAGGCTAGTGTATTTGTGGGTTGACCCATGAAAAACCAAATCGTCTCTGCCAGTGCTTGTTCTGCTCTTGACTCTTGTTTGGAGCTTCTGGTACTTCAGATGTTGACGATCAGGTGCCTGATTGGCATCTGATTAGCATGGGTCCTGCTACAATGAGCAAATACATCACGGCACTGTACATGCAAAGTCACCAACACCTTTCTGGCTTTCCTGTGTCCTTACTAATAAATAGCACAGTAACAGTAGATCATAGCAAAAGGCTTTCTTCAGACTGAAAAAACTATAGATAAAATGTATTGTGGCCACCTGTTCTTTACATTACAAAACATTTTTCCATTTAAGAGTTATAAAATATACTGTATGCACATTCTTTATGTCTGTGTTTTGTAAAATTTGCTTCACTTCATTTCCTACACACATTCTGCAAATTATGTTCATATTGGACTGCATTTGGAGCAAAATGTTAAAAAAGCACATTTTTAATTTGTATTATATTCATGTGTGTATTCATTTTTGATGATAACAGAGTGAAAAAGACACAAAAGAAGAAATACTGAAGGCTTTCCGGCTCTTTGATGATGACTGCACGGGAAAAATCTCATTCAAAAATCTCAAGAGAGTTGCCAAGGAGCTGGGTGAAAACCTCACAGATGCAGAGCTGCAGGTATAGAGTTCTTCATTACTTTGGAGTACTTACAGTTTTGGTTTTTTGGGGGGGTGGTAGCACTTTTGCATGTACATAAAAGATTTTGTTTATACTAAGAATAACTTTTGTATTTTTATTGAAGCCATGCTAAATTCATACCATGAAATAGTATGAATATCTGTGGGCCAAATTTGGAAAATGATTTTGACATATAAGGAATCACAGAAGATGAGCCTGATTAAAAAAACAAATGTAGGTAAAAATGAGACCTTTGATAATGTTATAGTTTTGTCCAAACAACTATCCCACATAGTGATTATACAGTACTGTAAGGAAGTCTTTGGCCCTTCCTTATTTCTTATTTTTTTTGCATATTTGTCACACACTGTGGACATGCACTAGCTATCCACAGCTACCTGCCCCTGTGTGAAGAAGTAATCCACCCTCCCCTTTTTAAATCATGAATTAACTGTGATTAAACACATTTTTTTGAAAGCTGACTTCAGTTTCACAGCCACACCCAGGCCTGACTGCTGCCGGAATCAGGAAATCACTTAAACAGAGGCTGTTTAAAGGAAGTAAAGTAGGCTAAAAGATCTGAAAAAGCAGCACAGCTGTGAAACAAAAACATTGGCATCTATCAGTTTGGAAAGGTTTAAGGACTCCAGCAAACCACGGTGAGAGCTATTATACACAAATAGAGAGAGGCTGGAACAGTGGTGAACCTTCCCAGGAGTGGCTGACCTGCTAAAATTTCTCCAAGAGCACACTGATGACTCATCCAGAAGGTCACAAAGAACCGAGAACAACATCTAAAGAACTACAAGTTCCAAGAGTGAGTTCTAACCAAAAAGAACATAAAGGCTATTCTCACAATTGCCAAAAATGTCTTGTTGATCTCCAAGACCTTGACGAGACAAAAAGTTGAACTTTTTGGGAAGGTTTGAGTCCCGCTACATCTAGCATAAAACAAACACAGCATTTTAAAAAAAGTACATCGTAGCAACATCTGGGCCTGCTTTGGTCAACTTGACTTAATTGACGGAACTTTGAGTTCTGCTCTATACCTGAAAATCCTAAAGGAGAATGCCTGACCATCAGTTCATCCCAGAAACTCATGCACACTCAGGTTATGCAGCAGGACAATGATCCGAAACACACCAGCAAGTTCACCTCTGATTGGCTTAAAAAAAAAACAAAGAAAACACAAGTCACGACTGATTAAGGTGCTTTCACATCACTGTCCTACCCTTCTTTGCAAAACTGTTTTAATTCAGCCACATGAACAGCCTGTTTAAGGTTATGCCAAAGGCTTGATTGCAGTTTCTACTGCCAAGGGTGGTAAGACCAGTTATTCGGTATACTTTTTCACATACTGCCAGGTAAATTTGGATAGCATTTTTCCCTCAATCAAATTAATGAAAAAAATCATAAATTAAAAATTGCATTTTGTATTATCAGGTTATTGAAACTGATTCCTGAGGTAATGATGCTCAAAAAGTTAGGTTTTGAGAAAAAACCCCATCTTGAACAAAAAAAAGATTTTGAATTTAGATTGTGATATTTGTAGTGGGTGTAAACTGATTTGATTTTTAACAGAGCGCTTTTCAGTTCTGAAAAATACAATATGGCTTTCTCCTTTGCATAAAACCTGATGAAGGCTCAGTAACGCTGGGTAAAATGAAATGAATTAATAAAAAGGTTTCTCTACTGCTCTGCTGCTCAGTACTTTGAGAGCCTGCAAGTCAGTCTGCAGTAAATATTCATAGTGTAAAGATTTAAATTTTTATATGTAAATGAACCGGTTCTCGCTTTTCTACTCTACTTTATATGCCTCATTCAAACACACACTCATATAAGCACTTTTTTTCTACACAAAAAGTTCTTTCTGTCTAACATTCACATACAATCGTACTCCAATGAGCACATCAGAGAGCAACTTGTTGTTCATTATCTTGCACAAGGATACTTGGCCTGGCCTGCAGACTAAACCACCAACCTTCCAGTTAGTGGATAACCTGCTGCACCTCCTGAGCTACAGCCACCCCAGCTGGCTTTGTTAAATATACTAAAGTACAAAAAAAAAGTTGCTCATTCTGATGGGGTAAAGTGGACCCTTTTGCTGGTTTGACTGATTTTAAATTCGCTACCTCATATTTAAAATATTGTAGTACCTCTACTACAGTAAATTGTATAAGTGGTACAAACCGTAAATTAATACCGCATGGCCAGAAGCTAAGAATTCTTTATTTAAAGAACAATACATACTTAGAGGAACCACTATAAATACATTTCTATTTAAGTACCAAACTTATTGTCTCTCTTCTCATATCTCCCAGTTCCTCTTGGTATGTTCTGACATGTCACAGTACAATAGTAGTAACTGTATTGTTTTAGGTGGGGTTTTCCTGGGTAACCTTTGCAGTCAAATGCCATGCATGAAACACAAAGTTACCTGAAGTCAGTATGAGAATTGTTCCGGTTTGATGCTCTCACTTCCTTCCCTTTGCTTCATCACATTTATTATCCTTTCAGGAAATGATTGACGAGGCAGACCGAGACGGGGACGGTGAGGTTAACGAACAGGAGTTCTTGCGGATAATGAGGAAGACTAATCTTTATTAAACCTCAGTGTCTTAGAACCTTTGTTTGTATTGTAACTTTTTTTGGAACATTAGTTTTGTTTGTATGGAAATATTTTAATATGCTGTATCTTTGCACACGCTTTTATAAAATTGCAAAACCAATAAATCTATTTCATCAGAGTTGATTTGTCTGTTACATTGTCATTATAAAATCCATTATTTTAAAAATAAAGACTCAATGAGTTGTCTTTTTCTACAAAACATACAGTTTGGCAGATAATACAAAAATATGAATTATACAAATCATGTGCAAGTGTGATTTAGGATACACCTAGTCTCACACACACACACACACACACCCACCTCCCCTCACCCCCGGGGGGGTTTCATGCACTGAAGTACAGGTGGATCTCAAAGAATCAGAATATTGTGAATTTTTTTTTTTTTTGGTAATTTTGTTCTAAAAGATGAACATATATTTATTACGTGTAGGTGAAATACACTTAGCAGCTAACTGGGACTTCTTTACAGTGAGTTCCTGCATCAGTGCAGTGAGGCATGGAGGCAACCAGTCCAAGCTGCTTTGATAAAGGCCTTGTGCTCTTCTCATTTTCGGATCAGGCATTCATCTATCCAAATGGAATGGATAACACAGGTTTACTGGCCAATCAAATACAATAATAACATGGTCAGCAACCATTTGCTAGTAATTGTGGCCTTGTGGGCAGGTCCTACTAAAAATGGAAGTCCGTGTTCCCATAAAGCTAATTGGCAAATGGAAGCATCTTTAAAATCTCCTGGTAGATTTAAGACAATGTGGTTTCTGTCCCTCTCCAGTCATCTTTGACACTCTGGCTTCCAAATGCAAAAACTGACGTGAAAAGGGGACTTTGGACCACTGAGCAACAGTCTAGTTCTCTCTCTCCAGTTCTGCTGCTGGTTCAGGAGTGGCTGTGATATCAGGACTGCAGCAATTGTAGCCCCTTTGCTCAAAATATATGTGCATCGTGGATGTTGATGTACTGACACCAGCTTCAGTCCGCTCCTTGCGAAGCTCTTCCAAGTTTTTTAAATCAGCGTTTTATAACAGTCCTGCAAAGACCGCAGGCATCCTTGTTGTTTGTGCACTTTTTATTACCACACTTTTCCTTTCCAGCCAACTTTCCATTAATGTGTTTCAACAGCACTCTGCAAGCAGCAATGGCATTTTCGTGCTTACCGTCTTTATGGAAGGTGATGATGACTACTGGACAAATGCCAAATTAGCAATCTTCCACATATTTTTGCATATACTGAATTTGATTTGTAGACATTTACTCAACCAGTTTTTGAGCCACATGCTATATCTGTCAATATGAAAACAGAAAAAGAATCTAGAGTCTAAAATATGTAAAGATTTTTTAACTTCCATAAATAGCTGATGGAAAATATTGAACTTTTTCGCAATTTTCTAATTTTTTGAGATGCACCTACATTGCATCTCCTGGTTATAGTTATGTTTTCAGACTCAAGGCTGCTAATCTGCAGAAATAGAAGAGCGATGGTTTTGAAAATCTCACTGAAGGTGATTTCGATACAGTGCAGTAATAAGCTGCAGTGCATCCTGCAAAGCACAACATGCCAATAATGTTTCAGACAGTGAAAGTCATATGACTAAGTTGATGTTGACTAACCTGAATTATTTTACTGTAGACAGAAATGACAAGCGTGAACTTGAGATGAGTAACTCAGTAAAAGTCACTCTCACTTCATGCTTTGACTTACAGAATAAAGTTATTTTGTAGAAAACATGCAGTAGAGTGCTGTCCTGCCTACATATTTGATCATCTTATAGGAAAGATTCTCCCCCTGATTAATTGTCATATACGGCGGAAGTCTGGTTTTGGCCAAAACACCGAACCTTGTTAAAATAAACAGGATACTGTAGTGACGTATTTTTCCGAACCATCAGACGGCTGTGTATTATTTTGAGGATGCTTGCCAGTGATTGTGAAAGTTGTGATAACCTGTTCTAGACGGCGAAGGAACGTCGGGGTGGAAAATATGAAAAGGTTTCTCCCAAGATGAGATATCCATTTTTTGAAAAATATTCCACACAATAAGAGTTTTGAATGCACAAAAAGCGAAAACACATACGAAGAACTTCTGAAAGCTACGTTCTGAAGATTTAAACAGACATTAACATTAAGATACATGTTAAAAAAGAACCGCTACTGAGATACATTTACAAGCAAGTCCGATGTTTAGCAGAGACGTTTTTATATTTGTTTTGGAGCAGCTTAAAATGCCAGAATATGGGATTTTTTAAATGGATTCCTTTCATTTTGTTTAGGTCTTGATGTGAAACTTTGAATTGATACAGATGAGCCAAATCAAAAGGCCAGTATTTCAAAGGCTCATTACATGTAACCCTCTCTGACTCAAATCCATCCACCTTCTTGGAGTTCAAAGCACACCACACACCAGGTGAGAGCTGAAAACAGTACCAGAACTCACTTTGTGTTTACACAAACAGTTACTGCATATATGGCCCAAATGAATTACATCCACAGTAGAAGACTGCTCTTTGGTTCCATGATTAGTGGACTGGCATTTACATATTTTCTAGTCTTAATGACGATTTAAAGCAATTTAAAGTAAAAACGGCACTTAACCATACATTTATACAGCGCTTTATCTGCCTAACACCTACACATGATTTAGGGTCACCAGTTATCCTTGCACGCATGTCTTTGGACTTGGGGATAAAATCTGTGCATTTACAAACTCCAGACAGAAAGGCCCAAGACAACAAGGAGATTGAGACCAGGAAAGTACCTTCCTCTTTATACAATGCGATAACATTAAAAGTTTAAAAGCTTTATAAAGGCAGACTTTACAATGGCAGGCAAGTCAATTCAGTTTTAATTTTAAAGCGTCAAATCACAAGAACAATGATTTGATCTGAAGGAGCTTTCGATTGTAAGGTAAAGACCCAACAATAATATAGAGAAACTCCACCAATCACATGATCCCCATGTAAAAACTCCCTTCTAACAGGAAGAAACCTTGGGGAGAACCAGGCTCAGGGAGGGGCGGCCATCTGCCATGACCGGTTGGGGTGAGGGGAAGAAGAGACGACAAAAGACTTGAAAAGTAAATTCATCTATTTAGTTGTGGAGTAACTTGCTATGAAATCTGTGCAAATTAAGACTTGACCACCTGAAAAACAACATGAGCTGTCTTTACTCCAGCAGACAACTTCTATTCTCCCTCCTTGAAGGATATCATATTTGAAAGCTGTTTTTCAGGAAAAGAAAGGAAAAACGGATATCCAAAAGGATAACGTGGCCTCAAACATCCATGTTTTGCTTTGTTTGCTCAACAGTTTTATTAGGAAACTCCAAGTGAACACCAAACGTCATTCTGGGGGCACATCTCGTCACCTGGTAGCCATTTTCATACTCGTCCAGGCACAAGTATCAACATTTAGGCAGCCGTTTTGAAGCATTCTCTAAATGGATATGTAGGAGGTGGGGTGTCTACTTTTATAAAACCGTCTACTGCTCTCCGCCAGCATAAAAACTTTTTGTGTCATATTTAAAGTTGAGTTTAAAGGTTTGTTTTTAATTTCTTCCAGCAGCTAGACTCACTTTAATAACAGCATAAAAGAAAGAGGGTACTTTACCTGCAGGGAGCAACCTAGTTTGGAAGTGTAGGTGTTCAGACAGTGGATGTTTGATTTTAGAACAAAACTTTCCAATTGGAGTTTGATGTTTTGCAACAGTGTCAGTTTCAAGGCCTTAATATCTTCACGGCCCCTCAGCTGAGTGTTATTCCCCTACTGTTGTGGTTAAACAGTATTCACAGCTCACGGCCTGTTCAGTACTCCCACTGCTCCGCTTGTTGTTTTTCTCTTCCCTTCAAATGATCAATTTCCAAAACAGCTAAACCTTTTAAGTCTGGTCGTTGCTGGTAAAAGTCAATCGCATTAACCCTTAAAGGTCAAGAATGTGTCACCATTATGTAGGAAAGCTGTTTTCGCAAGCCCCCTTTGAGTAAGATAAACTCAAGACAAAGTAATAACTGTCATTGTGCTTAGAAGAACCGACGGGCGACTGCAGCTGTGGTATGTTGGCTTTTTAAAGCTTCAGCTATTTATCTAAAGATATGTTTAGTTTTTGCAATATTAGACATTCTATTATTTACAATCTACTGCTATGGTGATGTGGTATTAATTATAAAATTACCCTTTAAAATGAGCATTGTCAGTTTTCAGTTTATCAGTATTTTGTACAGTGGAGACACATTGTAGTTCTTGTATTATTTAAGGTGCTATTTAGTCCTATTTGTATTTAGTCAAGTACAGTTGAGAAGAAAACTTGCTTAGAAATTAATGTGAAGGCTTTGATGACCTTCAAGATGTTGCAACAGAGAAAACCTATAGTTCAGATCTTAAGATTACACACCTGACTCCCACACATGCCCTGCATTTTGATGCTCGGGGTTTGTGTGGAGTTGCGTTGCCACCCCTTAACCACTTACCTTTGAACATATGAGTAGGTCAGGTGTGTGCTACTGTGGAAGAGAAAACCTTGGTTGACAAATGGCACGCACTAGCAGGTTTGGTAAATGGCATTGTCTTGCATCCTCACTGTGCCAACAGTAAAGGACATGGTTTCAGAATTTAGTTCTAGTTCTTTGGTTAAATACTCCTTTCCACAAAATAACAAAAAAATAGGTCATGTTGGCTCCTTTTCATTAGTTTTCCTATTTGCCTTTTGTCAGATCAGTCACGGTGACCCGATTTATGCAGGTTTTGTGAAAACCCACTTTCCATCCTTTTCTGACTGTGCAGAATTGTTCATTTTCATAAAATAATAAGCAGCGTTGGGCCAACCATTTGGGTGACTTTGCAAAGTGTGAAAATTGCAGATGTCTTAGATTTCACACAGAAAACATTAGTATTTTTATTTTTTTTTATTAAGAAAATGGTAATGCCAGCATTAGTACACGGGAGTGGAAATGTAAGGAAAATATTTCTAAAGTTGAACTGTTTGAATCATAAAGATGTAAAATACTTTATCTCTAAAATGCTCGATGAACATGTGAATATTTTGTGTCTCCAAAGATGTTGTCACAATTTTTAGCTTGTTTATACCTGTTTATTGTGTGTTCTTAACTAGTATTTATCATCAGGCAAATTATTCCCAGACTATTTCAAGCTGATAAAGTGTGAAAACCTACTTTGCAGCTACTGACCAAACTCCCAGAGAATAACCAGCTATGCGTAAGCGACTCTCTGTATGTGTAGGCCAAAGAAACCAAAGATAAACTCTTCATTCTGGTTTTGATAACAGAAACTGCTGTCACAAGATAATTAAAAAAACCCGGCTCATTTTGCTGTTTTTTATTTTAAAGCTTTTATCAGATCATCAGATAAGGCACTGTACCCATATATATCAAGCACTTTTTGTGCAATCTGGTCACAACTGCATACTCAGAAGGAAAAAAGAAAAGTAGTTTAGCTTTCCTGTCTACTGGAATCAATATATGAAATTCCTCACATTTTATACAAGAAAACTTCCAATCAACTTTGTGGGTTACCATACTGAACTCTAATGCGCTGCAGGCTAATTTCATCAGCATTTTGCCGATGGTAAATTCCGGCTTGCAGATTTACCACTGGCCCTGTAAGCTTGTTTCGTTATGCTTCATTTATCAAACTTCATCTGTGATTGCTTATTTACCCGATGACAGTGTCAACAGGAGCCGAAATCTACATTTTGATATTAAAAATAGCAGCTGGTATCATCTTTGAATGCACTAATGATGACTATGAACAATAAACAATGGTTATAAACAAGCCTTGTAAACAAGCTGTGTCATCCCTCTTGTCATAGCAGTGAACAAGACCAGAAGAGGCAATCCCCCACCCACGGCAGCTTTGTATCTTCCTGTACACTTACGGTAATGAGCATGCTCACATTTCATAATCATTGATAATCTCCTTCATTTGTCGTTGCACCTAAAACAAAACAAGTCTTCGTGTTTCTCTCAGTCAGCATTTTAATTAAAAAACATAGACACTCACTTAAAAAATGCCAAGATGCGTGTGTTTCGTGCAAACTTTCAACCTTGCGCCTACTCTCTCCGCACCATGGCAATGCAAACTGTTCACAAAGGGGAGACCACAGTGTAGGAAATCATACTACTGCAAGTGGGAGTAGGAAGTCAACTCATTTTCAAGAAGAAGTAAATAAATCTGCCTCATAGTGTAACATGCTTGAACTGCAAACACAACATCTAATGACGGTGAATTCATGAAGATCCTTTTAACTTTCACTTAAACTACCTGAAAAGACAAAGAACACAACTTGCATGTTGTTTTTAGGCCACGCCACCCGTACTGAAACCATAATTAGATGAATTTACATTAAAGAGTATGTATTGGACACGTATTTTATTTATTGTATGCATAAGAAGAGGTACACGTGCAATAAACAAAAACAAAACAAAGCTGACATTTACGGTTTGAGCAAGCAATATCAAGTCAAAACAAAAACAAATTATGATACTGATGAGCAACAAGTGTGGCCGAGCTACGTAATAATGAAATACAGTAGCAGAAAAATAGACAAATCATTTGTTGACAAAAAAATGAAACATTTACTTTTGATTGACATCTGGTTTTAGGTCACCTCACACTAATAACTCGTGGCAAAAATGGTATTTAGAAAAATGAACGGGGGTCTACTCTTAACCAACTTCAATAAAATGTAAAAGAAAAAAATACAAAAAATGTTATTTATGCTTTATTTTCAGTGTAAAGTAAGAAAAAGGCACATAAGCATAACTTGTACACAGATCTAAGTTGAATGCATTGCAGATATAACTGTTAAATCACAGTCTCCTAATATGATGTCATTTAAGTAACACAGATTTAAATATTTATTCATCCTGTGACATCTCAAGTTCTCAATCTCAGTTCACACTAAAGTGACGTTAATCCAACTTACCTGTCGGTACCAAGACATTCTAATTATTGTTATATTAATAATAATAAACTCATGTAATTTTAAGAGTTTTGTATCCATTAGTGAGATGTGATTGCACCGAGGTAATTACATATGCTGCTCTCAGTCTTGTTGACATTCGTCTACGTGTTGTTTAAGACAAAGCGCGACTTGAAACAAGACGCACTGTTTTGTCGCTGTGTTTAACACTCTGGCTGACCACAAAGAACATTTCGCAGTGTGGCATGCCACGTCTGACCAAGACTGTTAGTCATCATTGAAAAACATGTCTCAGTAGAGCACTGTTTTGCAAAGTTCTAGATATCTGACGATAAGATTTCAAGAGTTCCACTTTCAACTAAGCCACTATGTTTAAGAGAAGTTTTAATTGATGGCCTTTTTGTCATAGTCGCATAGATGAATTAATTTTAGTTTTATGTCAGTTTGAATAACTACAGTACGACTAATCCAGCTAACTCTTGTGATGCTTTGAAATTAAGTGCAGTGCCTCAGAAGACAAAGTAGAATTTCAAAGTTTTCCTCACACATAAAATTTTGTGAGAATCGGGTCCGGTTGAACGCTAGATGTCCATTGTTATGCATCAACTTTTGCCAATTGCTTGCTCATAGTGTGTTGTCTTAATGTTGGGTTTTTTTCTGTATTACTGTAGCTTTACAATATAAAGTTGCTGTTGTGACTTGGCGCTATATAAATTAAATTGAATTTAATCGATGACCATTCACTAGCTGTAAATTCCCCAGACTATTCCCTATGCTACTCTTTTATTGGTTCAAGTGGGCATAACAAGTACGTTGTACCAGGAAACAAGTTGTCTTAATTTCATTACCAACCGATAGACAAATGCCAATATTTTTGTCATCCAAGGTTTTGTGGTGTACTTGCAGTGTGAGATCAAATGGCCATGCAGGTAATAAATGCATGTGGGAACCAAAAAACAGGAACGTTAATTTGAAACCACTGGCTGTAGTCTGACTAGTTTTCTATTAGCTTTTAACCACTATGCAGAAAGGAAGTGTTGAACAGGATATCTGTTGCGTGGATATCCTGGTTAAACTGAAAAACTTCTAGCCCAGCAGACTAAACTGACAGAATAACTGTTTAAAGTGAGCTTGCAGGGGGATAGTCAGTCTCAAACTGGGGCCTTCATTTTTGTTAAACCACATCAACACATTTACCATTTTTACATGCATTAGATACAAAAACAATAGAGTTGCACTGAGTAATTTCTTCTGTTCTTCTTTAATTTACTCATATTTGTAATGAATAAAATGTAACAGCTTTTTTCTCCCTGACTGCCCGTTTAATCAGAATGACTAAACACAACTAACCAGTTGTAAATCTTTGTAATTTTTAGTTATTATTTTAAGATTATTGTTTTTGATTGGAATTGAAAACTGGTGAATCAATTAATACGTATGACCCTCCCGATAAAGTAAAAATGAGGTAGATTTTCATTTCTTGAGAGGATTTTCCTATTACTGGTTTATTATTTAGTCATTAATAAACATTTTGGGTTTTTTTTACAACTCAAATAAGCTATTTGACAAAAAAGGGGGGAAAATGATGCACAGAATCCGTTGTTGGACCTGCAACTGGAAAAAGAAGCTAAGAGCTATGAAATGTAAATGATACATCCTTATGCTTATGTAACACCTTGAACAATCTTGCACCTTTATTTCCACTGCATTTCTTTAATGATAAGGGCCTTGTTCCTTATCTCCTCCACTAATCTCTATGATGGGGGAGGAAAGGTTTTATGAATTCCTCATTTCAACAACGCTGCTTTGTAAGACTCTTAGACGTAAAAACACAAACCAGCACACCACAGGTGGGTTAGGAGGGATTCTCTGGTGGCAGCCAGATGAGGAAATTCTTTTGAATTTTTAATCTACCTGTGGACACTTTTTCCTTTCTGTGTGCGCATTACAGAAGGTACTCCTGATAAGATGCTGAGGGTGATGCACCTCTTAGACCAGTCGGAGCCCCCACCCACCTGTTCCCTTACGCTGACGAAGAGAGAAAACAGACGAGAGGGGTTTTCTCTTTCACTCTCACTTCCTCTCTTCTGGTTGCCGTAGATTGTTGTAAAGATTGTGTGTATGGAGAGAACTTGCGCACTAACACTGACGGGGCAGAAAGACTGTGGTAGTATGAACATGGACATACTGACTAACCTATGATACAATCTGAAATTCCAAAATGTGTAAGTTGTTAAGTGGAGTAGATGACCATCATTAAATATTCAGTGATATTTCCATAAAAGGTTTCCTACAGCTAAAATATAACTGTGATTAAAGACTATGTTGTTTATTATTATTATTATTATGATGATGACAACCAATCTATTATAATAAAAATCGAGCTCATCGACTACATGTCTTTGTCTTTTTAACACAATTACCTCAGAAGCGGGTTTTAGTCATTATCTTTTAAAACTGCCCAATGATAAGTCCCATTTCAGTGAAAGCATAAAGGAGACTATTTACATTTGGCACTGACATTCAGTTGAACTCACGGACAATGAGATATAATATGGGATATAATTCGGATCGTCAAAATTTCACGTCCATCCGATTCTCATGAAAAACGGTGTCTCAGGAGTCAAAAAAGGAAAACTTTTTCTCTTGACCAAATTATTTATAAAGTTAAAAATATGAAGAATTCGTGAGGACAGTGCTACGAAAATCCCCTAGAATGGGTGCTTAATTATGCAATATTAATAGAATGTTGCATGTTGGTTTCATGCAGCCAACATGGTGACAATGTTACTTTAATACCAAGTTTGTGACGGTGATGGACAAAACAATGTAGGCAAAATGGCAACAGAGCATGAAATGATACAGAGGCAAAGGTGTGTAAAACTTTTATTTTTAAACTGCATCCCAGTGATGATGATTGACATGTCTAACATCATGTCAACACAACACAAACACACCTATACAAACAATGCAATCAACGATAATTCAAACAAAGTCAAGTAAAGCTGAGCACGGGCTTTGTCGATCTTTTTGAAGTACAAAGTTATACAGACCTATGCAACTTCTACAAATAAAAGTGAGAAATATGACTGCTGTTTTGTCTCACTGTGGTGAACCAATGCATCAGATGACTGACATAATGTATGTTTGACATAAGCAAAACGTACAAAAATTCCCAATATACAGAAGTGCTTTCGTGCGAGTGCGAGTTAAACTACAGACAAACCTGAAAGTGAAAGAAAATAAATAGTAATTTTACCTCTTTATTCGGCATTCACAAACATCTTGTGTAAGTTAACCAGAATCGAGTGTTTATTCGATCACTTTTACAAGCTATTCAGTTTTTACACATGTGGCAATAAAAAACTAAATATAAGTAATATGTGGCGTTGCTTATCCTTGGAGCATCTTCATTTTTGATTGCAATTTCCTTCTGTGCGTATTTTTAGTACAAAAAATATTAATTTGAACTAACAAAAACACAAAAGAAAAGACAGGCAATCCAATAGCAATTACCTATACTCCTCATAGCTGTCGTAATATATATATATATATATATGGATAAAACTGAACTGTTGATCTGTTGCTCAGCAAAAGTGGCAGCAACTAAGTTGAGTTATTTGAAGAAAGAACAGACACAATCTTTTCAACCAGTTTTGGATCTGCCTTGAGAGCTACTGATAATAATGAACACCTAGGAACGACCAGATGCTTAACCGCCTCACCTACAAAAATAGTTGATCATCAAATAATTACAATGTAATTACAACACATGACATAATGACAACATTTCTTTATAAAACCTTTATTTTTTTCCCGTGCACACCGTCATTAATCTATTTCTGTGAGTGTGTAACAGCATGTGTCATCCTTTTGAAATGACGTGACACTGTCAGTCCTGTCCATAATGACACATGCAACTGTTTCAAGGCATTTCATAAGCAGACCCCCTTAAGCCGCTGTACGTTTCCTTGATCTTGCAAGTGGACAAAGAAATTTGTAAGAGACAAAAGAGTGAAATAGCAGCATAAAGAACTACTCAGCAAATGTTACTCCAATATTAGCTTACTTTCTTATGCACTATGAAAACACAACATATATATATCTATATGTATTTTTTTTTACGTCCCTTTGGTAAAACATTAACTCTTACAAAGGGTTTCCTGTTGTTGCAGAAGATATTTGTCCGTGTAGGTGGCCACAATGCAGTGAATGCATTCAGGTTGTCAATACCACACCTACAAAGAATACCTATGACACGGTACAAGCTGTGGCTCCACTGATTCAAAGTGAAAATGGGAAGTGTCGTCGTCGTTCCTCTAGTTTCCGGGTGAGTCGGGTGCACTCAAACGAGTTTACATTCACACACACTAGCATCTATAGGCCCCACGCACGCGCGGCTTGACGCCAGTTTCGGATCACGTAGTGGTGACTGCCAGTGGAAAAGAAAATTTCATTACTCACACACTAGTTTCTGCAGTTTTCCTCTCTTACTCTGTAAAAGCGGTTTTCCTGTGTCCTCAGGGATAAGTATAAAAAGGTAAGCGACACAAGTATCTGCATTTTCAGTAAAACTTGGGTAAAGCGTCTTTTGGTGAATCGGTGCCTGCTGCTGACACTTAACAATATGAAGCTGATCGTTTTTTGCCTTTTCACAGTCTACTGTTGCTCTTTGGTCAAAGCATCACCTTTGGAGCGCAAAAAACTACAAGAAGTCCTTAGAGAGCTGAAAATGCTCAAACGCGACCTTCCGGTTAGTTCATCTACATCAACTTTTTAACTGCTTTAACTGCATTTGACAACTTGCTTTCTAACTAACTTTCATTACCTAATGCAATCTTTTTTGACTTCATTTTGCAGAACACAGAACTAATGATGAATACTCCACCAAAGGATATTGAGGTAAGCAAAACTACTTTAATCTAAAATAATGCAGACCATATGGTCACCACTACGATAAATATCGGTGGTTGCTTACTCATTGTTGTTATGCTCCCACTTACTGTAGTTAGTTTGTCAGGCGCCGGGTACTGTAGGAGTACATCAAATGATGTGTGAAATACTAAAATGTGCAGGGTGATAAGCAGCTGTAAAACTCGAAACTCAAAGGCTAAAGGTCCAGATTTAAATTTAGCATCTGCTCTTTGATCACAATACTTCAAAATAAATGACTGTCAGATTAAGCAGCAGAGGAACTGTCAGACTAAAACGTTTACAGAGTAAAATGTAAGCATTTAAAATTTAATTTAGCAAAAATAAAATCCACATAATTAAGTGTTAGACAGGATTATAACTACATTATACATTTCTTGGTTTAATTAGAAACAAAAATATGACTATTATACAGAATATTATTAAAACTTTGCACTATGAGACCATGCATTTTAGTTATTTTTCTGAGTTGATTTGACTAAAATGAAATCCTCAAAAAGGCCATATTTATTTCAATATTTATAAATAGAAATGACAATATTTACTTTAAAGACTCTATAGCACATCTTAGTAATGAAACCTAAAAACATTTTGTAAAGTTTTGCAATGCTCTTGTGGACAAATCCTACATAGTCTCATTATGTGCCCTTTATATAACTAGACTTGTAAATGTTTATTAAGATGCACTGCATTACTAGTAAATTCTAATCAGCCTTCTTTCTTGTCAGGCTTATTCATTTTCATTCAGTGAGTCAACTCAAGAGTGTGCTCAGTGGATTTTTTTCATTTTCTCACAGCTTCCTTTGAGTGAAATGTGATGAGTAATCAAGCAGAGAGCAGACAAAACCATTACACTTCCTCACGCCACCTCTCAAACTCTGAGCATTTGACAGAATGCTAGAAAACTTTTGAGTCAATATTCTGTTTAACATCTTGCAAATTACAGTTTATCTCACACCGCGAATGATGAGGATTACCAAGCATCTGATCTTGCTTTGCAAAACAAAGATTATGGTTTCAAAATGAGAATCACAACACTAAACTAAAGCACTAATGATAAGAATTAACAATAACTGTAGCAGAATTTCAGATTTTTAAATGCAGCAAAATAAATTACGGCTAATTCGCTAGGCAGATATAAAACACTCAAAAAAAAACACTCAAAAAAACTTTGACCCAAGCTGGCTGAGTTCACGGGTGTCACACCACACTGGAAAATGAGTATCTAAACAGAAACAAGTGTTTCACATGGGGAAAAATTGCATTGTATCATCAGCATTTTCATTCAGATTTTTGGAGGGAAACAATTCATAAAAAAAAAACAAAAAAAAAAAAAACCCTCTTTCACTTAACAGAAAGTTATCATTGAAATAGTGGAAACTCTGTTTGGTTCAGTTTCATTTTATGTAAAAATGTTATTTGTGTGCATCAGATTGGAAAGTCAACTACAATGAAGTCATGACATGAAACTACAAACAATAGCTTTCTTGGAACAATTATTTTTGAAACAAAGAAAACTCTCATTTTCATAGCCAACTGTAAATGAAGCAGAACTGTGCATGCATCAAGCTGTTGTGTTGGTGCTCCGTGTGATACATCTCATTTAAAAAAGCAAATGTATTTAAAAAGACCAACCGGAACCCTGACATATATATGTTCGTGTGTAAGCTGGGATAATCATGATGTCGTATTCATTATCATTTCCTTTTCTTTTCATAACAGGACTGCTGTTGTCTGACAGCCTTAACTTGCTTTCGGGAGACTCTGCTTGAACATTTTGGCATAAGTGGAAAATACCAGAAAAAACTTTACAAGAGTCTTAATCATACCCTTACTGTAAGTACACTATCATAATAAACCATATACCTTAAGTCTTATTCTAAAGACTAATGTCAACATTCTGGTACACTGCATTTCTAAAACTGGTGTATTTCTTTCAACCATTGCAGATCAATGGACTGAACTTTTGTAACACAGAAACTTCTACGGTAAGTAAAAATTCGTCAGCACTGCTTTTTTTCTCGATTGTGACTATTGTTTTTTTTTTTTGTTTGTACACAGACTCTTGTAGTAAATGACCATTGAAGTAAACTCCTTTCTTCTATGTTTCTTTTTAGAACAACTGCTCAACCTGCCACTCACATCCTAAGGAAAAAGCATCAGAGTTTTTCAACAGACTGGAGTCTCTGGTTCAAAGGGTAAGACTATTTCAGATATATTTCAGAAAGCTATACATAAAATACTAGACCATTTTGTTTTTACAGTAAGCTTAAAATAAAAAAGGCTATGCTCTTTAATATTTTCATAAATGTATTAATTTGCTGTCCAAACTAGCATCAAGTATTTATTTTCATTTCTTTTTAGGGTATAAGCAGAATCTGAGATGAGCTGAAGATCCAGTAGCAACTTTAGAGAAGACACTACTTTGTAAAGGGCCAAGCACGTCAAAGACTGCATCTTACAGCCTGATAAATATTTAACTTATTTATTATTTATTTATATTGAAATGGTTAACTCACAGCTATCAGGAAAGCTGCTCTGCTGCCACCTAGTGGACTTGGTACCCTCAGTCAGTGAGAGGGAAAATTAATTTATTCATTCATTTTGTAGTTCTCAAAGAATAGTTTATAATGACATTTATACTGTGTATGAATTTCCTTAGTACATAAATTATTTTGTCAAACAACTGTACCATCTGAAAATATCAAATTAATTACCATACATTATTTGATGTGCCTAGTTTATATGAAGGACAGATTCTCTGCTTGTAGCAGGAACTGAAACACAAGTGTTCTATTTTTTTTTTTTTTAAGCAAATGGGCATTTTTTTTTCATTCTGGGAGTGGTCCATTGTATAGTTAACATGTCGTAACTTTCTCTTGTCAACTTCATATAAATGGCAGATTGATATTAATAAAGACAGTGTCTAACTGTGCTATCAAACTATATTTATTATATAGTTTGCATGTTTAGATATTTATTGTTCAAATATTTGATACCAAGTACAAGTTTTTAGTATTACCTTTTTATATGTAATGGACTATACTGAGAAAAATAAATATAAATGAAATTCGCAGAAAGTGGAAGAGAAATTGTGTTGATGTTATTCATGTTTTTTGGTTGTTTTTTGTGCTCGTATGACGGGGTGTGAATGGGTTAATGAGGCATGTTGTTCAAAGCGCTTTGAGTGCTCAAGTAGAGTAGAAAATCACAAATAAAAGAACCAGTCCGTTTACTATGTTTTGACCTGACAAGGTCCTGGAGGCTCTTCCTGAAATGTAAAGATACATTTTCAAAGAGTTTAAGTTTAATCCAAGTGTTGCATTCAGAAGCTGTAAAACAACAATATGTGAGAGACAGCTGGAACACTAGGAGTGGCTAAATCAATATATCTCTGAAGAAAAGAAAAAAAAAGAAAAAAAAAAAGAAGAGAGAATTGGTAAAATGAATAGGTTGTCCTGGATGTCTATGGAAGACAACAGTGATGGATGATCACAAAATCTTTCCATGGTAAAGAACGACACCTTCTGGACAAGACTATGTACAAGAGAGCAGAGGCTTGCACAGGCTTATTCAAGGTTCAAACCATACTAGTTTCATAAAACTCTGAGCAATACTCTATGAGTGGAAGCAAATCTTGTGAAAATGAAAAAGTGCCCATGACAACACAAGAACCATGGCTCTGAGACCCATTAAGTGATCACTGAGCACCTTTGGCCAGATGAGCTGAACAGAAAAAGCTAAAAATAAAAAGGTTTGTAGACATGACACTAAGATCAGCAGGAAGATAAAAGGGTAGCGCTCATGATCCAAATTATATTACGTAACCTGTAAAGCACAATGAAGGTAATGTCATGCGTAGGCATGCATAGCTTCTAGTGGCACAGTCTGACTAATGTTTGCTGAAGATACAGTTAGGGCCATATATATTTGGACACTGACAGAAGTTTTATTTTTACCTGTTTACCGAAACATATTCCAATTATAGTTACATAATGGACATGGACATACTCTGTAAACTCTCAGCTTTCGTTTCAGGGTATCCACATTCAAATGGATGAAGGGTTTAGGAGTTCCAGATCCTTAATATGTGCCATCCCCTTTTTAAAATGTCCAAAAATAAATGTAGAGTTGACGCAAAGGCTATTTCATGGGCAGGTGGGGGCAATTCTTTCGTTATGTCATTATTAATTAAGCAGATATAAAGCCTGGAGTTGATTTGAGGTGTGGTGCTTGTATTTGGAAGATTTTGCTGTAAACAGACAAAATGTGGTCAAAGGAGCTCTCTGTGCAGGTGAAACAAGTCATCCTTAAGCTGCGAAAACAGAAAAAACCCATCCGAGAAATTGCTACAATACTGGGAGTGGCAAAATCTACAGTTTGGCAAATTCTGAGAAATGGTAAATGGTAAATGGCCTGTATTTATATAGCGCAAGAAAGCGAAAGAAAGCAAGCATCGGTGAACTCACCAACGGAAAAAGACCTGAAAGTCTATGGAAGACAACAGTGGTGGATGATCACAGAATATTTTCCATGGTGAGGAGAAAACCCTTCACAACAGCCAACCAAGCAAACAACCCTCTCCAGGAGGTATGAGTATCAATATCCTCATAAAGAGAAGGCTATATAATTGTAAATACAGAGGGTTCACCTTCAAGGTGCAAGCCACTCATAAGCCTCAAGAATAGAAAGGCTAAAGTGAAGCTTGCTAAAAAAAACCATCTAAAAAAAAAAAGCCAGCACAGTTCTGGAAAAATACTCTTTCTACAGATGAAACCAAGACCAACCTCTACCAGAATAATGGCAGGAAAAAAGTATGGAGAGAGAGTGAAACAGCTCATGATCCAAAGTATACCACATCATCTGTAAAACATGCCACAGGCAGTGTGATGGCTTGTGCATGCATGGTTGCCCATGCACGGCTGATTCTAAGTAACTATAATTGTCTAAGCATGTTGTGCTTATGGCATGTGTAATCAAATATTGCTTGGATGGAGAATCAGTCATTCCCATTAAAACTTTAATGTTAAGTTATGAAATGAAACAGCCTTTTACCATTAATAGGTCGCTGAAATAGCAATTCCGACTGGGATATACTAAAACACAGGTGTCGAACTCCAAGCCTTGAGGGCCGGTGTGCTGCAGGTTTTAGATGTGCCTTGATCCATTTAAATGGCTGAATTGCCTCCTCAACATGTCTTGAAGTTCTCCAGAAGCCTGTTAATGAACTAATCATTTGATTCAGGTGTGTTGACCCAGGACGATATCTAAAATCTGCAGGACACCGGGCCTCGAGGCCTGGAGTTCGACACCCCTGTACTAATGGTAGGATTGTAATTCTTGAGGAGCGAAGATGAAGAACCTACCCACCACCAGAGGGCAGTATATTGGCAAGTGTTAAATATATATTAAAGTGTATTAAGATTTTCAAAAAGACTTGAAAACAAAAATCCAGTGTTAGCTGTTCAAACCTAATAAAATTTTTTGAGAATATCAAATGTACGGATTTATGCTCATATAGTGTTTAACATGACATCAAACTTATGTAGCCTTAAAAAAGCTGAACTTTTACAAGTAAAATCCAAGTAATACATGTGAGTAACCTTGTTCTTTCTGAATTTTTCACCAATGTTTTTGAATGTTATGAACAGGTGGATTTTCAGAGTTTGCAAATGTGGTAAAACCATGTGTGAAAAGATATATGAGAAAAACACCACAGACTTCAAAAAGCATGCAGCAACCTGGCAGTCCAAAAGCCACTAAAAACTCTCATAATGACATAAGCAAACATGTTTTTTTTAAACAGGTGTCCCCGCTACAAACATGGACTTCCCAGATGATAAAGGGGGATTTCAGCAAAACAAACTCACTCACTCATCTGTTTTAACCAAGATGAACTTCACGCCTGTGAAAAAAAGTCCTGCAGACCCTGTGGGTTCAACCACTAGAAAAAGCTTTGGTCAAGCAAAAAAACAAAAACAAGAAAGAAAAAAAAAACCAGAATCACTCAAGATGATGAGTCATAAATACTGAATTGCGCTTTATTCTTATTCATCCAATATGATCAGCATACTTTAAAATATACTGATAATAAATGCTTTCTTGGATATCAAAGTGGGGTTTTCTGAACCGTAAACAAAACTTACGACAGGTGCCAACATTGCCTATAAGTGTCTTTCCAGGCAAAGAAGAAAAATATGTTTTGTGTAAAGGTCAGATCAGCAACTCCCACAAATGGAATCAATTTTATGTTTCAAAGATGGTGAAATTTCCCTTTCTGGGTACAACACCAATTGTGATACTCTAGATGTGTGACAAATGAAGGGATTTTTCCTTTCATGAAAAACAAACCGTGCCACACCAGACCCGGTAAGGAGACTGACCACCAAGAGAAAAGATCTAGTGCTCACAGTCATATTGGGATAATATAAGAGCTGTACTACAAAGCATGATCAAGTTATCCAGGTGTGGTGACCATAAAGGCAGACTTTTTAAGTGTCAAAAGATTTGTTCTCTTTTAATCTTTTAACATGATGCACACCCAATGTGCTTCTGAGGAGATTATATCTACCACATTTACTGTAATTATTTTGCTATGCTATTAGCAGTACAGAATGCAAAGTCTGAGAAGGGTTATAAAGTAGTGATGCAGTATTGATATTATTTTCCCAATACTGAGGACTAATGTAGCAAGTATCCATTATCACAGCTAACAGTATACCTTCTAAGTATTTATGTATTTAGAACATTCATATTAAAATGAGGCTTACTCACTTAATCCACGATTCCAGTCAAAACCTCCACTGACATATACATGCAAATTGGGCAAGTAGGAAAGTAGTTAAAATATTAACTGCTGCAACCCACACTGAAACATGGAGTTTTCAGTGTGCTCAGTCATAGGGGAAGTATTTGGAAAAAAAAAATCAAATCAACAAAAACTACTAAAATAATTCTCTCTTTTGTCTCCTGTGGGGAAGGAGCAAAGGATTTAAGGAAGGAAGAAACGGACTTGTATAGAAGTCTACTTGTGCAGTAAGTCTCCCTCACTAACAAGAGGGGAGCATGATGAGAAAATGGAGCGAGTACTTTGAGGAGGTGACGAATGAAGAAATGAGAGGGAGAGTAAAACACATGGAGGACAGTTAGTGAACTATGATGATAATGAAGAGTGGAAAGATGGTCGTTCGAGCTGACGTACCTGTAGAAATATGGAGATGTCTAGGAGAGAGGGCAGTGGTCTTTTGAACAAGATGGTTTAACAGAATCTGGTAGAGTGAGAAGATGCCTGAGAAATAAAGAAGAAATTTACTGGAATCGATTTTCAAGAACAAGGGTGATATGCTATACCTGTTGCACTGTTCCTTTGTGGTTTTAGACAAAGTAAATGATAAGGTACCACGAGTGGAACTGTGACACCACATGAAGAAGCCAGGAGTGGCAGAGAAGTATGCAAGAGTATGAGTGTGTGACAGTATTGAGGTGTGCAGCAGGAGTGACAGGTGGGTTCAAGGTGGTAGTGGGATTACATCAGGGATCCACTCCTTTGCAGTCTCAGTCTCCATGGACTATGATGTTTTTGCACACACCACTGGAATCTGTAATGAGAGTAGTGAGCTGATGGAAGAGAGGCTGGAGAGGTGGACAGAATATGAGAGAGACCAGCATAACAAGCTGCAAAGAACAGAGCGTAGATGAGTGTGCAAAGAGAGGTGAGGAAGAGGGTTCAAACAGGGTGGATTTGGTGTAGATGAACACTGGCAGATTTGTGACAGAAGGATAGCAGAAGAGTGAAAGGGAAGGTCTAAAAGATGGTAGGGAGACCTGCTATGATGTACGGTTCGGAGGTGGTGGCACCAACAAAAAGACTGGAGACCGAGCTGGAACTGGTGGACCTGAAGATGTTAAGAGTTTTATTGGGACCAAACAGACAAGATTAGAAATTAGTATATCAGAAGGACAATACATGTTAAGAGGCTTGGAGAGAAAGATACAGAGCCAAAGCTTAGATGGTTTGGACATGTGCAGAGGGTAGTGGACATATTGGACAAAGCATGTTGAAGACCGAGCTGCCAGGCAGGAGAAAAAGAGGAAAACCACAAACCTTGTTTGTGGATATCCTGAAGGAGGACATGAAGAGGGTTGCTGTCATAGAGGCGGATGCTAGGGATACGGTGAGATTGAGTGGAAGATGAAAGACTGATGGAATAGATGAATGGATTTAGAGGTGTAAACAAAAAAAAGCCACACCATCCATCCATGAATCATCTAGGTCAAATGGCAGCAATATAAGCAGAGATGCCAAGCCTCCCTATCCAGATGTCCAAACCTCCTCAACTGGCTGTTCGGTGCAGAGTAGCAGCAGCTCTACTCTGAGCCTGTCCTGAATTACTGAGCGCATCACTTTTATCTCTAACCACATATAATTCCTGAAGCATTTAAATGCCATTACCAGATGTCATCTGACTTTTACTTTCGATCCCTCTCATAGTCTGTGGTGTTTCTTTGTTTCTCTTTTCCCCTCATCCTCCAACCAGTCATGGTAGATGGATGCCCCTCTATGAGCCCAATTCTCCCAGAGATCTCTTCCTGTTGGAAGAAAGGTTTTCCTTCCCAGTGCTGCAAAGTGCATGTGGATAGGGGATTATGTGATTGTTGAGGTTTACCAGATGACAGATAACATTAAGCACCATGAAGCTACTGCTATGTAGATGAAACTACATAGCAGTTGTGATTTTTTTTTTTTTTTTTTTTTTTTTAAAACATGCCAAAAATCTTGTTTTTCCCTCATAAAAAATTTGAAAACAGACCATAAAGTGGGCTTATGCACTTTGACAGATATTATTTGAACTTCTGAATGTTACCGTTTTGATTATACATATAACCATTATATACACAGCTGTTCACTGGGTGGTTTTATAGTGCACATTTTGCTGATACATAAAAATCAGCAATCAATAAGAATTTCAACTATTTTTGAAACCACATTGTGCACTTTACCTGCCATCATTTAAAACAGGTAATCTGTAATAAAGGTTGGCTAAGTTCACTGTTCAAGAAACAGCCTGGAGGAGACTGTTTCAGCACCAAACTGGTTTCGCTTTGATCTTTTAAGAAAACACCCCAGCGTTGCTAAGCTAAAGCAAACTTTTGCACTGCAATAGGGAATTGCCTTTTTTTAAACAGCTGAAACCACACTGTGCAGACTGCAAACAACCCAAGCAGCTGTACTGCAGAAAACATATGCATACTTAAAAAAATACATGGTGCGTGCCTGGTGAATCCTTTTATGAGACCATCTCTATTGTGAGTGTCTTGATGTGGGAAAGTGCACAACAGGTTGAGGGTTTTTCCTACTGTGTCTGTAAAAAAACAACAACAAAAAAAAAAAGTACAATATGAATTTATGAAATGCAAAAGGCTTACAAAAGCAACACTGAAAGTCTGAATCAGACCTGAGGCTGCTAATGGCTCATATCTTCTTCAGATTTAGGAAATGCTAAATGATTAATTTATTATTTCCTTACAACAGTGGACAAACCTGGCTGAGCAGACACAACCTGAAACGCCTGTGGTCACACTTGCAAACTATAATATAAATGTTTTAAAAGTAAATTACAGGGCCACAAAAAGAAATTATTTTATGTCTAAAACGTGAACACAAACTTCTGTTTTCTAAGTATTAGAAAAGGTTTGCTTGTTGCTTGGAACCACAGCCACTCTTTTTCTGTAAACTTAGTGGGAACTGTTCTTTTTAAAATTGAAAGAGTGTGAAAGAAGACTTTTCTGTCTTTGTCAGAGGACAGATCATGTAGATATCAAGACACGAGACTACAGACTCTTCATGCGTTCTCAAGTACTTTCTCCATTAACATGTGTTCCCCCCATTTTAGCTCTACATGTTTCAGAGATGTAACCAAAATAGATGCATATCAGAAGCTCAAAGTGTTGCAATATGCTTATTGCAACACTTTATCTACTAAAATGTAGATTTCACAAGACAGAGGCTCAAAGTGTTTTTGACAAGTGCACAAGCTTAGTTTTTTTCTCAAATTGGCATATTTGGTATTCAATGCTAACTTCTCATTAATACACCAATGAAAGAACGCATTTAAGTTGTTTAATGGTATGATTGTACAAATGACGGTTGACCAAAATGCAAAATTCATACGTTTTCCTTCAATGAAATGATTACCTATGTAGTTTACGTTGTTCATAATAACTACTTAGGTTTAATACTCAACCCTCGCATTGAGGGTCTTGGCGCAAGCTAGCTGGAACTTTTGTCATCACCTTCGGGGAATAATTTTGTTGTTTATTGTTTAAGTTCTGCCACTGTCTTAGTGCATATCACTAAGATAATCACAGATTCATTGATTACAGGTCCATGCTAAAAGAAAATGTTCCGTACGGAACACATTCTTTTCAAGTTTCAGTTCTCTGAACCTGTCACCTTGAGATTACTGATGCCTATGAAGCTCAAGAAAGGCCCAAACATAATGACTGTTCTCACTAATGAAAAAATGGTAACAATTACAGTATCTCACAAAAGTGAGTGCACCCCTCACATTTTTAAAAATATTTTATATCTGCTTAAGGCACAACACTGAAGATATAACACTTAGATACAATGTAAAGTAATCAGTGTACAACTTGTATAACATAAATTTGCTGTCCTCTCAAAATAATTCAGTACACAGCCATGAATGTCTAAACCGCTGGCAACAAAAGTGAGTACACAACTAATTGAAAATATCCAAATTGTGCCCAAACTGTCAATATTTTGGTGGCCACCATTATTTTCCAGCACTGTCTTAACTCTCTTGGGCATGGAGTTCCACTGGAATCCTCTTCCACTCCTTGATGACGACATCACAGACCTGATGGAAGATGATGTTAGAGACCTTGCGCTCCTCCACTTTCGGTTTGAGGATGCCCCACAGATGCTAAATAGGATTTAGGTCTGGAGACATGCTCGGCCAGTCCAGCACCTTTACCCTCAGTTTCTTTAGCAAGGCAGTGGTCGTCTTGGAGGTGTGTTTGGGGTTGTTATTATGTTGGAATACTGTCCTGTGGCCCAGTTTCTGAAGAGAAGGAATCATGCTCTGCTTCAGTATATCACAGTACATGTTGGCATTCATGGTTCCCTCGATGAACTGTAGTTCCCTAGTGCAGGCAGTACTCATGCAGCCCCAAACCGTGACACTCTCATCATCATGCTTGACTGTAGGCAAGACACATCTGTCTTTGTACTCCTCACCTGGTTGCTGCCACACACGCTCGACACCATCTGAACCAAATAAGTTTATCGTGGTCTCATCAGACCACAGGTCGTGGTTCCAGTAATCTCTCTCCTTAGTCTGCTCGTCTTCAGCAAACTGTTTGCTTTCTTGTGCACCATCTTTAGAAGATGGGATGACAGCCATGCAGACCAATTTGATGCAGTGTGTTGTGTATGGTCGGGGTGCTGCCAGGCTGACCCATCACTTCAACCTCTACAGCAATGCTGGCAGCACTCACACATGGAGATGACGCTGAGCATGTGCAATCAACTTCTTTGGTCGACCATGGCGAGGTTCGTTTCTGAGTGGAACCTGTCCTGTTAAACCACTTTAAGGTATTGGCCACCGTGCTGCAGCTCATTTTCAGGGTGTTGGCAATATTCTTATAGCCTAGGCCATCTTTATGTCGAGCGACAATTCTTTTTTTCAGATCCCCAGAGAGCTCCTTGCCATGACGTGCCATGTTGAACTTCTAGTGACCAGTATGACCAGAGTGTGAGCGATAACATCAAATTTAACGTAACTGCTCCCGATTCACATCTCAGACCTTGTAACACTAACGAGTCACATGACAACGGAGGGAAAATGGCTAACTAGGCACAATTTGGACATTTTCTTTTAGGGGTGTACTCACTTCAGTTGCCAGTGGTTCAGACATTAATGGCTTTGTGTTGAGTTATTTTGAGAGGAAAGCAAATTTATACTCTTATACAAGCTGTACACTGATTAAACTACATGTTTTAAAGTGTCATATCTTCAATGTTGTCTCATGAAAAGATATAATAAAATATTTTCAAAAATGGAGGGGTGTACTCACTTTAGTGAGAGAGTGTATGTTTTATCCTCTAAATGCCCAGCTAATAAGACACTGAGAAATACAGAAAATAAACACTTCCATGTAAATTTGTGTCTCAATTATTTCTGCAGCAAATTTTCTTTTAAAGGCAAAGAAGCAGAGCATTAAGATGTTGCCTGAAATATATTGGAAATTTTGCAGAGCTCAAAATGAAAATATACTCGCAAACGCCAGTGCTACCCCTCAGTGTCCTACGAGATGCACATATGGTATCAATTTGATGATCTTACGTAGCCTTGTTCTTGACTTATCACATTCAAAAGATTTTCAGAAAACTTCAACTCCCTCCTCGACCGTCACTGGGATTTGAACCCGTCCGAGATTTTCAGTAGATGCCTCTATGGTATAAATTTGAAAAGTGATTTTCTGAAAAGTTGGCCTCTGACCTTAAGGTCAAATTCACAGAGATTTGAACTTGTCTAATTTTTAGTAGATGCACCCATGGTGTGAATTTGAAAATCCTACCTTGCCTCATTCTCATGTTATGACATTTTCAAACTTGGATGTCCACCCCACCCTCCCATCAGGGTGACAATACCCTGTAAACCTTTACAGCTGAGGAGTAAAAAAAAACTTCATGATAGTGCAAGGGAAAAGAAAAAAAAATCCCTTTTTGGACAGGTGGTGGCGTGGGGGACAACCACAACAATGCTTCGTCCCCTTTAGTGACGCAAGCTTGTGGGAAACGTATAGTAAAAACAATGAACTAATGTCAAATTTGTAACATACCTGACTCAAATCAGGGAAAAGTCAGCAAAGCCACTATCTGACTCTATGCTGCTGTGGCCTGTGGTAACCACTTAAACAAATGTCTCCAGTGACATCAATACAATCACGGAAACCAAAATTTTTTATTTCCTTTTCATTCTTTCTGTGTGGTGAGATACGGTGCAACTTCGGTCAGTATGCAATTTTAACAACTTTATCCACAGTGTCACAGGAAGCGAAACATGGACTCTTCCAAAAAGGCACCAGAAGTACTTAAATGAGGCATTTGATCCAAGTTTGGTTACAACTAAATGACATTAAAAATATTTAAAGTGACTAATAGTGACAGATTTTGTTTGCTAACAGGAAGCAGCAATCTGTGCAAAAACTGGCATAGACCGCAAAATGTCACTTATTCTTAAAAATGATCCTATTCTATATCGTATATTCAGGTAAAGAAATGCATCATGATTATCAGAAAACGTCTAAGAGAAGGCCGGAAATCATGTGCGTAATATTGGTTAAAAATCATGCCTTAAAAATCTTCAAGATATATGGCTAAAACTGTTAAAGTCACAAAAAAGAAGATTTAAATCAGAGAAAGCTGTTATTGGACTGGAAAGTGTCCACTTTAAAAATATATGCATTGAAGTAAATAAATACGCTCTATATATATATATATATATATATAATAAAGTATACTATATACTACATTGCTAGTACCAGGTTCAAATTCATTTTGCAATCATGGGACAAAATCACAATTGAGCAATGCATGCAACTACACTCTCCATATTAAAGCAGTCATTTACCAACTAAGGTTTTTGTAAAAAGTATTTTTAAAAAATTCTGTGTGTGTGTGTGAACAGAAAAGCAAATGAAAATGAGCAAAATGTACTTGAACTCATGGAAACTGCAGGGATGCCCCAAAATGCTATTAATTTTATGGATAGAAAATTTCCCCACCCTCTTCAAGCACATCAAAATCTTGTCCCATTCACCATCTTTGTCTAATTCCTGAAGAAACCTCAAAACTGAAACCTAACTAAAAAAGTGTGATAGAGTGAGCAACAGTAATATGCCATGACACACTAAGCAGAGGGTGTCGACAACTTCTGTTGTCTGGGATTCCTAAGGGGAATCCCCAGCAGTAGGTGAGCATACGTGTAGGTGTCAACCTTTCTTCTGGCTTTATGAATTTTGATGTAAAAATCACAGTTCTTTCTTTACCTGATACAACCTCAATATACTAATCTTTCTCTCTTTTATATTTTCATTTTGCATGTTGATATCAGAGCATCAGATCCTTTTAGATTAAGACCTTTGTCATCAAAGCATGTAACTGTTCAAACACGAGTGCAGCTTTTTAGTGCTCAGAGTCATTCTGCACCGCATGTGTACAACTGTTTTTTAAAATTTAAATATGTTCAACAGTTTAAAAAAGGAACACCTGCTCTGGCTAAAAGATGAGACCCAGTGTTAAAAGTTATAAATGTTGTAAATGTGCAGTCTTGAAAGCTGTTGCTCTTCATAGTGATGATTTTAAAAAAAAGAAAAGAAAAAAAGGCCACCTAAATTCTCTGAAGAGAGGAAACCAAACCCCAACAACATTCACTTTGTACTCATTTTTTTTTTTCATTTACCAAGTCTGTACAGCGCTAGTAAACTAAACACTGCTGACGTGAGAAAGAGGAACTTAGTTAACAGTTATATATATATCCTATGATAATGACTAAATAAGAAAGACAAATAAACTCTAAATATTGAAAAACTACCATAACCATAACCCAGCCCCAACTCTGGGTTTTTACCATGGAGCTGACAGGGGAAAAAGGCAGCATGATTAATAGGAAAAGTTACCTGAACCTACCCACTCTAAACAGTATAAATTTAACCAGCACTAGAGGGATGTCATCACAAGCCACTGGTAAAGCAACATAGCACATCTTCACAGCAAACTTTGATCCAGCGTTTTACAAGTCTATTATGGAGCACTACTTTAGAACTGCACTCTGGATGCTTTTTCTCATTGGGTGTTTTCAAGCAGCACCCACCCAAATGAAGAAAGACATCAACTTTGATCTACTACGTAAGGATGTCAAATTTGAGGTAAGTTAAAATTGGCAAGTGTTTGTTACATAAGCTATATGCAAAAGGGAACCACGACAGAAAGCTGCTGTGTTTTAATATTAATGACTTTTAAAGTAATATTCTCTTTTTCTCCTTTTTTGTAGGGAAACGTGACTTTCAAGTTTCCCAAAGATGTGTCGGTAAGTGATCATTTAAGATCATTGTTGATTCTTTTTTTTTTTTTTAAATTCATGTTAATGCAGCTTTTATGAACTGTAGCAACACATCTTTTGCTAAAGACCTTGAGAAAACATTTCTTCTGGAAGACTGCCCTCTCATTTTCACCCTTTATTCTCAGCCCTATAGGAAGCTATTGGGGGTAGACACTTGTCTTGAAATTGCTAAAATTAAAATTAGATTCTTGAGCAATATTAATCTGTGATGGAGAGAAAGGATGGATTTTCAGTTACACTAGGACTGGTAAATGACAAGAGCTTATATCCAGTTATCCACGATCCTAACAACTGCTCTGTCTGTATCAGGATTCCTGCCTTGGTGAAGCTGTTAGCACCATCATAAAAGGACTGGAGCATGCCAAAGAGCATACCACCAGTAAATATGGTCCAAGGCAATGCAATTATGCCCTTGCATCATTACGTCACCATTGCAGCAGTATGATCTTACCACATGTGAGTATTAAAGGTTTGACTTATTAACTTACATTATTAGATTTAATTAACTTAAACACAATGCTAATCTGTGCTTCTCTCCTCACATACAGAATGATTCTTCAGACTGTAAGACCCAAGAAGAGAGATCTCTTAACTTTGAGGACTTTCTGAAAGAATTTGAAACCATCGTTGAGCGCATCAACTCCAACTCCAACTGAGCACAGAACCTACAGAGTTCCTGTAGATGTGCTTTATCTTTATTATTTAAAAAATGCTCCGCACTAAAATGTGATGTAGTCTCAAACAATTCAAAGACACTGTAAGAGGTTCCTAAAAATTGTAATATTTATTCTATTTATATAATGCAACTATTTATTCTACACGTCCTGTACTTGTACTTTATCCTTATTATTTAAAAATGCTCTGCACTAAAATGTGATGTAGTCTCAAACAATTCAAAAACACTGTAAGAAGTTCTCAAATTTTTGAATATTTATTCTATTTATATAATGCAACTATTTATCTATTTTGTGTGATATACTGGGATATTTATAATTAGAGTTATTTGTATCTATTAGAGCTGTTTATTTTAATTTTATAACTTTGATATATTGTATTATTAATTTAGATTAGTTTGTTACTGTTCTTGGTGTCTTTGAGCAACTGTGACCATGTAATTTCCTGAGGGATTAATAAAGTATTCTGATTCTCTGATATTTATATTTTATTTTCTAACAAAATAACAGTGATATAACAATGTGATGAATGTCATCCAAAATGACAGACATACAAGGCTTTGATAGAGGACGTGACAGCTAGACCACTGTCATTTACTGAAACTTTCATCAGTGTGCCCCATTTAGAATGCCAGCATGGCCACTACAAACAAAGTATCCGTCCATCAGAAAGCATGGGAAGCAAAACCGTTCCCATCCAAGTAACCATATCAGGGGTGTAACTGAACAGTCCACATAGCTTCGATTTGCTAGAGTTATTGTGAGTGCCAAACCCACAGCACATGCAGTGTTCCTATCTGTAAATCTGTGTAAAATGGACCAAAAAACCCTGTTTTTATCTGAGAGAGTCCAGCCCTGCTCAGATATCTAATAAGAAGAGACATAAGAGCCACTGTAAAACAAAGTACTATTACTTTGACACTATTAAAGATATTAAATGTTATGATATTTCCGCTCAGCATTCAATACCATCATCCACCAACAGCTGATCAGCAAGCTGGACCTGCTCGGACTCAACACCTCCACCTGCAACGGGATCCAGGACCTCCTCACTGAAAGGCCCCAGACAGTACAGGTTGGAAAATCAGAGATCCAGCATCATCACACTGAGCACAGGCGACCCCCCCAGGGATGTGTGCTGAGTCCGCTACTGACCCACGACTGCACCTCCAGCTCCAACACAAACCACATTATCAAGTCTGCAGATGCCACCACAGTGGTGGGACTCATTAGGGACGATGATGATGCGGCATACGGAGATGAGGTGCAACAGCTGGCACAGCTGGTGCAAGGACAATAATCTCTCTCTTAATGTTAACACAACAAAAGAGCTGATTGTTGACTTTAGGAAGACCAAGGCTGCCCATCTCCTGCTCCGCGTTGCTGATGTCACAGTAGAGAGAGTGAAAGGCACAGATTCCTCTTGTTCACATCACAGAGGACCTGTCCTGGACCAGTAACACCCCCAGCAGTGCATACACTTCCTGAGACAACTAATAAAGAACGCGGATCGCTGAGCGGATTGTTGCCACCTCTCTACCCAGACTACGGGACATTTACACCTCATGTTGCATTCGTAAAGCCACCAGTAACATGGCTGACCCGCATCACCCCTCCCACCAGCTGTTTACTTCTCTACCAATTTGGAAGACAACTCTACAGCATCAGGAGCAAGTCAGCGAGATTGTGCAACAGTTTTTGCCTCCAAGCAATTATGAACACCATGCTGCCCTCTTCAACACTGGACTCTCTTCTCAACACACTTCTTTGGACTACGTAACACTCTCCTCTCACTTACAATACTTGCACTATTACGTATTGCATTGTGCACTCCGTGTACTAGGGCTGGGCGATATATCGAGTTGTTAAATATATCTATATATTTTTATACGAGATATGAGATGTGACAATATCGTTTATATCGACATAGTCTATGTTACATTATAATCATACTTGTGGAGGCGCAAGTTTGCCTCTCTTTCGTCCACTTTTGCATCTACGCAACGTTACTCTGCCTCGCCTCTCTCCTTCACTGAACACAACTCCACCTCCCCCATCGCTTCACCTGCAGGCAACGACAAGATGGACATGGCAGCTATCAAAGAGGAGCTGGTCGGTAAAAAGAAAACATTTGGAGATTATTATTTTAGTGTTAGCGCGGTTAGCTCGTTAACGCGTTGACGCTGTCCAGCCCCACGAACGGGGCGATCCGCGGTAACTTGTTAACGGAGATTTGCCGCGTTAATGCAGTTATGGCGTCATTTTAACGAGATAAACGCTGACAGCACTAATTATTATTACTATTATTTGGAGTGTCCGATGAGCAGTAGAATAATGTATTCTGTAGAGAATGTTGGGAAAGGGTCTCAACTAAAGGTTGGAGCACTACTACTATTTTCACCATTTACAACAGTGCCATAAAGTGCAAAATGAAGAGTGTGTGAAACTGTGTGTGATATCCCAGACCGGGAAGTCTCCCAGCCTCCTGCCCCGAAACAAACCACCTTACAAAACTCGTATACCGTATTTTTTGGACTACAAGCTTACACTAAAATCCTTTCATTTTCTCAGAAATTGACAGTGCGCCTTATGTGTGAATTCTGGTTGCACTTACTGACTGCGAAACGATTTTATGTGGTACATGGCGCTCAGAAATCTGTCAAATGTCTTAGTACGACTTTGGTAAACTACGAAGCTGCACCACTTGATGGATTGTCGGAGCATTACGGCTGCCGTAGTCAGGAGCCTCGCAGAGTAATACGTACTGTGCTTCAATGTAATATTACCGTATTGTGTGTGTATAAGGACCATAAATGGCACCTGTTAAGAGACATGGTTATGTAGTGGATTTCAAACTCAAGGCCGTCAGTCACACAGTAGAACTTGGGAACAGAGCAGCTGCGAAATCTGTCTGTGCCTGTGTGAGATCTGGGACACAGCTTTGACTAAGAACTCTCTTTTTGTTCTTACTTTATTGGCTTAAAAAAAAAAAATATTGAGATATATATCGTATATCGCCATCCAGCTAAAGAATATTGAGATATGAACTTTGGGCCATATCGCCCAGCCCTACTGTGTACTATTGTATCTATTTATTCTTATTCTTTTCTATTTTTATTTATTCAATACAATGCTATTGTACTATTTGTTTATTAGTTTTTATATATCTATATTTGAATTTGTTTTGTTTTGTTTTTTTTTTGTTTTTTTTACAGTTTGCACCTTTGATCCAGGAGGACGATATTTTGCGCCACTATATACTTGAGTGTATATTGTTGGGCTGACAATAAAACTCCACTTGACTTGAGCGACTAAAATACCTTTATACAAAAGGGGCACCTGTTATTAACGCTGTAAGCATCCACTTTGAGGTCATGGAGGAACTGCAGCCTACACCAGCTGTCACAAGGTGAGGGATGGGGTACAATATAGACAGGTTTATCACAAGGCTAACAAAGAGAGACCTAAAGTCACACCTAAAGGGTATTTAGAAAAATTATCCCAAGCAGGAGTACCTAGAGAGAACCCATACAGCCACAGGAGGAACATGTGAACTCCACACAGAAAGGCCCCAGCCATTTCATAGATTCAAACCCAGGACCTTCTTGCTGTGAGGCAATAACGTCAACCAAGGCACCCCGAAAAGCACACCCAAGCTTTACTGATCTCCCCAAATTTGTCACATTTAAGTCAGTTTCAAGGCCATTATGCTATAATTAAAATGTTTTCTACACCAGTTGTATCACTTGTATCATGGCGCATTCTTCTGTCAGAAATATAAACAAAGAACTTTATTTATTGTTTTATACTATTATGATGATACTAATCTACTCCTAGGCCCAGTTAATAAAATTAAATATTTAACAAAGAGTTAGCCCCCTCACAGATTCCCTGTTACGTTTTTCCACTTTCGTTGTCTTTATTCTGTTGTTGTTCAGGAAAAACACTTTACACAAAAAATTGCTAAAATATTATCTCCCATGTCACAACTGGTTGCAATATGACAGCAAAAACTGAACTGGTTGCAATATGACAGCAAAAACTGAACTGTAGATAGACAGACGGTGAAAGATAATTTAGGCATTAAGTGACTGTGAACATGATGTCCACTCCATGTGAACAAACTTGTATTACCAGACACTGTTTTTCAATATATTAACATCTTTACATTCATCTACATGTAAACTCTGTCTTATTTGTTCCATGGTGAACATGTCCAGCTGTCACAACTATGGTCTCTATGAGCCTTGATATCATTCTAAACTTGAGCTGCTGATTGTGTAATCAGTTTCCTAAATATGATTAGAAATGATCCCCAGGGTGATATAGTTAATTTGATGTTCAACCTCCTCTTCATCCTGAGGATATTTTCTCTCTATCATTTTGTTATGATAAAAAGATAACATGAAAAAATGCCTGATTACAAACTTTCTTTTTCTGGAAGGTCAAATGAAGACATCGAGGCGACTTTCTAGAAGTCGAGTCAACGAAGCATTTACCCATTTACCATCACATTAGCAAGCATTTACCGTTGCCATTCAGCAGTGTCATTTCTCAAATGTGCAAATAGTGCCACAGATTTTCTACCATGATTTTTGTCATAACATGTTGTCTTATGCCAACTTTTTACTTCATGTTTTCAACTGCCAGTGAGCAGAATGAACAGTTAATACAGACATCATTTGCTCTATAGCTCCCCTGGTGGCCGGTATTAAATTACACACACCTTTTGGCAACCCACAGTTGGAACTTTTACCCCCCAACAGTGTGCAGTACCAAGCACTAAATGCTGACATTTTCCCACATTTTCTACTAACTAAAAAAAAAAACCCCCCAAAAGATTAAACTGATATGCACTGGATTTAGTTGCCCTTTGGAAAAAACAAAGGAACAATCAATTTAAAATATCAGTAAGATAAACTTAATGCGTGTGGTCTGCGTCTGGCACACTTGTGACGTATACTTTTTTATTTCCTAGAGTTCAAACCACAATAAATCTACAAATTCTGCAGGCGGCAGTGGCGGCGTGGGGGGGAGGGGTGGATGATCCAGTACCACAAGGCCGTATGAGTTCACACTTTTTACTCACAAGAAAAGTGTGAGTCATCGCAGGATTTTATGGAGATATTAACTTCACATGGCGCTGGTGGACCTTTAAGTCATTATGATGATAAACCCCACAAACACACTTTTATCTGATTTTTAAAGACTGAACAATCAAAAAAGGACCACTTAAGCAGTCTCCTATTTTTAGGTAACAAATGAGCATATTTGGATGTCTTCTACAACACTAGAGTAGATTTGAAACAACCCCATCACAACTCTCAAACTAAGCCGAGTACATCTAAAGTTAGTTTTGTGATCTGCGTTAATGTAAGTAACAGTGAAAACAGCATAAATAAGCACAAGTCACAGCTGGTAGGAATTTATGCAAACATTAACAGACCTAATTAATAAATAACAAGATACATACACCTGCTGAAGCACGAAAAATCTCCGCAGACTATGGATCACGAAAAGATATCTGCCTTTGTTTGTGTTATTTCCTTATGAACACTAAATGATTCCTCTCCATTTTTTCTGATTATAATTTAATATGCATTTTTACGAAGACGCAAAGCTAAATGTCAAGTTTCACCCTATCTCACGGTGGAAAAGAATTCTTTCAAACATCAAAGATGCTTGGCTCCAAATGTTGGACGCACTGATCAATCCTGCACACAAATACAAAAAATTAACTAATCCCATACCACTGTGACAAATCAACCTAACAGTGATGACCAAATGATTGCCTCATGAAATAAAAAAATATAGGTAAAATAGAAATATCTGAAAGTCCCCTGCACCTCTGACTTTTAAGATGTACCACGTCTAAAATACAAACATACAGCATTTATTTAGCATTTAGCATTCAGTATTAACATTGGCAGTACATGATTATGCCACATGTGTTTATTTTTATTGTAAACTTGCATTTATATTAACTGTCTCATTATCAATATGCCGTGTACAAATATCTTTACTTGTCCCACTCAAAATGATCTAATGAGTACTAATAGGTTTTTACACCTCCACAATGAGGCGATTCCTGTCTATCATGATAAATAATCAGCAGTTGGTGGTTCACAAAATAGATCTTCTTTCACAGCCGCAGCCTTATTTATTTTTGTTTTGTTTTCTAAAACATGGAAACCCAGTTAAAATGTCAGGGCTGTGTTTATGATAGAAAATAAGTCAAGTTTATAGCAAGGATTTATTCAACAGTTCACAGGCAAACAGAGAAAGCAAGAAACCCTATGAACCACAAAATAGACAGCCAACCTAGTTTCACAAGAGCTTTAAATTAAAATGCTGTTTTACCCATAGGCCACTGAGGGATTTTACCACTGTGCTCGTAGAATGGTGAAGAAAAAAAATTCCAAGAGTCATCTAAAGGAAAAAAAGCGCTGTGTGCATTAGGCGATATAGAACTAATTCAGCCCACCCTTTCCACCCTAGAGCTATATAACAGCTCAGAGGTAAGTAAACCAACACAAAACCTTCTCTAAACAACTTGCTCTTCACACTGACAAATCTTCAAGCTGAATATGAAGCACTTTATTAGGATTGCCTTTTGGATTGTTACTATTGCTGTTTTTTGCTGGAACACTCAAGGGAAACCTATATCCAAACCCTTAATAGAAATGAGTGACTTGACACTTTTAAAGAACGTCAGCTGTGTAAGTATCAAGATGATTTTTTTAACGGGTTTGTAAACTATCTGCTATGTGCTAATAAATACAATGTCTTCTTCTATATTTACAGATTGACGGTTCCGAATTCTATGCTCCTGAAAATATAGAGGTAAGACTATATTTAAAAACTTGCATTTACATTTCTTGAAAAATGTAGTGCTGCCAGAGACTTCTGTCCGTCACAAATAAAAATAAACTGTATAGCCACTGTACCAAACAGAAGATGATGATGATATGCTGATCAGGGAATAAGAAGTCAGAACAGAAGGTGTGATGTTGGGTAGTCCCCATATGCTAGTTAAGCTTTTATAAACCACATGTAAAGGTTCTCTAGTACAGGAAATGAGCTTGCCAGGTGTCGATATTTCACACAGCTGAGCCTGCCTCTATTTGCAGCCACAAGCCTGTCTCAGAGCAGTAAAAGAAAAATCTTTCTCTGTCACACACAGAAAGAATGCTTCATTAACGCACTGAACTGCGTTACCTCAGAACTTGAAAAGGCAAACAAGTCAGAGGAATGTCCAGAGTCAGGGGTAGGCATTCTCCAGGGTCTCGAGGTACTGGATCGTATAATTGGACAACTGAACCGAAAGAACTTGGTAAGTATTGCCCTATATTATACCAACATATTAATAGCCTGTGAAAAAAGCTGACAAGATGAAAATTTAAACAAGTAGACTTAACTGACTTTTCTTCTTCCTAGACACCGCACAACTCCAGCAAATGTAACTGTCACCTGTGGCCTGAAAAGAATTTTGCTAGTTTTGCGGATGACATCATGACTTTGCTTCACAAAATAAACACGGAAGTCTAATGTAGCTGTTAAGCAGCAAATAATGGACAGCAACACCTCATCTCGTATAAGATTACGTGACCAACCAAGACTGTATAAATAACTGTCACTGTATGTGATTAGCCACATTTATACATGTCGAATGGAGCGATCTCAGGTCTATAGCTGTTTAAATGATGTAGAGATTCTGAACACTGCTAGAATATATTTATATCTAACTTCTACAATACAATACTGCAAAGTTCTCAGTCAGTAATAATAAGACTGTTTTATCTAGACTGTAAAATGTCTTTATTTTCTATTTATATATTTATTATTTATGTTATTTATGCTGTATGGATGAATTATGTATCTTGGTGCTCTAAATAAAATGTAATAAATGTATTAACAACAATCTATTGGCATTATTTGCATATATTACATGTTATATTAGGTATGAGGGAAGGAGTTTGAAATGGAAACTTCTGAAAGAAGAGCTCTGATGCATTTTCTTCATCAAATTTGAATGCATACTTGCAATAATTTTAAGACATGATACAAAGTTTGTTATAGAGCCACATTTCTCCCCTTAATGTGGGAATGGAATAAGTGTTTCTGGCCTGTGTGGGAGTCTTCATTTCCTCATTGGTAAGGGCAACTAAACTAAGTCAGGCTGTCCACAAGAAGTTGAGGGATGGAAAATCTAGTCATATTGAGGTAATTTTTGGAACAAATACTGTACATTCCCACTTTGCTTAACTATTTGTATATAAAGCTCTTACTACTTGCCTAAATGGGTACAAAAATAAATAAGGAGTACGATGAAAGAAGCAGGAGACATCAGCTTAAAAACTCTTTAAACTATATTTAAATATGATTAGTTAAGGATTAGGATTCAACTTTGTCATTACACATGTATTCTAATAGCACTTAAGGTACTGGGAACTGTGTCCTATTTTGGAAGTATGGACATAAAGATTCTAGTCATCTCAATAACTTTTGATAATGAAGATCTGAATTTGATTAAATAAAGCAAAACAAATCTTTTAGGCCTGACATACTCAAACCATTTTTCATGTCTTATGAATCTGGGAATAATGGCATCCTGGACCACTTCAACACTGTAGTCATAGGATGAAGTGAGTACTCACAGCACTGTTGTGTTGTTTTACAGTTGCCGTTCCCTCTAAAGTGGGCAACCAAACCAGTGAAACGTCTTTAATAGATTGGCAGCTGTTTCATCTTACGATAAGAATCAAGGGTTCAGGCTTGAGCCACTCTACGTTATGCATGCACTTGGCCACATGATGACTCATCTGACCTATTCTCCATATTTAGATGTAGAGCTCTGTATAGGGGTTTTTGCTCTACTGAACTTTAAAGGCTTACTTATCTATCTAATAAAGGATTTAGTCACTTCAATCCTATCCAGTGCTGTTTGATGTATTTTCTGATAGACTCCTCCGGCTGACACAATCTGATCGTGTGCTGCATTTATATTACTGATTGGTTGATTATTGCGACTGAAAGTAAGCATTTCTGCAATTACTGGTATTGTTATCCTCTTGAACCACTTTCCAGCAACAGATTTGTTAATTTCAAATACTGAATTTGCATTGCCTCACTGTTGACCAAATCAACAATCTGATACATTCTTAAAAAAAGGAATGCACTGCCAAGCTCAGCAACACGAAAAGCCATGAAAGACCACAGAAAACAACTTAAGTGAATTCTTTCCTTCATTGATCCAAGCATATTACACCAACTGTCAAATATGGTGGTGGCAACATTATGGCATAGGCATGTATGGCTGCCAATGCAACTCCATCACTACCATTTACTGATGATGTCACTACTGATAGAAGCAGCACGGTGAATTCAAAAGTGCACAGGTCAATGCTTTTTGTTCTCGCTCACTCAAATGCTAGAAAACTGATTAGACACTGCTTTGCAGTGCAGATGGATTAAAAACATGTCAAATAACAAGCTGCAAAACAACCCAAGAGTTTCTCAAGGAAAACAAATGTGGTATTCTTCTATAGCCAAGTCAGTCACCTGACTCACCCCAAAAAAGTCTGTTTTTTAGATCCTGAGGATGAGCTTGAAGGGTCTTACAAATAAGCAGCAACTGAAGACAGCTGAGTTAAGGCCTGACAGAGCATGTGAATGGATGAAACACAGCACTTAGTGATTTCTATGCATTCTAGACTCCAGGCAGTCATTGAATGAAAACTATTTTCCTTTCAAGTATTAAAAATGATACTTATTTATCTGGTCAAATAGGAAATTAGTTGTATCTTGTCAAATACGTTTTCAATCTTTGTTTCAAATTCATTTCTCAGCACATCATTTCTATCTCTTAGAAAACCCAAACAATTTCCATGAGAAGTTTTCGGTTCCGGTTGATTGCTGTGAGTCAATGGGAGAATTAGTAATTTGCTTACTGAATACAAATGAACTCATTTGTACCCATCAAAATTGGTTCAGTTTATTGCATTCTCAAACCAGTGGTGTCAGAATAGAAAAAAATATAAGAGCTTTAGCTGCAGCCTTGCATGTCTCTGAGAGCACCATCTCTGATGTGACTGTTCTTATTGGAAATCTGACTAGACCGAGATATCGATATGAGGTGCCCTCGACTTGTATTTGTCCCATCCTTGTGACAGCACTCAGCCCTGTGGCAGAACAATCGTTGCCCTGCACAACCAAAGTTGCGCAAGGTTCTAGGGAAACATATTGGCCTGCATTATTCCCGATGTGGCTCCTGCTGAGTATGCCTGTAATGCACTGAGTGGACATGTATATCAGAGGCAGTCACAACCAATGACCATCAGTGCATGATGCATTCATCCAGGACAGGGATGGAGAGCAATTCCTCAACAACACATCCAGACATAATCCAGTCTATGGGTAACGTTTGATAGTTGAATAAACACAATACGATATCAAGCACACAAAAGGCATGCACGCATAGACATTTGATCACAACTAATTATAATCACAATTGTAGCATCATGTGCACATCAAGATATGTGTAAATAATTAGGAATGAAGTATCAGTTTTTAATTATGTATTTCCAGCCACATCGTGTTCATATAAATGACTCCAACACAGTTTTAACTTTGACTTGATTGGCTCTAAATATTGGTTTTCAGTCTCCATGACTGCTAATAATCTATGTCCATCCTAGAAAATTCCATGTTGGTCATGGTCTAATTGGCATTCTCAGTTGCCTTAGAGCAGGGGTGGGCAACTCCAGGCCTTGACGGCTGGTGTCCTGCAGGTTCTAGATATCACCCTGGGTGAACACACCTGAATCAAATGATTAGTTCATTACCAGGCCTCTGGAGCACTGCAATACATGTTGAGGAGGTCATTCAGCCATTCAAATCACCTGTGTGGGATCAAGGACACATCTAAAACCTGCAGGACAGCAGCCCTCGATGCCTGGAGTTGCCCATCCCTGCCTTAAATAAAGTTGCTTTTGTTTCTTACACTTGTCATTTACTTATGTCTTACCATACCCTGAAGTACAGGTTTAAATTTCGTCTACTGAAAAACAAACCACTTGAGCAATTTTTTTTAACTGTAGCTCGTGCTTCAGTGCCCTAGCAATGAACTTCTTTCAAAGGACTTCCTTTTCTTATCATCGCATTGATATAAAATTCCAATAAACTGGGACTGCTTGCTTTTTTCTACCTATAATGGGTAAGTGGATGTTCCAACCAGACCCGCAGTGCGGATGGGACTTAATATAAAAACTAGTTAAATTGAAAGATCAGCGAAAGTCTGAGGGAAAACGCTTGCTTTTTTTTTTTTTTTAACATGGTATTGTTCCATGTTCCAAAGTGTTTCACCCATTTCACGGAAGAAGCTATTTGTGCACTATTGCGTCACTTTCTCATAATCATGGCTGTATTGCTGATATTTGCTGAACCTAATATTATATCAAGTTAATCAAGATTTTTAGCAGAAAACAGAATTTTAAAAAAAAATGCAATATGGTGCCTGCGTACTTCTTCACCCAGCTACTATTTTTAAAAATGCAGAATGTGTTACTTTTCCTTGTGCAAAGCACCTCGGTTATGGGTGTTGCAGCTTCTAAGAGTTTAGGTCTTAAATGTTTTCACTGTGTGTAACCACATCAAGAGAGTTGCATATCCTGTTTATCTCTAAACCTACTACTATTACCTTAGTGACTGACTGAAGACAAAAAAAAAAAAAAAAAAAAAAAAAAGAAGGCTTACATTGTGTAAATCTGCTTCTGTTTGGGAGATCTTCAGCTTTCTCTGGCATACTCTGTAGAGCATAATAACATTAGGCCCTGATTCACTTATGTGAAGTTTACTACCTTTAAAAAATAACTAAATAAAAATGACTACCAGCGTGCAGACCACCATGTATTTGGAAAAAAACCCCAACAGTCTACAGAATGCTGCCTGACGTGGACACGCATAAAGCATAGCCGTCATGAAATCTGAATTAAAATAAAATTAGTAAGGAGGATTTCTTCTTATTTACATAGGACATGACAATTACTTCATTTAATAATCTACAATTTGCCTATTTACTGAATAAAATATATGCCGATACATGTGCAAAATATCCTTGGCAGAGCAAGGAGAATCATTTACATGCAGGTAAATGCATGACTTTAAAGTGCATTGACACAATACTCGATAAGCATTTTTCCCTCATTATGTTATCAAGCAAGTTTGGAGAGCATTCTCACTGCTTCCTTAACTAAATCAAAAGCAAAAGTGTCAACCAAGCTCACTGGAAGCTGCAAATGTGAAGTGAAGAACCAGAACAATAAAATTGCAATTCACTGCAACTCCGTCAAATTACAATTAAAAGCCATCCAAGTTACAATCAGGGTTTGGTGCACTAAATTAAAAAATGTTAGATCTCACACTGCTGTGCATATGATACAAAACTAGTAGCATTTAAAAGAAGACACATACGTAGGAAACCTGGTGCTGTACATACAACTGCATAGCTTGATCCTGGAGCAAAAATTCCCTGCATGCAGGCAATTCCTTCTGTTGGCTAACACACCACTTCATTCACAAGGCTGCTGAACAGTTAGGAGTAAATGATCTGCTGCATCGCATGCACAGGAAACCAAAGCATTTCCTGTTTGTGTGTATATATACCATATAGAGAGGTAAATCAACAGTTTATCAACATAGGGGGTCAGCTTACCAGAATCTGGTAACAAACAACCTGAGTCTGCACAATACAGTTTTTAATACAGTGCTTTAAATGCAATCTCATTTTAAACCTGTTTAAATAAACCAGCCACTTGCAGCAGCTTGCAGCAGCTTATTTAAAATTGTAACACAAAATCAGTCATGCCTCTCTTGATGAAGCAAACTAGGAAGTTGGCACTTTATGTTAAGAAATATGAATGGTGCAGGATGTTGGACCAGTCATTTGCTCTTTTAAAACCTAGGCAATGCACTACTTTATAAGAATTATGAGAAAACTTTATAAGAAATGCAAACACCACCTATTCGTAGCATGGTGAATGTGTAACTTTTAATGTACAACTCTCTGAAGCAGGTGTAGTCATTTACTGCTGTTATAATAACATATAGGGGTTTGAGAATTTGCCCATAAATGTTCATTTTAACAAATGCTATGTGCACACAAAGTTGCTGCAGGCTTGTCAGCTGCACATCCAAGGTGTGAATCTCCCATTCTACCAAAACAGTGCTCTTCTGGATTGAGATCTAATATCTGTAGAGGATAAGTATGATGAACTCAGTTTCCTGTTCAAGAAATCAGTTTGAGATGATCTGTGCTTTGTGATATGGTGCATTATTCCTGCTGCCAGTAGACACTGTGTACTTTACATATCTGCAAAGTAAGGGTCAGCCTAATATGGGGACGCAACCTGTTCCATAGATTAGGTTATATTTTACTAGATCGCCCCTGTTCTTAAGTTTGATCTTTGGAACATGGAGAAGTAGCTGATCACCAGACGTCTCTCAACAAAGTTTAGAAACATTAAAGCCATTCAGCCTTTAATGTCTTCAAATTACAATAAGACTTAATGAGTTGCCATCATTTCCTTTCCGGGGCAAGATTTGGGAATCAAGTGGATGAGATGCCATATCTTTTCGGGATTGATCCAAGAAGAACTAAATATAAAAAGAAATGAATCGGACCCAGAATAGAACCTTGAGTTACTCCACATGGGAGCAGTGCAGACGGAGAAGTTGAGCCAATAAGACTGACCCAAAAAAACCCTTCTCTCTGACAAGTATGATCTACTTGAAAAGCTGTATTTAATGAGTTTATATATCTAATTATCAACATTTGTCTAAGTGGCCAATATTTGCCCATTATATTGCTATGTGTCGCTATATATCTACAACCTTATATATTTAATATTTGGTTATGACGACAAATCACTTACTAGGTTTATCTTGAACTTTGCTCTAAAGTCTTAGTGAAAGCTTGGTGTGTTTTTATAAATAATTAAATAAAGAGCTATCCAACATGCACCACAGTAATGATTCTGAATTTCAACAATTATGAAAAAAAAAGAAGCTGAAAATTACTTTTACTTTGAGTGCTCAAGTAGAGTAAGAAAGCACTATATAAGAACCAGTCCATTTACTATCATGTTATTATGTTATGAATCAAATGTACATCTTTCCTTTAAAGCGGTTTGATTGCTTAGCACAAACACATGAGAGCCAAGCAATCTGAGGTTTTAGTCATACATCAGAACTACCAAAACCATGCATGTCTGATATCACTCTTTAGCCCTATGTGCACCCATCATGTCCCACAGTAAGGGTAGACATTGTGGCTGGTGGTTGCCCTTACAAAACTGGCTTTGTGGTCAATAACACCGTCTATTCAGCTATTCCGTGCCCAATTCACAACCAGAAATTTAAAAAAAAAAAAAAAGAAAGAAAGAAAAAAAAAAATCCACCATAAAAAAACCCCCACAAGTGGCAAAATAAATGGATATGAGCTTTGGTTGACATACTTTTATTTTTTCTGTCCTAAGCTCTATGGCCATTTCCATCACAAAAGATACAGTATATGAACCAGTGCAAATAAAGAAAGAATGTACTTAATATACAGTATATGTATTAACTGAAAGAAGCAAAACTAAAGACCAGTTGTGGTGCAATATTATATGTTGGGTGCTTCAAATTATTTTCAACAAATCTTTAAATGTATTTTGAAAAACAAATTCTGAAACCAACATGCAGCAAGTGGTGCAAATGAAAAGTAGGCTGAACATTTTGAACACAACTGATTATTGATCAACATTCTTCTTTAATGTTGTAACATTATTCACATGCTGAAGTTATCACTAACCAAAACCTTGTCTTGCCAGGAACCAAAGCCCTTCTGCAACAGGTACGCCCGCAGTACATTCTTGGCTTCCTGGTATGGCTTCGCCATCATCTTCAGTGACCCAAAAAAATATATAGTATGAATAACAACTTGGGGTTCTTTTTAAAACAAAATTTCAGCAAGTCAGGAAACGGTCATTTAAAAAAAGCAGAACATACAATAAGCTTGTGTGGTGGTTATTTTAACATGAGTTTAACAGCATTTGCTTTCGGTTGGATCAGTGTACAGAAGTTTACATTAATGCTAAAATAAAGTTTCAGATTATGCAGAAGGTGCTGATTTTACCTTTGCTTCTCTGTAGGTACTTGTGGCCAGCAGGTCCGTCCTCTGAGCCTCTTTGGCCACCAACCTGAAGCGGTGCATCATCGCTGCTTTGCACAGACGGCTCGCTAGGGCAGATCCACTCTTAAAGGGAGAGCTACACACCAAATAAATAAATAAGTAAGTAATCAGTATGAAACTCTAGTTATGAAATTCTAACACAGCCTGAAAGACTGCAGATGTACAAAATGCTTACAGAGTTGTGTCAAAATGATACTGCCTATAGTTCTCAATTTATCTGGTAACCTGTTAATTACATTTCCAAGCGGTCTAGTAAAAACCTTAAAATAATCGATGACCTTTCCATTAGTCATTTCTCGTATATTATTTAGGGTATACACCACCAGTCAAAGGTTTGGACACACGTTCTCCTTTAATGGTTTTTCTTTATTTTCATGACTATTTACATTGTAGATTCTCACTGAAGGCATTAAAACTACAACTGAACACTGAAAGAATAAAGTTGTGGTATATCAGTGGTTACAAATACCATTATTACTTTAGGATTAGTTTAACACAAAGTTGGGGTTGACCCGGGACCATTGCTGTGAGTCACAGAGCGGAGCATAAAGGACCTCTCACAGTGGACGCAGCATGCGCTGCTAATTCTAACTGCTAACTAAGAGCGAAGGATCCAGAATTTGTTGCGCTGGCTGCTGAGCTCTGTGGGTTTTTGCGGCACATCTACGTGTACTAGATGCACCTGCTCCTTGTTGTTTCTATCTCTGACTTTATCTCCTCTACAGTATTCTGACTGGCTGCATCACCACCTGTTACGGCAGCTGTAATGCTCTGGACCGCAAAGCTCTGGAGAGGGTGGTGAGATCAGCACAGTGCATCACCAGGACTGAACTGCCAGCCATGCAGGATCTCTACCGACAGCATGGCATGAGGAAGATGCAGCAGATCCTCTCCGATCCCAGCCACAGACTTTTCACACTCCTGCCGTCTGGCAGGCGGTTCAGGAGCATCCAGAACCACACTACCAGAAACAGAGACAGTTTCTACCCACAAGCCATCAGACTTTTGAATTGCTGACAGGGTTAATTTATGTACTTTCAAAAGAAAGTACATAAATTAACCCTGACAAGGCAAACTTGCAAAGTGAAAACTATTTCAGGTGACCACATCATGAAGCTCATTGAGAGAAGGCCAAGGGTTTGCAGCACTGTCAACAAAGCAAAGGGTGGCTACTTTCAGTAATCTAAAACATAAGATATACAGAGTTATTCATGATTTCTTTCTTTGCTACATAATTCCATATATCTTGCTTCATATATTTGATGTCTACATCTACAATCTAGAAAGCAGCACAAATGAATAAAAACCATTAAATGAGAAGGTGTGTCCAAACTTTTGACTGGTAGTGTATTATTTTAAGATAGTTATACTTTTAAAATGAAGTAAGATAAAGCATATCTAAATAAGTATTAAACCCCAAAACCCCTCAATTCTCCAAACTTCCTATACAGTGATTCTTACTCCTCTATGGTCTTGCCCTCCAGACCATCCACAACCTCCAGGGAGCTGTCTCCCTCGCTCCAGTTGATACCGTAGGTCAGCTGGTTACCGCCTGCACGGCTGGAAGCCACAGATGGCACCAGGCTAATGTGAGGCCTCATCATGCAATAGAACATGGGCAGGTTGGAGGTGATGCCCTCTACACGCTGGCTGACAGACATCTCCATGCCACGAATTTCACTACAGTCAGAGTCACCTGCAAGGTTGATTTAAAGTTACAAGACACAGAATCATATATAGTTTCCTTCAGTTTCTGGTATCATTTTTTTATGACTAATCTTGCTGCAACTTGCAATTGTGAAGGTGTTTGACTTTGTTTGCTGCAAATATAGAGTACAACTCATTTTGGAGTTTCCCCATCCCTTACAGACTGAATCAATGTGGTCAAAGTCATTATAATTATGAAAAAGGAGAGGAAGGAAGAAAATTATTACTTTACCTTTGTAAAAATAACTTGGAAACTTGAGGATACACTACTGTGACATAATGATATATTGTCAAAAGGAGATTATTTTAAAGTTGGGGAATTTGTCAACTGTTTTTCACCTGCCTAAAAGCAGGTGCATACATTGAACATCTTATGTACGGTTACACAAAGTTACAGAAGGAATTTTAAGAAATGTAGAGCCATCAGTTTGTTTCTTTGCCAGATATTTTTAAATGACAGTAGGTACTACACTAAGATCTATCTTGGAAAAACAACCTGACCTATCTTTTTATGATGTGAAGTACACCCTAATAGACTCCTCCAAGCCCTGAAATGAAATAAAATGAAATGAATCTTTAAGATGCTTGCTCTATTCCATTTTTAAATTGGGACTGTGTGGGAGACTAGTGCTTTGTAAAAACACTGAAATAACAAAAGCACAGGAACTGTGTTCATATCACTATTACCAGCACAAATGAAGACGTCTAGCATTCACCCACACCGTCTAACCCAATACCAACGTGGAGTGTTTCTACTGGTGTATTTGGACTTGGTGGTGATGCACTTTTGAATAATGATTTTTTTAAAAAGTAAGAAAACAAAAAAAACAGGGTCTCTCATTACTACCTCGTCAGATTTTAGAAAAGGTAACAAACACAGGGTGATTCCCAACTACCCTTAAGGAGCATGACTGATTTTATTACTTGCCTATGAGGATGCTGTGGACATAGATGGGCTCGATAAAGTGGCTAAGCAAGGCTCCCTGGTATCCAAGGACCTGCCACTGAGTGATCTTGTCTGTTGTGGACATGCTGACAACTTTGGAGTTAGAGTGATCAAGGAGTGACGAGAAAACCGAGAACACCTTTAAAAGAAAGTATTTATACGTATGCATCAACACACATACAGGTGAATCATTTAGGTGTTCAGCACATAAAAGAAATTAAACAACACCTTGCCCTCCACAGACAGGTGTAGGCTGATCTCGTTGTTAACTTGCCATGCTGACATGGAGAGTGGGTTCAGGCGCCTGCAAATTAAGCAGAAAGGTGAGAAAAATATTTCTGACCTTGAATAATATCTTTAGAGATACTATTTAGAGATATATCTTCAGAGATATTATTCAAACTTCAATAACCCAAACTGCTTAAACTGAAGTTCTAATTAGTTTAACTCTTAACCAATATCACTAACAGATAGCTGACATCAGGTTCTTCATGGGCCACGTTTCAGCCACATTCCAAAAACCAATGTAAGCTGCACACCCACACTCTAGTAATATCTTGGGTGCCTTTTGTTATGCCAACCTATGCTTCCTAGTGTCGTCTCTTCTCTCTCAACTAGGAAGTCATTCATCCTCACTATATATATATATTTCTTACTTCCACAAAAAAAAAAAAAAAAAAAAAGAAAAACAAAAATGGCACTTAAAATGAGGAAAATTGTTGTGACTTGAAGACATCCGTTTATCTCACAAGTAACTAATATCTGGTCTTTAAGTCTGACGTCATTAGCCGTGCGTGGGCCCAAACTCCGCTGCAGGTCCCTAAGTCACACGATCACTGTGGCATCACTGAGAGTTAAAAACTGTCTAAATCCTTTCATCTGTAATAAAATGATCAACAATGCTGCTCTACCAGGTATAACAATTAAGTTTAACATCCAGGCATCCATGAAAACCAAATTTATGAAATTTAACGGAGTTAGAAGTTAGCAGGAAGTTAGCTCGCTAGTTTCCATCTAAATATAATATATCATGTTCTGACTGAGGGATTTCTGAAACAAATTAAGACATACAGCTCTACTATCATTTCCGACGTAAAAGAAGACAGGAATGTAAACAGCAGTGACATTTGTACAGTTACTGAAGTTTGCCTAGCTGGTATTTAATGATGTGCTACATGATTATTAGCGACACAGCTATGGTAGCATAACATAAACAGTGAAGCTGGAGGTTGAATGCTAACTTTTTTACCACTCAATAAAAGTTAATGTGATGGTTCCCAAAGGTTCCGGACAAATGCAATCGCATGTCAGGATGCTGTAAACGGATCGAACTTCAGTGAACAACTGAGAACAACTGAGATAATCCATCCGTAATATGAGGTTAGTTATTAATATACTGCTGCATGGGCTGGGCTGTAGTTACATCGTAAGGTTTTAAAAACTGAGCTTTAAAATGATTAGCGGTAATAAAAACCGAGATAGGCCGACAGTGATCACCGACTGTTTTTAGGGGCTTGTTGAGATTAAATAGAAAAAGATACAAAGCATTAAAACATGTAAAAAAACACAAAAGCCTTATTAAATGCCGAGTAGTTTGGGCCCAGAAGCAGAATTCTTCACGTCATCACTTAAAGACTAGATTGTTTAAAACTGATTTTTCATTATATGATATGAAATCAAGGTATGTCAGCTTCACATTTCTCTCTCTTATCATTTTGCCAGTGTAAACTAAGAAGCAAGAATGAGAGTGAGTGAGGAAAGTGAGAAGACATGTTACCATAATGAAAAGCACCCCCGATCTTGAAATTTGCTTTGCTCATCTTTGTTTGGCGTTTTGGTGGGTGGAGAGGCATAAACATGTGGGAGGTTCAATCGAATGTGGTAACACGAAGTGAGTTTCAGGTATTTTAGTGGAAAATGTGTGCTAGACTTTGAGCTAAGCATACATGTCTCAGAGCTGTACTGCTTTTGCTGCATCAATCTGCTGCCAACTGCACTGTCAATAGCATAAGGTGATAAAAAAACTGGGATATGATCATCATCCAACCTCATACAGATGCATGTTAATGTGCTTTAATTAGAAACACTCAGTCAACTATTAAAGTTTATGCCTTTTATAGTATTTTCTGCTCAGCACTGTTGAAGAAATAGATCCAAGTCTTGTTTTCTGACAGTTTACCGGGACAGTGCACGTGCACGTAAAGATTCTGGTATTCGGGGGTTTTAAAAACCCAGAACCACAGACCACCTACATTTATGAAAAAGCACAAGAGGATGGTAGGGGAGTACAATCGGTGAGGATATGTTTACAGCGAGCGCACTACCCACAAACATTTGTCTCCATTCATCCACATTAAAGAAAAACAAATGGTAATACATCAAGAAGCGATAAATTTAGGGTGACAAGAGCAAAAACTTGATTTGACATGATTGGTTTTTTTTTAAACCTCTTTTAAAATAATTTTCACCCGTGGACTGATCAAACTGTATTATTACTCTATAACCATTTAAGACAGAGGTCTCCAACTCCAGGCCTCAAGAGAGGGTGTCCTGGAGTATTTAAATATGTCCTTAATACAACACAGCTGATTTAAATGGCTAAATTACCTCCTCAACATGTCTTGAAGTTCTCCAGGGGCCTGGTAATAAACTAATCATTTGATTCAGGTGTATAGACCCAGCATGATATCTAAAACCTACAGAACACCAGTCCTTGAGGCCTGGAGTTGGACACCTCTGATTTAAGATTTATAAAAATCAGCTCTTGGCTGGAGTTTTCAGAAATGGTTCATGTGAACAGATTCTTATGTACATCATCAAAACAATGCTATATATAATAACCTTTGTTTTTTTTTTTAGTCATGTTTCAAAACTAAACTCTGCCTCCTAAGTATAACAAATCTTTTAGTATGAGATTTTCATACAGCCATTAGACTTGGGCCTTATATGTTCCTACTTCAGTCTATTAAATCACTGCTATTATGAGAACCAGGTTAAATATGACATAACTGCAGCCTCTGGCTGGAAAAGCACTGCACCTGACACAGTGTCATTATGTATTGCTCTATTTCCTATATTAAACTGAATATGAGTAAATTGCTAAACTGAGTGAGATGAGTAAGCCAATATTAAACCATTTCGGGTTCATGCTGTGCATTTCAGTCATTACTACAATGATGTTATAAGATGGGTAAGAAGCAAAAATATCTGCTACAATGTAGGTAACATATTTTTGTTCACCTGTTTTCAAAAGCGAGAGAGAAGAGGCGTTAAAGGAAATGAACTTCTATGGGGTGAAGCTGATAAGCACTCACAGTTTGGAAGGGATCTGAGCAGCACCCTTTGGCAGTTGGTTGACATAGAGGTGAAGAGTTACACCACTCTTCAGGCTGAGGAAGCTGCTGCTGCTGCTTTGCTGGAAGATTGACTTCTCAGTGAGACTTGCATTTTTGCTGAAAAACATCAGCAGGTGCCGGTACAGGAACCTGCCAACAAGGAGATATTACTTATTCTGTGCAAAGTGGTCATAGATCTATGTAGTAACATTTTTTAAAAGTGAAAATCTGCAATATCACTAAATCTTGAAGTTAAAGCTACTATACTGGCCCATTCGAGCACAATGTGAGGTTTGCTGCAGTTAACTTACTTTAAGGTCTCCAAAAGACAAAGAAATACACAAGCATCTTAACATTTAATCAGGAATTAAAGCCAGCCATTGTCAGACACATTTGCACATTACCACATTATCAGAAAAGCTCCTAAAGTAAAGTCTAGGAATACAAACCATTACTTGATTCATATGAAAGATACACTTTAAACTCTTTACTCTTTAAAGAAAGCATGATTATATCCATGCAAGTTGCAAAAAAACAAACAAAACGTGTCTGAATGAGAAACATATTCATAAGTAATTGAAGAAAACATTAATCTCCAACATATCATATTTGGGCCTTTATTTCTACAGGATGTAACAACCCCTTTATATTACACCCCCAGTTACAGTTATCATTATGCTCTTTATACATGATATAGTCATTATGCTCGATATATTTAGACATAACTATTTCAAATTAAAAGTCTACTAGAATTTTAGTGGACAAAACTAGAGATGGACCGATCCGATATTACGTATCGGTCCTATACTGACGTAAATTACTGGATCGGATATCGGAGAGAAATAAAAAATGTAATCCGACCCATTAAATATCAAAAAAGCACCTCACAAAACTTGCGACACGGCATAACTCGGCTCATAACCGTAGCAGTCGCAGCAGTGTGCTCACGTGATAGAGCGGCTGTGTGTATTTGTAGCCTCGCAACCAAACCAGCATTTCATCTCCGAGGAAGTGATCCCAGAGAGAAGTAAAGCAAGTGTGTAAGTTCATCTCTGAATGTTTGTAAAGCATTCGCGCGTTAAGCTTAACAACCAATATATGGAGCGACTGCCTCTTCTCTCTCCCTCCCTCTCCTGCTGCTACTTCAATCATGAAACTGATCAATGATCAGCTGATCGGCTTTTCTGTCGCGAGTCCGTCTCACTTGTTTGTTTTTGGCCCTCTTTGCACCAGAAAGAGGAAACCAGCGGCTGAAGAACAGCAGCACGTTTAACCTTGATAAGCTGTTGTTAGAATTTATTTAATATTACTTTCTAGACCAGGATCCTTTTCTATGTAGCTGACGGCTGGTAACTGTGCAGGGGCGGATCTAGCAAAGTTTAGCCAGGGGGGCCGATAGGGCCTTAACAGGGAAAAGGAGGGCACAAAGACATACTTTTCTTTATTATTCTCATTTAAAATGTCTAGCTTTTAATAAATAATTATCTGAATCTTACACCCAAAGTTTTAATCTGATGTAAAATGTATAGAAGTCCATTACTGTATATAGTAACTGTTAAGTCTAATATACCCTAGTAAGCTATAGTACTTTTTCCTTTGGGAAAGTACCATCTGTGCAGTCTGCAATTCTATAGAAAGATGTTGAATCTATTTAATTATTCTTGAAAAATAATTGATTTCTGTGCATTTTTTTTTTTTCACGCTGCATCAAATTAAAGTTGATTACGTCGATTAAGCATCATGAGGTGGGGGGTGGGGGGTGGTTCCCTATTTTTTTTGCTGGTAGTTTGCAACCCTATTAGTTAGGTTGCTTAATATTTCTGCTAAGTACTCTTTAAAAATACCAGAATAGGAAGAATGGAGTAGGTTTAAGTTTATTAGATTGATCAGTATTGCTGAACTATGAAATATTTTGGGTGCAGTGTAATTTTTTTTTTTTTTTTTTAAAAACATACAGGTATAACAGAATAGCTTTAGTGTTGTTGTTTATTTAAACTTGAGTATGAACTTACACAAAATGCGGCAAGATATTAAAAAAACTGTTTTATTGATTAAAAAACACTATATCGGATTCATATCGGTATCGGCCGATATCCAAATTTATGATATCGGTATCGGACATAAGTGGTATCGTGCCATCTCTAGACAAAACATATTAACTGAAAACATTTGCAATCAGCCTATACCAAAGTAGGTCAGGACACACAAATAAAACCTTAAAAAAAAGTAATGATTATACTATGATTGTATTAATGAACATGATGATTAATGACCTTCCATGAATCGCTACCTTATCGTGGTGGAGCCCATGGGATCCCAGGGGCTATGTTGTCAGGGCTATGTTATCTTACCTACCAGGGGGTCTCCCATGGCAAATTGGTCCTGGGTGAGGGACCAGACAAAGAGTGATTCAAAAACCCCTAGGAGGAGAAGACCCAAGGAAGAGTTTACTCGGGGTTACAGGGGCCCCACCCTGAAGCCAGACCTGGGGAGGGTGCCCGAGGGTGAGCAACTGGTGGCCGGGCCTTAGACCATGGGGCCAGGCTGGGCACAGCCTGAAAAAGGGACATGGACCTACCTTCCTGTAGGCCCACCACTTGCAGTAGGCGCTGTAGGGGTGGATGTCCAAAACTAGCGACTAGGACATGGAAATTAGCGGGTGACTGGCCTCTCCCTTAGAGGAGTTCGGCCATCCAGGAGGGGCTCAGAGTAGAGCCGCTACTCCTCCACATAAAAAGGACCCAGTTGAAGAGGTTAAATTGGCTCCAAGGAACGCTTGGTGTTCCTCCAGACAAGAATGAGGAGGTGGGTGGGGAGAAGGAGGTCTGGGCTTCTCTGCTTAGGTTGCAGCCTGCGACCCGGCCTCAGACAAGTGGAAGAAGACGGACGGACGGATTAATGAACATCATCTACAATCTACACGCACATTGTAAGTTGGGGACCAAAACTGTAGTCTGGATTTGCTGGCTGAACAGTATAAGCTAGTATAAGCTTTGGGCTTTGTTTTTTTTTTTTGTTTTTTTTTTAAATAAATGGTAAATGGCCTGTATTTATATAGCGCTTTTCTAGTCCCTAAGGACCCCAAAGCGCTTTACATATCCAGTCATTCACCCATTCACACACACATTCACACACTGGTGATGGCAAGCTACGTTGTAGCCACAGCCACCCTGGGGCGCACTGACAGAGGCGAGGTTGCCGGACACTGGCGCCACCGGGCCCTCTGACCACCACCAGTAGGCAACGGGTGAAGTGTCTTGCCCAAGGACACAACGACCGAGACTGTCCGAGCCGGGGCTCGAACCGGTAACCTTCTGATTACAAGGCGAACGCCCAACTCTTGAGCCACGATCGCCCCATAAATAAGCTTAGAAACAGCAAAAAAGTGGTAAGACAAGTGAAGTGAGCTAAGAGATTAGCTCAGGTATTATTTACTTGCATTTGTGTTTAAATAACCATCATTGATAAATTGTAAATGGTAAATGGACTGGCTCTTATATAGCGCTTTTCTACTCTGAGCTCTCAAAGTGCTTTATACATTACGACATTTTAAGAACACGAGACATACGTATACATGTATCCACTTAAACTGCTGTGTTGTACTGAGGTTAGGATGAATCATCACTGGTTTAGTATGCTCCATTAGCCAAACAATTACCGTTAGAGGTCTATTTATATCTACAAAAACCACAAGGTAAATGAAAAATGTGTTTAGCCAGAGTCTATAGCTGTCAAATATTAGACTCAGAGAAACAGTGTGCAAAATAATTATTGGATTAAAACAATCAATTACCACTGTTGAGAAAATGTTACAAATTATGATATTGATAATGTTGGCATCACTCAGCCACGACATAATATCATGAGTAATGAGTGATATTATATTATATTATATTGTAATGCATATAATATAACATTACAACATATAACTAATGGGTATTTTATAAATCAGGTTTCAAATTTGCATGGAAAAAAATACTGCTTTCATTTTTCCATCATGGTATAAAGTGGAGAAAACCATTTGCTATAACGTGACATGACACATAAAAAAATATGGGTCATGGTTGCAACAAACCTCATAAGAGATCTTCTTGCTGTGACGACTGCGTGTGAATCATGCACAATCCTCCCGTTCGATGAGATACTCTCTTTTGTATTAAAATTACCGGTCCCAAGAGCAACCACTTCATATTCATTGGCTAGAGAAAGACAAAGTGTGAACAGTGGTAAATACAACATATTTACCTGCTAGTCACTCAACATATCATTCTATAACAATTCAAGTTATTATAAGAGGGCCTATACAAGGATAAGTAGATATAAGCACTTTACTCATGTCTGTAGCAGTTTCCTTAACATAAGTATTGTTGTTCTATCTATAGCTACAGTTTTTCAGAGCCCTTACACTCCAACATGTCTTTGCACAGTTGTTAGACAATTTTCATCATCCTCCAGCGAATGCCTTGTTACATTCTCCATTTGCATTAGTTTCACGTGTCATACTCACGTCATTGGTACATAACTTTCGGTGACTAAAATCTGTATCCATGAGAGAATTTTGTTAGACTCACCATTAAATAAGGAATTAAATTTTTTAAAAAGTGCTCCAGGCCTGCCAAAAACCGCTCACTGAGCAGGTTTTTCTTTTCCAATTGATTGTTAAAGTTGTTCAACTGGATTTTGAGGTATGTTTTGGGTTACTGCCGCGTTATAAAAACAGTCATTGGCTGTCACACAGCACTAAAGCATAACATGACATGACCAGACCTAAACCAATCAGCTGAAAATTTCAGTTTGAAGGGGAGAGTAAAGACAGCAGTATTAATTGAAGCAAACACTGCATTTTTTTTTTCTTCACACATACAGCTGTTATTTACTGTACATCTCATCTGCATAAAGCACCTGTTTCCAAAGGACTCTGACAGAAGATCTCTCTTTGCCTACTTTACACACTGGAATTCTTTCAAAAGGTATTTTGGCTTTTACTCTGTCATCTTAAAGAAGAAATTCCAAGTTGGATAATTTTGATAACTTCCGTGCTCTTACATATCATTTAGCTCTTCTTTAAAGTCCTCGGTCTGAGGAGCTTGAGATAATTATCAGTACCCAATAAATGCTATCAGCTGACAACTGTTCAAAAGTTAAATGAACTATATTTGTCTTCCCACTAAAGAAAAAAAAACATTTCCATACAATAAACTACATGTTTTATCCCCGATCCCTACAAAATCCTATCATCCCCTGTAGAGATTCTTCAAGAAATACTGTTTTTGTCTAACCTGTCAAGTTCTTTTTTCTCTAGGATGATGTCAGGAAGTGTCTTTGGCTCTGAAATTTGTACACTATACAGCAAATCAAAACTATTGAATTTCAATGAATTGTTTTTGTGCAAAATCCAGCAGTTAAACCTAAACTATACTAAAAGTACTGTTGTACTATAATCTTAGAGATTAGATAACAGCAGTTGCTTATAAGACTTGACACTGCAAGGAACAAAAAAACCCCTGTTGTCACTATATTTAAGATGAAGATTTAAATCAAGCATTCTAAAATCTTTTTTCCACCAAAAGACTGGTGTCCATCTATCGTTCTTACTTTGAGGTCTCACTTACAAGTCTGAAGAATGAATGCTGCCGTGGTGCCTGCACATCCGGAGAACTCTGGGTGACTATTCATCAGTTTCGTGAGCTGATCCCTGACAGCATGTGGAATCTGAAGATTGACAAATGCCTTCCTTTCTGTACAACAGGTGAGATAAAGAAAATGACAGGTTTCAATTGATTCAGTTGTCAGTTCATCGTTTGTCCATGTAGTGTCAGTGCAAACAACAGCCATCTCAAGGCTCTTCATATTTTAACATATAAGCTCTAAAATGTTAGATACTGCCCGAGCAACCACTTGATAACAAAGGGAAGAAAGAACTCCCTTTAACAGGAAGAGACCTCTAACAGGACACGGCTCAGCAAAGAGCATAAACCGACTCCAAACAACAAACAGGACAAAACACAAACTATGAGAGAAAGGAAAAAAGTTAATAAAATGCAACAGTGACATACATATAAGTGCACTGAGTACTTATCCACCAGTAGCCTGAACTTTTAGCAGCTTAATGAATACAAACAGTCTTTTCAAGCCATCATCATATCAGTGAGAGGTTCTCTGACTATAAGATGGACTAGCTTGGTAAGCTGATTAAAACCCATCTGTTTCAGCTCAGCTAACACAAGGACAGACATACAAAATCTTTTCCACTTCATTCAATAACGCCTGTATTCAATTGTTAGATTTTTACTTATTAAGTTCATTATTATATCCAGATTTATATTAATAAAAACTCTTTTTTAAAGATACCTTTTCCATTTTTATTTAGATGTACTAATTTTTGTTTGTACATTTTGACTTACTGAGCTATTTTGCCTTGTCATTTTGTATTTTCTTTGTCGACCTATGATATTTTGTCATTGGTCGTGTTTACTACTTTGACACACTAATTTCCCTACTTTGGTAGTAAAAAAAAAGAAAAAAAGAAAAAGTATAGCTTATCTAATCTCATCGTATGCAAGGCTAGCTCAGGGTTGTGTGCCCCAGAGCTAGCCTGACTATTAGCCTCTTCTTTTTCCTTTAGCTTTCTTAAGCTTATTTTTCCATTTTCAATTTAAATGTACTCCTTCTGTATAATATTTAACTCACGAAGCTATTGCATGTCTTTATTGACCTATGATATTTTATTTCAGCTATCTTGTCACAGGTTGTGTTTACTTTTATGGCTGTTGTCACAGTAATTTCCTTACTTTGTTGATAAATAAAGTAGAGGTTATCTATTCAGATCTTGACAGATCGTTCAGGGACAGATGTTCCAGCTCTGACGATTAGTGTTATCAAAAGGGAAACATGAAGTAATTGTGAAAGTAGACAGTGTGTTTGTCTCCCAAACCGAAACCAAGGACTTGTTCAAAAGGACCTGCTCTCATTACAAAGAACGTAAATAACCAAGATATGACTAGATAAGTAAAATGAATCATATGACCAAATTTGTCTCTGACCTTCAAAATAAACATTGCTGTTGTGTTAGCACACAAAATCTGTAAGGCAGGAAGGATATCGCATAAATGGACTGACTTTATCCATCCATCCATGCATCAGCAGGGTACACCCAATCCAGCTCGCCAGTCTATTGCAGGGCTCACACAGAGGCAGAAAACCATACACAAACACAATCACACACTAAGTCCAATTAAGAATTGCCAGTTAAACTAACACACACGTCTTTGGACTGTGGGAAGAATCAGAGCACCCAGAGAGAACCCCAAACATGGGGAGAACATGTAAACTCTACATAGAAAGGCCCCAGCTGGCCGGACGATTGCTTACCACCACTGCCCTGACTATATCTATACCTATCCTAAGTCATAATGTATATCCCTAACTCTATCCAACATAATCATCCTTAGCCAACACTTAGCCAGACCAATGTGATGGGAATGCCAAAGGCAAAAAAAGGTTATTGCACTTTTAAAAATAAAATGGCAGCTGTCTCAAATCAACAATAAAATATGGTCTGTGTGCCATGTATACAGATGTGTTCAAAATATTACTGTTAGTGTCATTTACTACAAAATATGCAAGCAGAGAGGTAGTAACAAGTCAGTCAAAGAATATAAAATCCAGAATTACCGAGCATGGCTCTACAAGCATGGATATCAGAAATGGCGGGCTCCTCTTTTACTGGCAGGGGTGCAGGGACATCCAAAGCTAAAGCAGGCAAAGAAGTGAATGAAATGTAAAATGTTTAAATGTGCATTTTTAATGTTGCCAAATTAATTGTCAAAAATCGGTGGTAAGAGGGGCTTGAAGAACATCTGAAATACAGTCTTACATTTACTTAATTTACAATTTAAAAAAATCTAAATGTAGCAAAAAGCTGTGTTAAATGGTATATCCAATATTAACAACAACAATGACAACAACCAACATCAGAAATACTGTAAAAATTTAATATGTGCATCTCAGAGTCTGCAGAACAAACACTTCATTTTCATACTAACATGATGCTTCAGGAAGTGCAGATTTCAGACTCTCCAGGGTGGGCAGCAGATCCTGAAAAGCGAGCTCCGCTGCATTCAGACGAGCCTCCTTCTTTGTTACCCCTATACCAGTCTTGTACTGCACTCCATCGATCACAGCACAAAAGGCAAAATAAAGCCCCGTAGTATTGGCTAATAAAAAAAAAGGAAATAATTATGAATTTTACTACAATCATACCCCAACATCTGGCTGACATGTTCTCTGTCAGCCACTGTGCATAACAATAAGTCATAATTTGTGATGAGCCTTCAGTTTGTATCCAGTCTGAAATGACAGCCTCTAATGACTTGACTGACTGGCACAATACCTTAATTTTTTGAACAACCGTTTTTTTTCTTCCTTTTTATAAAGGGGTGAATAACAAAAGGTAAAAAGATTCTAGCACAGGCCTGATCTCGTGATTGAATTATAAATAAAAAATAAACTGCATAAATAAACTGCATTATTCTAATGTATTTCCAGTTCACTTGTTACTTGAAAGACCTTAAAACATTGTTTTAAGGTCTATATAATGATAGAATACATAGCTGTATTCTATCATTATAAACCACACCATGTGGTATGTTGGGTCTAAACTCAGACCCCGCTGTATCCAGGACTTATTCCCATGAAAGAAAAACAAGGCAACAGTGTTCGATTGATTACTTGCGCAAGGGAGGCCCTTGGTCAAGAACCAGCTCTTGGAGCTCACGCTCCTAACCTGTCTCCAGCCCAAAGTCCTTCAAAGAGCAGCTTCCCTCGCAGCTATTTATTGACAAACTGTTACAGTTCACACAATAGTTTACAACACATGCCTCCCCTCTTAACCCCCCTTGGTTACAAAGACGAGGCACTGTATGTATATATGTGTGTGTTTGTGTGTGTGTGTGTGTTTGAGAGAGAGAGACCTCCTGCTGGGCAGGAAGCTTACATCAAACAGACCTTCCAGATAGGATGTGTCTGTAATCAAACCTACAGCCCCTCACCCAAAAACTCAAGAATCTGGGGAGGGGGACTGTGGAACTGCTTTCATCCCACAGTTAAACAATGTAGAGATGGCAAGCATAAAAATGACATATTAACAATTCACTCTAACATGGTATTGTAAAGTTGTCTGAATAGAGTATGTGAAGACATCTTCATAGATGTTGTTAAAGCTTTGCTTTTAGATGTGTATTTGAATGTGCACCAGCATGCTCGGAAGATTTACCTGGGGCTACTGTCTCCTTCATTTCCAGATGGAACTGCAAAGTCTGGGCAAGCTGATGGAGCAACGATATAGCATTCGTCTCTCCATTCTTGTATCTTTCAATCAGTATTTTAGGAGAGACTTTTGGTCTTCCATCATGACCTTAGTAGGGAAAACACGAAAAAGCAGATTCAAATTTTAAACCCATATAGATTCTATTTGGAGGCCTGCAACAGAAACCACAACTTAAAGGAGTTGACACAGTGATAATCTGTAGCACTGTGGGAGCTGTATCTGGAGTAGATTAACTTCTCAAACCTACCAGGTTTAAAAGTGCTTTTCACTTGCTGGTCAAAGCCAACATTCATGTTAGATGGTGATCGGGTTGGTCCTGATGTTGGTGGCGAATTCTTCTTGAGCATTTGTTCAATACAAGTTCCTCTGGAACCCCGAAATGATCCACCAGTTGGATACATCCTGCAAAATTTCACCAGTTCTGAAAAGAGGAGAAGACTTAAAGACTTAACTGTTTGACTTAAAGCCATGTCTCATTAACCACATTTATCTGAACAAATAAAGTTTAAAGGGTTCCTTTAAAGCAGGGGTCTCAAACTCATGTCCTCGAGGGCTGGTGTCCTGAAACTGTTCCATGTGTCCATGTTGAAACACACCTGAATACAATTAGTAGGTCAGTAGCAAGACTCTATAGAACTTGACCGCATGCTGAGATGGTAATTCAGCCATTTGATTCATGTTACAGCAGCTCATGAGTGAATGATCATGGTGGAATAAAAGTACTTTTAGAAGTACATTTTTCCAAACACTTACATTTACTTGAGTAGGGTTAGGGGTTGCCAGTTCACCATGGAGTCAAGTTCTATACTCTTGCTAATGACCTACTAATTTTATTCAGGTGTGTTGTGGTGTTCAGGACACCGGCCCTTGAGGACTGGAGTTTGAACACCTGCTTTAAAGGTTTGAAATGCAGAAAGTGCCCAGTCTTTAGGCACTTTGCTACCAGCAGCCTGTTACAAAAGCTCACGGTTTGTTTCTTTTTGTTTTGGTTGAAACTATGGACAATTTCAAAGAGCTGACAACAGTTTGACAAACATACAATAGTTTTACACCTATAAGGTGATTTCCAAAGAGCTATGTTAAGAGATTTTCAAATGTTTCAAGTATTATTCCCACTGCCATTTGTACGTTATTGAAAGTTTATCTTTAATTTTAGTGTTAATAGTTGTTTACCCATTTATTCTTTCCATTTAATCGTATTTTATGGTTTTACTGTTTCGCTGAAGTGAAGCTTAAATGAAAGACAAAAGCATAGTGTTCTCAGATATGATTCACCCAGTATATTTCCTCTGCACCTGGCTCTCTATGAGCCGTTTCACTCCCAGGAAGGGGAGAGCAGGACGTTCTTATCTATACACTCCCAAATACAAAGAGGGGCCCATTCTTCAGAATCACACACACACACACACTCTGAGATCATAAACTTCACACACACACACATACTCTGAAACGCTATAAATAAAGAACTGCCACAAATGCTGGTTGTGAGCCTGAGACAGCAGCGCTCACCCAGCGTGCGCACGTTGTTACCATCTAAACTGTCTTGAGTGTCTTTATTTCGCCTGAAGAATGTCTTGTTTAAATATTTACTCTTTACATTTATTTGGTCCTTCGAGCCAACAGAGTGACCTCGTCGTTTCCTGGATTCGTGAACCCACGCTGCAAAGTCTGTCGCGACAGCCTGTTTCTAGTGAAACAGTAAAGACCAACTACGTGAATTCGCCGTTGGCCAGCGTTTTTAGCAAGAGGTCCACGATCCCAGGGAGCGAGGAGGATTCTCTCTGACCGGCATTTTCATCCGAAGCAGGTGAATATAAACACTCAAGAACACATTGCGGCTAAAATCGGTTTTTAGATTGACACGGTTCTTAAAAGACCCGTCCTTTGAGGACTGGAGGTCAGGGATCTCACTCTTATGAGTGAAAGGGCTCGCCTGTAAGACGGAGTTTGACGGTCCTGTGTGGGGTCACTCCGCAGTTTAAAAGGTTGGAAGTCAGGGATCTCACTCTCACGAGTGAATGAAATAAAGGGATCTCACTCTCACGAGTGAATGAAATAAAGGGATCTCACTCTCACGAGTGAATGAAATAAAGGGATCTCACTCTCACGAGTGAATGAAAATAAAGGGATCTCACTCTCACGAGTGAATGAAAATAAAGGGATCTCACTCTCACGAGTGAATGAAAGTAAAGAACGTGTCAATTAAAATAGGATTGTAGTACCGCGTGTGAAGTTTATGTGTTGTTGAAGAGTGAGTGACCTTTTGAATAGAAACAACAGGTTTCTGCACCACTCTTACTGTTTCCTGTGTTGACCGATGTACTGGTGAGAAGGGGTCAAAGTTTGCGCTTCAACGCATAAAATTAAGGCCGCCCTGGGTCTAGACCAGGGTGAAGGCTGCCTTAATAACCTCCCCGACTCTAATATCAGCGAAGGTCACACAGAGTGTATGTTGGTAGTATTAATACATAAAAGCAAAACAAGGTGTTTCCAAATACAATAAATAAAAATAAAATTATAAGCAATTTACAATAAATATTATTGATAACTCTAAGCCCAAAAAATGGGAAATAAACCCGCAAAGCCTGAATTGACTGCAGATGAATTATGGTTAGAGAGGAAATGCCCCGGTGCAGGACAAATAAGCGCAAACAGATGGAGAAATCCTAAAGAAACTAACTGTACCGCTTGGGAGGGAAAATGTAGTCCCGGCCCAATTCAACAATTGAATAAACGCTTAAAAGAAGAAATAGAAAAAAGCAGCGGTAAAAAGAAAGGCCTGCGCCTGTCTGAATACGTGGGATTCTTCGTGCCATGGCAGGAGGAAAGTAAACAGCGTGAAGAAAAGAGAAATAAAAAGCAAAGCAAACAAAGTGAAAACAGCCAACTCAAGTTACAAACCCACCTCCCTATCAAACCCCCCTCTGCTCCAAGCCCCTCAGACACAGAGCAGCACCCTCCGAACCACCTAAACAATTCCTTCCTGAAACCACAGGACCCTTATGCCTCAGCTAGACAGCAATTAAACCTTATGGCTCAAGGCCCGTCACATAAACAGCAAGAAGATTTAGGAGAGATCCGACTGGGAGGGACATGTGGGGCCGACCTGAACCCCGTCTTGGCCCCCAGGCCCAATAGGGCAATTTCCGTTAATCCAGCTGCCAAACCCAAATTACGGGCGACCCACTGGAGCCCCAGCAGGAGAGGGCGGACAAGTCCCTGTAGATATGAACCCACTGATATTCACTTACCGTCCATGGTCTCAGGAGGATAGAAAAAATGTGTTAAAAGACGTGCCACCCTTAAATGAGGGACATCAGCAGTGGCGAGACGCTATAGAATTAATCCGCACTAACTGGCACTTAAACGGCAGCGAAATGTTACAAGTTTTACAGGATCTTTTAGGCCTAAAACTAGCTCGAGTGCTGGAAATTACACAGGTCAAGACCAAGACGGCCATATACTCCTCGCTGGGGACCAAAATCTCGACCAGACATTACATGACCTGTACGAGAGAGTAAGAGTGACACTGGCCCCAGGCCTGATTATGGAAAGATAGGGAAGTTAAACAAAAGACAATGAATCTGCGTCTGACTTTTTAGACAGATTACGCCCAATCTTCCGACAAAACTCAGGATTAGAGTACAATGAGGCGTCAACACCCCATATGAACAGCAACTCAAAAATGCTTTCTTAAAGGGCCTTCTCCCAAAAGTCCGCGCCCATGTAGATAAACACTGGGTCACTCAAAACACCGGGAGCCTAGCCGATGCACTTCAATATGCAGAACATGCAGTAAAAGTACAGAAAAATAAGACTGCACAAACCGGCGTTTTGTAGTAACTACAGAAGAAGGCATAGTTGCATATGCAGGAAAGAATCTACAACAAAGGAACAAAGGAAGGCAAAACTACAAAGCAGGTGACAAAAAGAATGATCGTGAAAGGCACAATAGATGCTACAACTGTGATAAAGACGGACACTTTGCAAAGGAGTGCAGAAACAAAAAGAGAGAAGACCGAAGGGACAGACAGGATAGAAGAAATTACAGGGACAGACCAGACAGAGATGACAGACGCGACCGTCGTGGCAGAGAAAGTGATAGAGAAAATGACGACATGTGACTAGGCTCAGTCCCAAAAAATCAAAACCGTGACAGTGACAGTGAAATTTTCAATATTCACCAGCTGCTTTTGGGCTCTGAACATAAACCAGAAGTCACTATCCACATAAATGGGAAACCATATCTCATGTTGTGTGACACCGGAGCATGTATAACTGTCCTGCGTGAAAAGCCACCACGCACGTATTTCTCAAAAGATGCCCGCCTCACCACTTCCGCGTCAGGGCATACAACCACGCAGTTACTGACACAAAAATTGAATTTCCTCCACACAGACACCAGCCGCGAATGCAAGCTACAGTGTATAATTGATTCAAGCTGCCCAGTGAACCTGCTCGGACGCGATGGATTGATGAACTTACGTATAGGCGTCGTCCCAGAATGTAACGGCATGAGAGCAGAGCTTATGCTATCAGACACACATGCACTCGTGTGTCATGAAAACAGAGAGCCGCATTACTATTGGACGTTAGATCTCCCCGCCTCCGAGCAGCTGATCACAACAGCTGAGCGATATTTACTGCGCTCCTCAGACACTGTGCCCTTTAACGAACTGCACAACACGTTGCGTTTTAAACAGACACCAGGCCCAGATCCAAATTATGACAACCAGGTCCACCGTTTGGGACCACAAAAACTGACGCTACAACATCTATACGTCACGAAAAGCGGAAATGCGGTCTGCTCGGTAATACAACCACCAAAGGTTATAAATTTAAACAGAATGCCCACCCCACACGTATCTGTGGCAAAAAATCCACAAACTCAGTGGAAAGATTTAGGCACAATTTTAAAACGAGTACAGAATGACCATTATGAAAAAACCGAACACACACACGAGGGCTGGCTTCAAGGCCGACGCACAGGCTGTATGCGATACACTTTAGGATGGGTTCTAACAGTGCAGCCAAACACCCACCTGACTGCTCCTCCGAACCCATGCCTAACGGTCGAGGAGGCAGAATGACTCTTACTGATTACGGTGGATGGCACAGAGATCGAATCACTCCCAAATTCACTTTGGTCCACCGGACCGACAGACGTAGGACTAATAAAAAATGCTGATCCAGTAAAAGTAAAAGTCACTTCAAAACATAGACCAATAAAACCACAATATCCACTGTCCGCTGAGGCTAGAGACGGGATCAGACCAGTGATAGCAGACATGGAAAAAGCAGGCATTTTGATAAAAACAAATAAAATTATTTGTAACACGCCTATTTTTCCAGTGAAAAAAGCGAATACTGGCAAGTACAGGCTAGTGCATGACTTGAGGGCCATAAATGATATTACAGAACAAATCCCACCTGTAGTAGCAAACCCTCACACCATTCTAAATCAGGTGACTCCAAGGGAACAGTGGTTCTCAGTTATTGATCTCTCGAATGCTTTTTTCTCTGTGCCACTGCACCCTGAGTCACGAGGACTATTCGGTTTCACTTTTGACGGACAAAAATACACGTACACGCGCCTACCACAAGGTTTCCAAAACAGTCCGACCCTGTATGCAGAAGCGTTGAAAAACTCAATGTCTTCTTGCACTCTGCCTGCTCCAGGACAGTTCCTGCTTTACGTAGATGACATCCTGGTAACCGGAAACACACAGACAGACTGCAAAAAGAACACTCTCGAGGTGCTGAATCACCTCGCGGAGCAAGGCCACAAAGTGTCACAACATAAACTGCAGCTGTGGCAGTCAAAGGTGACATATTTGGGTCACGAACTGACAGGGCAAGGCCGTAAACTGCTTGATAGCAGAAAGGCTGCAGTACAGGCTGCCCCTAAGCCTCAGACAAAACAACAAATGATGAGTCATTTAGGGTTATGTAATTTTTGCAGAAGTTGGATCCCCGAGTACGCCCGCTTAGCGCAACCACTGCAAAACTTAATCTATGGAAAAGATCTGGCCCTGAAAGACAAGATAGAATGGACGCCCGAAGCTGAAGCTGCATTTGATAAGCTGAAATTAGCACTACAGACGAGTGTCGTTTTAGCACTGCCAGATTATGAACAGCCATTTCACTTGCATGTAGACGGCAGCTCAGGCTATATGAAAGCAGTATTAACTCAAGCGTTCGGTGACAAACAGCGGCCTCTGGCCTTTTATTCATGCAAATTAGATTCTGTGGCCTCGGGCCTACCGACGTGCGTACAAGCCTGCGCGGCCGCCGCGGAGGCTGTCAAAAAATCGGCAGACATAGTATTGGGACACACACTAACAGTGAAGGTCCCACACGCCGTGACCTCTATACTGCTGCAAGCTAATCTATCATATCTAACACATGCCAGACAACTGTCTTATGTAGGCATTCTGCTCTCACAGTCACACATCACAATTGAAAAGTGTGGTCAGCTGAATCCAGCCACCCTGCTCCCAACGGAAGCAGACGGTGACACACACAGCTGCTTGCACAAACTAGATGAGGACACGAAACCAAGAGCAGATATTCACAGTCTGCCACAACCGAGCTTTACTAACATCTTCGTGGATGGCTCAGCAACAAAAGATCAAACAGGGCGAAACTGTGTTGGCTATGCTGTCACCACTATTGATAAGATTATAGAGGCCAAGCCTCTAACTTCCTCTCACTCAGCGCAAAGTGCAGAGTTAACAGCAGTCATACGAGCATGTGAACTACATAGAGACAAAGACATCAACATCCACACAGACAGTCAATATGTTTTCTCAGCAGTTCACCATTTTGCAAAAATATGGCAAAATAGAGGCATGATAACATCTACTGGAGCGCCAGTACAACATGGGATCCTTTTAAAACGCCTGTTGGAGGTGATAATGCTACCCAGAAAACTGGCCCTGTGTAAATGTGCAGCACACCAGAAGGACAGCTCTGACATCACAAAAGGAAATAATTTTGCAGATAGTGCAGCTAAAGCAGCAGCACGAGACACAAACAATGTTCTGAACGTAGAACCAGTCACTCTGATTCCTCTGGAAGCGTTAAAAGACGAACAAACAGCAGCCACACAAAATGAAAAATTATCATGGTTAAGGGATGGAGCAGTGTTGGAAAATGACATTATGACATGTGATGGAAAACCAATTCTTCCAAAATCTTTACATAAAACAGCGGCATTAGTGACACATGGGAGTACACATGTGTCATCCGGGGGCATGATCAATATACTCTCTAAATATTTCTACACAAAAAATTTTGAAAATTCAGCAAAAGAATTTGTAAGAACATGCATGATATGTCAGAAGCATAATGCACAAGGGAATTTGAGACCTAAGAGGTCATTTTCCAACGCCGCCACATCCTTTCCACACAATCCACATGGATTTCATTCAATTACATAAACACCAACAAGTGGAATACGCATTAGTAATAATAGACGTGTTCTCAAAATGGCCAGAAATTTACCCAGTAAAGAAAGCTGATGCGATATCTGTAGCCAAATGTTTATGTAATCATTTTATTCCAACATATGGAATACCAAGCCTTATAAGATCTGATAATGGCACCCACTTTGTGAATGATGTAATAGACAGAGTGTCTGAAGCTTTAGGCTTCAGCATAAAACACCACTGTTCATACCACCCACAAAGTGCAGGATTAGTAGAAAGAACTAATGGCACTATAAAACAAAGATTAAGAAAGTGTATGGAAGAGACAGGAAGACCATGGCCTGAATGCATAGGTCTGGTAAAAATGTGGATGAGATTAACACAAAACTCACAGAAACTAACACCATTTGAAATAGTACACGGGAGACCATTTCCCCTGCCAATCATCAGTGAACCCATAGATAAATCTATAAGAGAAACGACTCTAGCCGAATGGATGACAAGACTGTTAGAAAATAAAGAAATAGTCTTGGCCAACAAACTGCCGAGTGATTCTCTTCCAGTTTCTTGCAGGTTGAAACCAGGCGACTGGATCCTGATTAAAGTACTCCAAAGGAAAAACTGGAGCTCTCCAAGGTGGGAAGGCCCCTACCAGGTCCTGCTCACCACACCCACAGCATGCAAAATTGCTGAACGACCCTCGTGGATTCATCAAAGCCACACCAAAAAGGTTGAACCAATCCGAGAACCACAATCTCCCGAATAGAAAAGTGAGCAGTAAAGTCTAGACTGCAGACCGCTCTAACCTCTGGTGTTCACTCGGTGGGGAGAAGGGCTATCAGTGGCAACACTGAGACACTCGCTCCTCTTGCTGGGTGTCTACTCATTGGAGGCCAAGGGTGTGTCCACGGTCGAGAAGAGGAGAAACGCTCACAGAGGGAGACCGGGTGGAGATGGAAATGTTAAATGAAAGACCATATAGACGACGTCGATGCTGGACAAGAGGATGCCAGTTGACAGCAGTCACGACCCTGTGCTTCATGTTCATTTGGTCCGTGTTCCTGGCAATTACCCTTGTGATTATAAATAATATCTGCACAGGCAACCCCTGCGACCCGCACTGCCCCAGCATCTACCGACGACAACCAAACATAACATGCTCAGGACAAGCCACCCTAGTGCCAGAAGCAAGAGTGGGGAAAATCACCAGAAGAAAGCGAAGCACTTTCTGTATAAGATGTACAGACTTAGCCGGCGCCAGAAAATATGAAAAGAATCCCTGCAGCCAGACTACAACGTTGAGTAAGACCGAAGATCTATACTTATGTTATAACAAGACCAGCTTCTCTTCAACAGTATGGATCCCGCTAAACTCGTTTCATATCGGAGGTTATCGAGGTGACGAGTGGAGTGGATACGAATGGTATCTGTCAAGTAACGACTGGAACCAGAACTGGGATACCGTATTCACCTACACTGGCAACGACTGGACGCCCTATGGGACAGACTCCTTAGACCGGTCAGCAAAAAATTGGTCTAGAACCATGAATATGACCAGAACATCAACTCATCTTGTACTGAATTTCCACACGGAGAGATTCCCACTAGCAGCAACCCCAAAGAATGTGGCATATCATAAAACCATGCAGTGCTGTGACGAGGACAAATCTCCATGCTATCATCTAACACTGTTTGTATACAGAGAACACGCATCTGATCCACATACCTACTTGTCAATATGCAGCAACATCACAAATACCGGAACCAATACCTTAACAAAAGAAACCAAGGATATCCCTCATGTTAACAGTGGGACCCCACACATATAAGACGAAGGTGGCGATTGTGGGGCCCGAATTGGAAGCAGACGACTGGTTCAAAATAACCACAGGCATTTCTGGACATTCAAACAACTGGCTTCTGTTGGCAGAACAGGCAGCCCAGGATGCAAATGATGACTGTGTGGTCTGCCTGGGACCCCGCCCAACGCTGAGGATAGTACCAGCGCCAGTAGAAGACCATTGTTTAATTGCAGTAATGAACTGGACTAACATACCTGAACCTAACTGCACAAAATGGGACCGAACCTTCCCAATCACTGGACAGGAAAAGAAGAAACCTATTTTCAACAATAAGGTGGCGTCAGCAAACCACACCTGCATTAACATGACTGGCTCAGGAGAGCGGGTTGGACGACTGAATTCATCAAACTGCCTGACCATAACAACAAGGTAAATGAGACTTTTAAGCCCATAAGCAGAGCAGATGTATGGTGGTGGTGTGGAGACCCACAGATCTCACGATCGCATGCCCAGTGACTGGACGGGAGTATGCGGATTGGTGTCCTTGCTTTTACCAATACAAGTTGTTAAACTTTCAGTGACTGACATAACCATAACCTCACAAGGCTACTGGCAGACGACACGTACAAAAAGAGCCGCACCAGAGGAACCGGGCCCGGACCCGACTTATATTGACGCCATAGGTGTTCCAAGAGGAGTGCCTGACGAATACAAGTTGGTAGACCAAGTGGCGCGGGTTTCGAGTCATCACTATGCTGGTGGTGCACAATTAACAAGAATGTGGACAGAATAAACTACATCCACTACAATGTTCAACGCCTTGAAAATCTAACCCAGGCTGGCCTATATGCAGTAGCTGAACAACTGAGGGCCACGTCACTGATGTCATTCCAGAACAGGATAGCTTTGGATATGCTGCTAAGTGAGAATAACGGTGTGTGTTCCATGTTTGGAGAACAATGTTGCACATATATCCCCAACAACACGGCCGCAGATGGCAGCCTGACAAGGGCCTTGGAGGGCCTGAAGACCCTGAACGAGAAAATGAAAGAACATTCTGGAGTGGACACTTCCATGTGGGACAGCTGGATGGACATGTTTGGAAAGTACCGCAGCCTAGTGTCATCAATCCTAGTGTCAATAGCGGTTTTGCAGCCATATTGACCCTATGTGGCTGTTGTTGTATTCCCTGCATAAGATCCATGATCAACAGACTGATAGCCACAGCTATTACACCGGACCCTGTCGGCCAAAAAAATTATGACACTGTTGGAGCACGCCGACACTGACTCAAACACCGACGACGAAGATGAAGAAACAACCTGTAACTAAAAGAAAAAAGACACTCCTGTTAATAATGAAGCAACAGTTAAAAATGCACTGTCAAGAGACTGTATGCTGATAAAAGTTAAAATGTGTAAAACAAATTAACAACAGGAGGGATATGTTAAGAGATTTTCAAATGTTTCAAGTATTATTCCCACTGCCATTTGTACGTTATTGAAAGTTTATCTTTAATTTTAGTGTTAATAGTTGTTTACCCATTTATTCTTTCCATTTAATCGTATTTTATGGTTTTACTGTTTCGCTGAAGTGAAGCTTAAATGAAAGACAAAAGCATAGTGTTCTCAGATATGATTCACCCAGTATATTTCCTCTGCACCTGGCTCTCTATGAGCCGTTTCACTCCCAGGAAGGGAGAGCAGGACGTTCTTATCTATACACTCCCAAATACAAAGAGGGCCCATTCTTCAGAATCACACACACACACACACTGAGATCATAAACTTCACACACACACACATACTCTGAAACGCTATAAATAAAGAACTGCCACAAATGCTGGTTGTGAGCCTGAGACAGCAGCGCTCACCCAGCGTGCGCACGTTGTTACCATCTAAACTGTCTTGAGTGTCTTTATTTCGCCTGAAGAATGTCTTGTTTAAATATTTACTCTTTACAAGCTATTAACTGAAAACTTGGAATGGCAAACTTGACAATTTTTTGCAAGATGTATACTTTCTTCTGGGAAAGAAAAAAAATGCCCAAAATAGACAAGTGGAGGCCAAAAGATGAACTACAGCAGATGTACAGTATCTGAAAATCATGTCCTTAACAAAAAAAAAGAAGAAAGAGGAAAAAGTCCAGCAAAAACCTGATACCGACTGTAACTGTCAGTTCCTGGGCCATCTGACCTCAGGAATTCACATGACAAGGTGGCCCCAGGTTTCACAGTGAGCTCACCCAAAACCCTGGCTGATTAGGTCCCACACCCGTTTTCACACCTTGGCTCATGTGATTAGAGGATCACCAGGGGGTCCTTTGTCCCTCTTTGGGGACGTTTCTCCCACAAAACGCTACGTCCAGATGAACAGATTCAACTTTTGGAGACTTTGGGGGGATACTCCCACTGGGTTTAAATCTGGGACTCTCGGCCATTTGACCTTAGAACTGAAGAAGCTTCTCGGATGAGAGGTGAAACGTCTTCAAGCAACTTAAAGAAGTCCAGACGCTTTTCTTTGCAAACTCCTTTGACTACGATGACCTGGATGACTGAGAACCTTCACAGACATCTTACCAAATACAGTTCAGACCGTCCTTATTTTCACAATGGTGGTACAAACTCTATTTGTTGCCTTAAACACTCTAAAGATATGTATGTTTGCTCATATTTCACTTTAAAAAATATATAGGGCTTTGTAACTTTATGTATTATGTGTTTTAACTTTTGCTGTTTTGTTTCATCTATTGTTCTCAACTTATTTACTGCACAGCACTTTGGTCCTGTGTTGGCTATTTTAAAGTGCTTTATAAATAAAGTTGGATTGGATTGGAAATTTCAATAAATCGCTCCATTCTTTCTTCTTGCAAAATATAACTCAAGTATTTATAGATAGGCCAAGCTTAGGCTAACTGCTAAAATGCAATTTTGCTAATTGCTAACATCTATTTTTTTTTTCTTTAGAAAATAATTTCAGCGCTTAGCTTTAACAATAGAAACAGAACATTCTTTATGTTCAAAAACAAAATAGCTTAACGGTTAAGGCCCTTAACTTGAGGGTCACTGTCGCTTTAATATTTAAGATTTAACTAGCTAGCTAGCGTGCTTTGAAAGAAAAAAAAAAGGTCAGTTCTGGACAAAGTCGCTAATCTTTACATCTTCACTTTAAAACAAACCTAGCCAAGAAAACTCGCTAGGCCCGTTACATTCACCCACCTGATATACTGTGTACATTGAGTTTTGAATTATATATGTAAATGTGACTACAAAAGGGACAAACACGTTTTACCTGTGTTGACAACCTTGGACGTAGTGGTCTTCTACTTCTTCAGGCGAGTTTAACGGCAGCTTGCATCCAAGGACGTGTGAACGTTCTTGCTGGAATGTGGGCGTTGACGGTTGATTGGCTGTGGAAAATGAAGGATGACGTCAGCTGTAAGTTTAGGTGCTACGTTTTTGGGAGGTTTAATACACATTGTAACTTAAGATCGATGTTTGAGGTAACAAAGTGGCACTTAATGGCATTTAATTTGGAAAATAATTTTACTTATTATTATTATTATTATTATTATTATTATCCTGCCAGCAGACACAGCAGTTCATTTTTTGACCTTTGCACCATTTAAACACTCTATGTGAGATCCTGGGCTTTCTGTTGATGCCCAACACGTGGGCTGTGATACCACATTTGTCGGGTTGGGCTAATAGAGCAAAACTATTCCAAACTATTAACTATTCTTCTTCTTCAATTTGAGAGTCTTAACTTTGATTCAGTAAGAGTTTATTATTTTACCCCTTAAAAAAGAAAAGTTTTATTTGGTGCCCTTTGTACTGGACAGCAAGTGTCCATAGTTAAGGAAGCAGAGGGAAGGGGGTGAAGCAGTAAAATTGTGAAAGGTGGAGTCAAACCTGGAGCTGTCAGGAGATGAGGTGGAGAAAGGTCAGACATTAGAAACAGGAACTTTCACCTCCCTTTCACCCATAGGGAAATAACTCACTTCTCTATGGGCCTCATCCAATCCATCCACCTGACAGCATTAAGTATGACTCGCCTTCAGAAGATTTCAGTAAAATCCTGAAATCCTGTCTGTTCCACTGAGCCCTCTGACAGGTAATCAGTGGTCATGGTTGGTGCCATGGCTGATGTGACCTAACAACACAGGATTAGTTGACAGTTAGTTGTAATCAGTGGTGTATCACAGACAGACTTAACTATGAGAAGTTATTTGCTAAAGTGTTGTTTCCTTCATCTAACTCTTTTAATATTCATGAAATAAAACTATATACATACATATGTATCATATGTATATATATATATATATATATATATATATATATATATATATATATATATATATATATATATATATATATATATAAATATATGTATATATACATGTGTATATATATATGTATATCTATATATATATATTAACCAGAAACCAGCATTACATCGCATCATTTTTTGATCAAACAAGATCTGATGTCCACTCCAAGGGTTGGAAGATGTTGTTTCCACTTCTGAGATTAAAAATTTTTTTTTTTAAAGAAATGTCTAAAACTACAATCTTAAGAACATGTAGGGTGAACACATAGTGTATGCCTGCACATTTAAAGGCCCTTTCCCTTCTTTTAATCTGGTCGAAGGATACAAAAAACTATTGTCCTTACAACTAAGTTTATTTCTGGCTTCTTAGCACCTTTGGCACAGATCAAGTCATATGTTTGGATCATGTTTGTGTCAATTCGCTCTAAGTCGTGAAGAAGACTGTGTTAATCAAAAAGGGGCTTCTCCCTCACCTCCCACTGGCCTCCGACATGTTGACTGTTGTGGTATATTAGTATACAGCAGCAGTTTCCTCCTTCCCCCTGTCAGATGCACACTTGCTGATAACAGAGATCACACACCTACTCTCGCTGCCTGCAAACCTTAAAGTATCCTTATTGCGTATAGACAAAATCACCTTGCGTGTGTCTTGTTGACGGTTAAATTAGCGGCATAGGAATTTCCTTACATGTGGCTCACTCAAAATAGTTGCTTTGTTTTATCACCTCACACTGCTAATTATAGGTTTTTGTACTGTCTCTTAATTGTTTATCTAAAAAAAAAACATGGTGTCATACAATGACAAGAAGACACATCAGAGCATTTGGCCTCATCTTCAACAAATGGCAGTGTATTCAGCAACTGTTGATTAGATTTTAATTTGTTTGTACATTAGTTAAAGTTCAACATCCTTGATTAACAGCCTGCAAGTGAGTAATGAAAATAAGAAAAGCGTTGTCCTGACCTAGTGCCCTGAAGTTCATATCTGAAATAACTCATTTCCTATCTACATTTGATTTGAGCCTTTTCTGTGCTATTATATTTTATTTGAGTCATTCCTATTAATACTGAAGAATTACATCGCTACGTCAGGTATGACAAAATTACAGTATATGTATAAATAAGTCGCAATTCGTACAGATGAAAGTATGTACGCGGTGTCATTTCCCTTTTTGTTCAGCAGAGTACACTAATACAAGTAGAACAGAGTTTACATTTCTTTTTACTTGTGGGGTCAAGGCGATACATATATCCTGAGCATAACACACTGTGGTTCTGTTAGGTACTACAGCTTATAGCTAAAGGGAAACTGAACTGCTTATCTTAAACAGATGTAGTTTGACATTTATGCTTGCTTCATTGACTGATATGTATTTCATGTAGGTTCGTATCAATCCACAACTAGCATCCAGTAAGAACAGCTTACCTGGAAACAGGGCAGGTAAATACATTGCTCCATAGTAAGGTGACAAAACCTGCCTGCCAATGTTTCAGTAAACACTGAGCTGCTTCTTCTAGTTATAACATCTATAGCATGTATCAGGGCTGCTGCATATCCATTTGCATATCTTTCTTTGCCCACTTGGTGATCACACTTCAGTGGCAAAGTATAGTAAGTGCAGTGGGTGTAGGTGCCTATGGTTGACATTCCTTGTGTGCAGGTAACAGAAATGAAACTTTTGGTATGATAAGGGTCAGTATTAAAGGCTTCTGATGTCAGTATTTTCACTTTTCCCTTTGATGTGTAAAATAACCTCAACGGGGACATTGATTAGCAATTATGAGAGCATAAAAGTAAAATGGAACAAGCAGCCCACAGGCAACAAGCAGTGAAGGTCACCACAGGAACAAATATGGTTTGCCACCCCCGCAGACTGTAGGGACAATGTTAAAATTACTTCTCTAATCAGTCACACTTGAAAAGAGAAAGGGTGCAGTCTGAAATGAGTTTGCATGCTCCGTCCCCCTGTTCCCATAAGCAACTAAGATAAAGGAAAAAGATGAGTCACCCAGGCCTTAACCACAGGTTTTCCTATTAATGAAGCTGGGAGAGCGGTTGTTTTTGCTTTGTTTTTCTCATTTTGGAGACAGATTTCTTCCGATTTGATACATGTTGAAAAGTGCATATTTAGAAGACAATCACTTTATAGCATCTGCCGTTTCCTAGTTCATTTTAAATACTAAACCTATTTCTAGATTTGTAACAAAGCAAAGGGAAGATATTTAAATAAGTAGGTTGAATGGGTCAGGAAATAGACACAGCATAAGGTTTTCATGTTTCCCCTGCACTATCCTTATACAGTAGAGAAACATGTAAATGATAGAAACAAAATAGTGGGAGAAAAGGTTAAAAAGTGAATATATCTATTGCGGAACTGTTTGTTGAGTGCGGAAAAATCACTACAGCTTCGATCGGAAATGAAACCATCAACAGTGGAAATATTTGGTGTTATTAATAACTTCATGCACGTCTGCACCCTCTTACCAGTTTGGAAAAGCTAAACCCCAACAGAAAGCCAATAAAGGTGGTGGAATTTCCCCCGCTATGTGAGATTTTCAGGACACCACTACTGCTATCAAGTCTTTATCTTTTTTACATTCAACTTTTGGAAAAGACATAAAAAATAAATAAACACCAGACTACAGTACGGCAGTACGGCAATAAGTAATGACAAACATGATCTGATGTCATTTGTAGGTAGACCACAAACACTTGCACATGCAGGGGGAATATGCAAATCAATCTTCCATCATTGGTCTTACTTTTGCTTCCACCCACATACAGCAATGATCAGTATCACCAATAGTTCTTCTAAACTGACCTTTAACACTGTTTGACTGTCTTAGGTCACTGGATACTATGAAGTACAATGTGTCAAATACAGATCTCTGTGTTGGGATTCTGAAAGCATCCTATCTGCATAGTTCACAGTAAAAACTAGCATGTAACAGTAGAGGGCAGTGTAACAATGGAGATAAAAACAAAGTGTATGTGGCAAGCTGAAGGTTACGCAGAATTCATGCTTTCTTGTCCAATAAGACTTTGTAGTTTAATTTCAAATAAGACTATCATCAATCATTGATCAATGGGTTTTGGAAAAAAACTACTGTGTATCTAGTTATTACACAGTAGCGGATGATTCAAGTTTAAACAAGCTCGAGGAGATGATTCAAGTTTCTGTTCATTATTACTTCATTACAGATAATTAAAGGCAAACTCTGGTAAAATGCGGGAAAAAAATATACTTTTGGTTCGGGTAGGAGAAAAACAAATGTATTGTACAGCATGTTTTTTTTTAACTTTTAAAAGTATGTCCATTGTCTATAAGATGTAAATAAACAAATTTAAACATTTAAAGCCAACTTCAATATTTGGTCAATACCATGTGCACTGAATTGGTTTTGATAACATGATTATATAGACTTGGAAGATCATACTTTATAAACAGAAATAGCTAAAATCTTCCAGCACTCAGGTCTTAAATATATGACATAAACACAGGTTCATATCTTTATGTGTATGACATACACATAATGGGTCACAGAGAGCTGCACTAACTGCTTTACTGGACAGAGTGTCCTCAGACCATCAGAAACCAGAGCCTAGTGCCCCATGGCTAACGCATGTTTGCTCTGACAGCACCCCACCATTGATAAATAACAGCAGCTCTTCTTTAGCCTGCTGGTGTAGTCGCATTCAGCTGGAGCTCTCCAATGCGTCTCCACAGCCAAGATTGAATCTTCCCCATTCATTAGACTAAGTGGATGAGGCTCTCTAATAGGGGCTCCCTTCCCCTCAATAATTGCCGTTGATTGGCGTAAATTAGACCCTAGTTGCCAGACGAGTGATTCTCGACGACGATAATCCGATTCCCAACTCAAACTAATAGGATTTTAACTCTGGCTTTGGCCTAATGTCCGTCTGCAAACCCTGGCTATGGCCCTATGCCCCATCTAGTCGACGTCCTCTGGATCATATCTGGGCCAGGCCAAGCTGAGCTGTAGCCGTGTATGGATTCTGCGGGCTGGGTTGGGGGTCGGGTCATTCGTGTTCGCTGCGCCATGCTCTCAGTTACTCATTCCCTGCATGACATTCTTGGCATCAATTGGTCATTCATGTGTGTCACTTACATCATCTAGGGAACATGCGTGTGAATGAGAGTGGAGACTGCTGAAGAAGAAGGCGGATGTTGAGTGTCTTGAGCTGGTTATACCTCTAGTGCAGGCCTGGATTCTGTATGACGAAACCAGTGAACTCTAATTTTTGCGAGACAGCATGAATAGAATTCACAACATAGACTTCACTGCCAGGCGCCTATGTTTTATTTAAAATGCAGTGATCTGCCATTGCTGGATATTTGGTAGATATCGATGACTGGTACTATTTGGCTCCACACTGGTTCATCACAATAAAAGAAAAGCTGGGCTACAATAAATTACCAACAATAAAATGTTACAACATCTTCAGGAAACACAGTAAATTAAATATTTATATTCAAAACCACTTACATGATTCATACAAGTCAGAAGAATAGGCCACAGTATGCAAAGACATTTTCTGAATTGCGAGTTAGCAGTGCTGATACTACTTTACTGAACAAAGAGATATTCACCATTGAAGAACTGTGAATAGAAACTGATGTGCTCCTTTCCATCTTCAGTGCTTTCAGTGCTCTGTTATGGAATTAAAAAGATGTAGAAACACCACCCAATCTTTATATCTAGCTTCAATTACCAGTCTGGCACCTTTTTATGTGCCTTGTGTACAGCATGAAGTCTATAAGTGGAACACACTGAATTTTCTTTTGTCATTCAGTTGATAAGGGGACGGTGCTACTACTAAGGCCTGAGGACTAATGAATCTCCACTCCATTACCGCTGAATCGGACAGATTGCTCTCCCGGAGAAATGAATTGAGTTTTTTGTATTTGTGAGATCATTCTCCCTCCATTAACTGCTCTTTATCCCGTCTCTTCATCACAGGCAAATCAGGTTAGGCAGCCATGATTAGCTGGGGTGGCCTCCCTTTTTAAAAGGTAATTGGGTTTGGCGGCTCAGCTGATAGTGCCATTAGGACCAATAAAGGCTGGGCTTGGCTCATCGAGTGAAACAGATTCTTCAGCAGCAGATGGCAGACGGAGGGAGAGGGCTCTGATGCATTGAGCCCGAAAACAAAGTTTGTGTAACCAAAGGAGTTTGGGGGCATCCTCCCTGTGCATATACCCCCACCAATTTCCCCCCCAGCCAGTTTAATATTTTTTGTCTTTTTTGTAGTGTCAATAAGATATTTTGAAAGGGGGCAAGTAATAGTTTTTAATGTGCTTAACACTGATTACAAAATGATATGGCCATTAGACTGTGATTTTCTAAAATTGAGATAATTAATCACTCGTGCAGAAATGTTTTAATGGACGACTCAGGGCTATGATGCCACCAAGGACCGAAGAATGCTTCTGGGAAATCAGCTTCCTTCGCAACAGCGTTGCTTAATACCTTGTTGTTGTTAAAGTCTGTAGACCGTGGATTTTCAGTTCTATTCTACCTTTTATTCTCAGAGTTTGCACCTGAACTTGTTGATATGTGATAATATTAATCAGCAGCTGGAGAATGAAGACACACAATTCAACGAACAATCGATCTCCTTCAGCTGTATCATCTCCTGTCATCTGGACTAAAGGAAAGGTGAACTTGCCAATTCCGAGAAGTCCCGCAAAGCCCCAGATAACCTTACTGCATCTGGGGCTTTGTCCTATAGGAAAAGGTGCATTAGTGGTGACAGGAAAGCCGGTGGGGACTGGTGCTGATGGGAGATTTAGACGGCTGGAGGTGGGCTTGTGTATTATGTGGCCGGGCATTGCTGTGACTGTCTCCCTCTTATCTCTTCCACAGAGGAGGTCCGATCCCCACAGCTCCTCTTATCTGCGAGTGAGGGTTTGTTTTTTTTTCCCTTTCCTTCCCGTAATTGCCCTAAGCTAGTGAACTGTTGCGCTGGTAATATGAAAGGTGACTCTTTAACCTTTTTTTTCATGTCAACCAATTGGAAAGTTCATGTAAAGAAAGACTAGGAGCAGGAGTAGTATCATCTTAAAATTATTTGTGGGAATTGACTTCAAGACGTACTGCATTCATAATGTGATAAACCAAATTTGTATATATTTTTTGATGCCAAATCAAATAAACCCAGTCAATGATGAGACATTGCTTATTTTACTTTGTTCATATGTTTTCAGAACCCTTTGTCAGTAAAACATTTTGACTGTACAGAGAAAAAAAAACTGTAAAAAGGAAGTGGAAATGCCATGATGCATTTTGCTTCTGTAAAGCCTGCATACACACAGTGATGTCTTGCTGAAGTATAACCAGAGGGCTGTGGTACATTTTCACCTGCTTGACAGAAAGCTGTTTTGACTACAGAGAAGAATAAAATGAGCAAATATATTGGAAATGGAATGATCCATTTGTTCTCTCTAAATCTGCTTCTGTGCCTGCATACACTCAGTGATGTATTGCTGAAGTATAACCAGAGGGTTGTGGTACATTTTCACCTGAGAGCTGCACATTTCCAGGCCTCCTAAATAAAACATTGTGTCACCAGGCGCCGGTAAGTGTCCCTCAAAGAGCAGAGGGAGGAAGGGCAGGGTAAAAAGCGTCCAGGTTAAGTTGTTTGAAAGGCCCCGGGTATTAAGAGGCATTTTACACTTAAGAAGTTGGTTTCGCTGGGTTTTCTGTTTCCCCTCTTATTGATTGATGCTCAACTATCAATGCATAATAGAAAAGCACTCAGAGCAAATGCAGGGTTATGGCCTTGGGAAGGAGTCGGCAGACGAGACTGCAGCACCCCCCCCACTCCAATGCCATTATTGGCCCATAAAGGATCCCTGGGGAAGGCCACGGTGTTCAGATCAGCACACACCAAATACCCAATTAAAAAAGGCTTTAAATTCCCTCCTCTTTCCTGGGCAAAAATCAATCTGAATTCAATCTATTCGGCTAGGATTCCGACAGAGCAGGTAATTGCCCATAATCGGTCAGCTAGGTGACAACAGCTTAAAGGAGAGACACTAATACAATCAGGTATTTGCTTTCAACGCCCGTCCTGGGCCCAGCCTTTGCCTGTCGAAAAACAGGTAGAGTGCAGTCTATGTAGCCATCAGACAAAGGCGTATATAAAATTACACAAGTCTTCTATTGTCGGGTGCTCGACAGCTGATAAAGAGATCCTGTAAAGTACTGGAGGAATGATACTTACTAAATGACCCATCATAAAGCTGCAACAAATGTATTCAGCCATCATCTTCAAAAATAGCTTGTCAAGGAGCTTGAATGAAGCAGTGCTCATATTCTTCTATAAAAGGTTCGCGTTGTCAACATATATTATTAGCATAATTTTACACACAATACTCGCAATCATGTCAGGGTAACTTCAGTGAAATCCTACACTCCTTGTAAAGACCTGGCTTACTTAATGGTAGCATTAGATAAGTAGGATACTTAATGGTAGTATATTACTGTACACAACCCCACCCCTCTGGCTGGATGTTTTTCCATTGCCTAATGCATATGCTATTGTGCTGCCCTAATGTTTTTTTTTGCTCTCAAGCTGCTCTCTGGAAAAAAGATTTGCCATCTTTTAGTTGGCCAACACCTTCTGTATGTTAATTAATTACACATAAGACAACTCAAAGTTGCTCCTGAGCTGAAGTGAGCAACATTTTAATAATGTTTTTTTGACTCATGTTGCCATTTAGCACATTATCAAGGCCAAGTATCAGCATTAGAAAGTGCTGCTGTGAGAATTGGGACAAAATAGCAAGCTGAAAACTGGTATTTGTTTTTTTTAAAGAAAGATATGTCTGGCCTGCTGGCTTTAACTCTAGTTTGCTCGACTGGTAATATGATGTCCAGGGGTCAGCGGGGGTCAAAGGGTCAGCAGCAGAAGGCTACAATTAATGGATCTCTCAATAAAACGGGAGCTAATATTACCAACCCTCTCTCCCACAGCCTGACTTCAGCAAAGTGAAGAGGGAATTCCTCGTAGCAGAGAGCACAGGGCAAACAGCTTGGCTCTTGAAATTACTTTCTGTAATGGGTCCAGTCTTTGAAAGTGGAAGCGCACTTTTAATTGACCAATCAAAAGGAAACAAAGCAGCCAATCTTCAGACATGAAGCAGAAAGCCAATCGAATTTGTTTCATTTCCTGCTAGATCCATCGCAGTTTAAGACTGTTAGGCAGTACATCAGTGCAGTTGATTATGAATATATCAAATAGCCAGCTGCATTGAGAGCTTTTGACTTTCTGCATTAATAGGCACGCTGAAAAATCAATTTCTTCTCCTAAAGTATGGTATTATCCCACTGTTAAGGAATGAAAAATAGGGAACTGAATTATTAAAACCTAATTTAGTGATGCCTCTGGTCTTGTGTTTCATTTTGATTTGGAAATGCAGTTTCCAGCTTCTCCAAAATACGAACACACTTAATCATAATGGTGACATTTTTACTGTTAAGGTATGAAAAACGCTGCATGGTTATTTGTTTGTTTTATAAATGCACGGATAATGTGTGACAAACCTCTTTTGAAGTAAGGCGCAATGTTTGTTAGACGAGTAAAAAAGTAAAAAAACCAAAAAAGAAAGATAGAATATAGTATGAGAAAAATAACAAGTAATCACTGGTTATCTGTCTTCATGATCCTATACAGCTGTTCTCAGTGCCTTAAACATGAGTGACTCTGAATGGCATCACTGAATGTGCTCAGCATGATTCGTCCATTAGGTGGCGTGTGATGCTCTCAGTTGCCATCCACACTGACATCCTGTTTCAAACAGAGAGAGCAAAGATCCCACTCAACATGAATGGCACGTACCTTATATTATGTCACAAAAAATAGCATTTTGTGAACAGGACATTTCAGATAGCCACTGACTGAAGACATATTAAGAGCCTTCACCAAAGTAAAATAAAAAAACCCAACCCTGTTATAGGTTTCCATTCACATTTTTACTATAAAGTTGCTAAAGTATTATCAGCAGGTATTAGAAACAAAAGTTCTCATTAATATTAAAGCAATATTTCAATGTTGCAGGCGACTGTGGTTACACGGTTAAATATAGTAGTTCAGAAACTTCTTGAAGAACCTACTGACATTTTTGTACTAAGTTTGTCGTATTAGTCCATTTCAAATGGCCAATGCAGTGGCGAAACACTTCTTGGGCAACATTACTCACAATCTCAGCAAGCACAACGTGTCAAAAAAAAATGCTACGATTAAAAATTAATAAGTAAAATAAACCAAAAAACAAACTAAAAATTATCCTTCAAATTAGATAAGCAAAAGCATTTCTCTTTAAGACATTATTCCTTTACACAGTGCAGTGAAAATGAATTTTTCCAAGTGAAATACATGTAAAAGATGTAAGACTGGAAGAATGTAATACAAGAGCTTAGCTACCTTCGATCTCTATAAAGGAATTTACAAAATCAGGAGTTGCATGTATTTTTTGTTAGTATTGGAGGCAAATCCCTGAGGTAGAGAATGGTACCATCAGGTACCAGTTCAATGCAGAGCCTAGCTGTGAAACCTAATGTTGCTTCATATGGTAACTGGAAGTTTTACTGCATTTCTCTGCAGTCGAATCCAAATCTGATTCCACTCACGACAGGAGTAGAACTTTTAAAGTTTGTTGCATGTTCAAAACGTAAGTAGTAAACATAATAGCTGTAAACAAATAACAACATCATGCACATTTCCACATTGTATCAGAGCAACTTTGAAGCTCACAATGTGTTGCTTTCACACACTCAGGCGCTGCGAGCTCAGCTTGTATTTGATTTCACAGAGAGGTGGTAAACATGCCGGCCTTTTCCACATCTCTGTTGTTCTGACACGCTCAGCTGAGACAGAGCAGCTCTAAAGTGTCAGCTTGAGGATGTGGGCACTGCAGGTCAGCTTTCACACACACAAACTTACACTTCTCACATTTCAGCCCACAGTATGGGTGGATGTGACTCCAAGTGTCCCATTGCCTGTTGCAAAAAGACAGGATGACATACTGTATGGGAATGGTTTCTTAAAAAAGGGATACTTTTAGGAAATGTACTGTGATTGTACTGTGCTATGTGTATTATGTTTAAATGATCAGTGTAATTAGGTTCTAGCAAAAGCATGGCTGCAATACAATTTCCCATCCCATAAAAATATTTTTTTTCGCCACACCTATGTGTTCGAAGCACATTTCTGCCTAGGAACGTCGTTTTGAGTCCAGCATACCTTCCAAAATATGTGATTTAAGTATGAAAAGAGAAATTGATAGGACAATAACCGTACACTCTCTTAGGGCTTATCATTCAAAAACATGTTTCCTTTGTCTGGTGAAATAATATATGGCTATTAGAACTGATGAATCCCAGGAGATGCCTTTTATTAACTCCATCTCATGTTGATAGGTGTGATGGCACCAGCATTTTCCGAGCGGGACGCTGCAGCTGCTGAGGCACCGGGGGCTTTCATGTCCTCACCCTGGGAGCTAAACTAGGCCCTGAGGATGTGAACGGGACAGAGTTCCCACTTCCCCCACCCTCCCTGTCGCTGCCTTTCTTCTATACAGCCCTGTCAAGCCTGAAGGCCACCCTGTTGTCACAAAGTAAATCAATGCTCCCGCCCTGCAGTCTGATGCCTCCTCGCCGCTTGCCCATCAAGAGAAGTTGTCCACACATTGATATTCCCCCTCCTCGTCTTCTCCCGGTCTTTATTATTTTAATTAATCAGGATCGCTGCACCTGTCTGTCAATGCTGCGGGTCGCCATACCATGCAAAAAGGAAAAGTAATTAAAGTGGCTGGCAAGGCATGCTGGGGGTTTGGTTTGGGGCAGAGATGGTGGTGCAACATTGACAAGATGAATCGGATACAGATGCCAGAGCTTTCATTAAATCTGCTCTCCTCCTTTCTCTCTCTCAACACCTGAAGCCCTCTTTGTACTCGCTAGGCAGTGGCCAGGTAGGGAAAGAGTTAATAAAGCAGCGGCTGTGTTGTTTCTAATTGTGTGGATGAATAAATGATTGCTTGAGGACAGCGTGAATACTCATGTGAAAGAGGCCCCGATAATTGTATCCACACAAATATCTGATATCTTTCAGATATGTAATACCTACCAGAAGCACAGGCTTTTGACACTTCAGAACTGTATGTTACTTACCGTTGTCAGTGTCATATTTTCATGTTAAATGTGCTTTGATTTAACATGAAGAATTATATTACCTGTGCTGCAAGAAAACCTTCTGATTTTACAAAGAAATGAAAGAAAGTAAAGGGCATTTAGACAAGTCGCAATGGTGATCAAACTCCTGATTCAAGTTTCACAGCATGTGACTCCTTTAATTTGTGGATTCTGTGTGCATTACAGCAAAATCCTACCACTTATAAACCACTACAGCCAGAGAACATTTAGCCTCTGGGTACACTTAAACGATCGTGGGCAACTTGGAATAAAAACACGTTTTTTTTGTTTTCCAGGATACAGGTTACTTTTGTCAGGAGCAGGGCTACAGATGAGAATAAAAAAGCTATCCAACCTGCAATCAATATCCTGGTCGATTTTTTCCAGCACATTGTCCATTTTTCTACAGACTTTCTACTGACTTTTTGCAGTCATTTCCATCAACTCCAATATATCTATAATCTATATTGTTAGTACCATTTATGGGCACTTCTGTTATACATGAAGAATGTGAAGCGTAATTAAAAAAACAAAAACAAAAACCCCAACTGTATAAACACCTGTAATAAAAAATTGATACAGTAAATTCATATTAACATATATGTTTTAATATTACTACTATTTCACTAGTAGTCGTTTTGATAGTAGTCATTTTTATTAGTAGTTAGTGTGGAGGGCAAATTATAGTTGCTGTGGAGTAAGTTACAGTAAATAACATTTTTGGAAATGTTTTCAACGTTACACTACAAAATTGAAAGAAAAGGATGCAGTGATCTGAAAAGTAGCTTTTATGACACTTGCAAGAACCACTTGCTGTAACAAATCTGTGAATATCACATCAGAGAGTTACGGATGTGATGAACTGTAGCTGTTATTGTATGAGCTAGAACTAAAGGTGTTAAAACAATCTGTAAATTGTGGTTAAAAGACTGAGTCCAGCACAAAGAGAAAGCTGTTTTGAGGACCTTTGAGTGTCAGCTCATTGACTGGTTCCTGCTTGCCCTAATAACGTCATTCTTACTGCCTTCATCAATCTGAAGCCTCATAAGGCCTTTGCCTCCCTTCCTGCTTCACAACTCCTTGTTCTCCTTTTGAAATCATTGCCTATGACTTGATTGCGCTCATGCATCGGTCACCTGGTGCAATCACATCTTAAGTCATATCTGTGTTAGCTTTATGGCTCCGTGTTTCAATAACCTCCTGCTTGTAAGCACCTTCAGCATGACACAGAGGAAAAGAAACGTCTTTGTCGTGCGTATTAACATCGCCTTGTGGGGGCAACTTAGTGTCAATAAAGCCTGCTGCTGGCAAGGCGACGGCGGGCAGGAATGGACAATCAGAGTGTCTGCAGGAGATCTGCAGGGATACATAACACAGCGGGGGCTCAGGGAGGCACCGAATCTAAGTGGGGACTTGGGGTCTTCCACAGCATTCCGGATAATGATCTGCATTATGAAGCATCAGAGCACTTTACGAGAGTCCCTGAGAGGGTAGTGGTGGGCGCTGTTCTTGAGCTCAGTCAAAACGAGACGTGACGCCACATAACCTGCAGAAGGAGGACCCAGCTGAAACGTTCCATTTGGAACCGTAAGCCAAAGCCTACCGCAGCCTCCCCTCCACTTCCCTCCCTTTGCTCACCCCCAGTTAGTGTCATCTTCACTGAAACAGGAGCAAAGTGCATTAAAAGGGGAGATGGGAATAGACCAGGGGGAGGGTTTCGGGGGAAATGTGATTATCATCAGAAAAATGCAATGAGACCAAGAGTGTTTAATGCACAAATGCACAAAAAGTGATATTTTATTACAGCTTGAAGGCTTTCAAAAATTACTGGAAAAGGCAGGAAAATGTGTCTGAGATGGAAACTCTGAAATGCCTGTTTAACAGGACGTAATCGGTTTAACCCTGGAGTGTCCTGTCCTTTTCACGTGAAGATATGTTTCTCTGACCCCTGATTTGATTAAGTAAAACTTCATTTTGGGGGGAAAAACCACTTTGTTGCTATTATGGGTGCATTTTCAAGATGGATGAGCACAAAAAAAGTGGGCTGCAGAAGACATCATTTTTTGATGTCCCTCTCAGCTGGTTTATTTGACTGACGCTCTATATGTGTGTGTGTGTGTGTGTGCATGTCTCGCTTTAAAGGAGGGAGTCTCAGTTTCCCATTATACATAAAACTGCAATATGAGATAAAAGTGTTTAGGATGACCACGAGTTACATTGACCTAAACTGTAGAACATTTCCTGATTTCATTTTACTCTCACCCACTTCAGAAATTATGGATAAAATAACACCTCTTATGCCCTTCTTTCCAAATGCCATTAATAACTAAAATCTTTATTCAGCTTTTATGCCTTTGTTTTATTGCATTTTATTATATTATGTTCTTAAGAACCAAAACACACCCTGATTGATGTAAATTAATGAGTTCTGTGAAATATGGTGCCAACATCTCTGACATATGCTGGTACTAAAACTATTGTTTTTTTATGTCTTATTATTTTTTATATCCTTAAATGACAAACACAAATAGAGAAATACATTTCATATATTAGTTTACATGCATTTTAAAAGACTATATAGTTCCTAATAAATACCAATTTAATTTGTTACATTTGATTTTTTTCCAGGATTAAATTAACTTTAAAAAGCACAAGAGTCTTTGTTGTTTTGTATTGCTCTCTTTAAGTACATTATGCAAGTACAGTAATAGCACATCTTTCCAGCTTTATGTAAACCATATACATTTATTAGACAAGAGAAGAAAAAAAGATTTTAAAAAATCTATTTAGAAATGATGGAACTGTTTAAAATAAGGGATCACTTAAAATCCCAGGAACTGAGAATGCTTTTACACAAACGTAAAAACATGCCAGTTTTCTTTGAGTAGAATTTTGGTGATATGTGATTTTTCAGCTAGGCAGCAAGATTAATTATAAAAAAGTAAAACAATATCAGCTCTTTTGTATATAATTCATTGATTTTCTTTACAGAATAATGAAAAAATGATTGTTTGGCGCCTGCTTTCCATACTTAAAGTGGCAGTAATAAATATGTGTGTTAAGTACCTAAAAGCCTTGCATTATAACAAGATCGTGGCTCAGCTTCAAGCTTTAAAAAAAAAGAAAAAAAAAGTCTGTGTGTGACAATCATGTTCATAATATAGACCAATGACATCCTAGTGTGATCTTTGGTCCAAAAAAGTCCAAATGAATGCTACTGAAAACCAAGATTATCTTATCAAATATTTTACTTTTTCCCAATCAATCCAGTCCATGCAGTGTTTTTGATTCAGTGCACAATTTTATTGATTCGAGATTCAGTTTATAAACTGAATCCTACAAAATTAAAAATCCCTCTGACAAAGTTAATTGTAAAGTTAATGGTGTTTGTTCTGAGGCCTTCCCATACAAAACAACAATATGTCAGAATATGTAATCAAATTGTAATTTGAAAAGCTCCTTGAACCCCATTGAACATCACTTTCACTCCAAAATGGATCCATCTCATTTCTCTCTGAAATGCTTCACACTCTGATCCATCTGACAAATCTCCATCTCCCCTTTCCCTTTTGTAGCCCTAATAGGTAACATTATCCCATATTAATGGTGCCAGCAGCTATATGCTGCTACTAGCCAAGCAAACGGATGACTACAGATCAGCGGGGTGAGGCGAGCAGATCATTAACCATAATTACCTCCAGCTAATCCACTTCCAAGCGGTACAAAATAAACAGCCAGGCCCATTAGAGGAGATGACTGTCAGCCTGCAAGTGGCCTGTGGCTCCTTTGGCAATGATCTGAACACACTGGGGGATAAGAGAAGGGGGGTGGGGGGGAGTGGCTGCATGAGTGATGGTGAGTCCAACAACTCCTCTTTCACCTGACTGGGCTGGGGCTGGGTGGGGGTGGGGGGGTCGAGGGGGTGGGGGTTGCAACAGGGAAGGTGGCGGTAGTATGGTGTTGCTGGTTACATGCTGGCAGCGCTGGTGCATTTGTTTTGTTTCACCCCACCACCTCCCTTACCCGCCTCCCTTTCATGTACCCAGATGGTGTTCATTTTGACCTGCTCTGTGTTTGCCCCCCTCCCCCCTCGTTTCCACGTCCCATTCATTTGGTGCCTGCAGGCGTTTTCCCACTCTCTTTCTCTTCAGTCTCTCCCTCTCTCAAAAACACACACACACACACACACACACACACACACACACACACACACACACACACACACACACACACACACACACACACACACACACACACACACACACACACTCAGTGTTCAACCATATAATTGTGTCATGGCACATAATTATGATTGTATCAGCTCTTTCACTTTTGTGTGCAGATGATTTATTAGCATAGCCATTATTATCTTCTCTGAGTATCAAAAGTACACTTTGTATTGTTTGTGTTAAAAATAAAATAAGGTATTCAACAGTTGCTCAGGCCTTCATATTCCAAATTATAATTATGCCTTTTGTTTTATGTAATTAAAGCCTTATTTAACCAGTCAGGTTAATTAAAGGCAAGTTGGAGGTAAAAGACTAAATGAAATCCAAAAAAGAAAAAATAATAGCATATTATCTACAACAGATTAAAAAAATAACTGCCAGCATTTTTTTTTTTTAAATTTCATAATCCTCTAATGAACTACAAATTTTCATTTTAGTTTTGTAAACAGCAGTTCGGTGTATTCTTTTTTGACATTTTGCACTGATCTGACATTCATTATACAGGCATATGATAACATATCTACTGATATGACTCAAAGTTTTGCATCTATTGTTTCCGGTATTTCTGGGGAAAACCCGAGCAGGAAATGACACAGTATGATTTTTTTCACAGTAATGACTTCTTTAGTATTGTGCTATGATCTAAACAGAGATGCTCAGGAGCTTCAGCAATATCTTTAAAAAAAGAAAAAAAGAACGCTTTTATAGTTTAGATTTTTCTCAAATGACTCAAGTGAATGCGGGCGGGTTCATTGTAAGCAATGGGACAGTTGCACTGGAAGACATCCAGGTCTATTTGTTTTCACTCCTGGCTCTCTTTCAGGTGCTTATTGCAGTTTTCCTTCATGCTCTTGATGTCTGTTCGACTGATGAAATGGGGGCACTCATCCAAAGAGCAGCGTTCAGGCAGATAGATGAGGGTACACGTCTCAGCGTCTCTTTGATGTCTGTGAACCTGCAGCAGCTGTCACTGTTCACCAAGTAACTGCTCGGAAGCTAAAGAATGACACATTAAGCTTCTGTTTGATATGAGCTGATTATATTATTCCTGTTGTGGTTTTGGTTAACATGAGATTATTGCCTTTTAAAAGGATGCAAAGCGTCAAGCTGAAACAAACCTCACCACATCATCATCAGCAGGCGAGTAACTCATAGAGAGAGAAAGCAATGGAAATTTAATTTCCTCGCAATTAGAACCTCTCCCTCATAATGAAATCTGAAAGGGGATTCTTCGGGCGTTGTTCATTATTTTCTTTAAAATCACAGGCTTTTGACACAGGAAATTCAATTCATCAGGCGCTGGGTAGACTTCATTTCGAATCAACGGGAAGTGAGAACAGCCCTGCCAAAGGCTTTTTAATTCAGTGGGAGCTTGCGGCTGACACAGTTGAAAGAAAAAAAACAAAACTGAGATGGAAAAATTCTAAATGCTAACCAGTGGGCTAAACTGAAAGCCCACTGAAAAGCATAGAGGTCGTGGAAATCCTTCTTATCTTTTTTCTTTGTATACTTCATTGAAAGCAACCACAAAGGAATCCTTGACACCATTACTCATTTTATGAACGCACTAAAAAGGCTTTTGTGAATCAAAATAATGAAGCGACTTTTTTAGTAGTTTCCCTTCACACAGTGTGTGTTGCATCCCTTACACAAAAGAGTTCTTTTGACATGTTCTGACAATTCTTTCTTGGCATAAGTTTTGTCAACATACCTCAGGATAAACAGAAAATCAGCACTTCATGTTTGTTGGTATACTTTGTACAAGAGATGGTTGAGACAGTGTTTACCATGTAAAGAGCCACACTAAACTATCTATCTATCTATCTATCTAGATACACACACAAAAATTGAAAAACAACATGCATATAGACTTTAAGCTTTACTATAGCTTTGAGTTTGGATTTGTTTGCCTACTATTATAACCTATGCTTGTCTCAATGTTCAAACAACCGATAATAGTCTGTCATGTCTTCCTTCAGGGTACAAAACTCTGTTAGCAGTGTTTACCTTAAATAAACATTGCAGAGATGAAGAGGAAAATACTTCTTTTCAGCACTTCTTCAGTCCTCTGAAAAATCCACTTGAAATGTCCTGAAATGAGGCGGGTTCCAGTGACATTGCATGGATAATATAATTTTCATTTTGCCATGTCACATGTGAAGGAACTCTGGCACCCTGCATATGAAGAAATAGTAAATTAAAAAATAGTCAAGCAAAATATTTAATAGATTTGGAGAAATTTATTTTACTGTCAAAAACAAAGAAACTAATAAAAAACCAAACAAAAAAACAAAAAGTTATATAGCTGGAAGCAACAATGAGGCAGCTAAATAGTGCAACAGGTTGGAGGCCCAGTAGATTTCTGATAATATTAAAAGTGTGGTAGTAGGTAGATGGACAAATTTTCTTCATTTCCTCCTTTGTCCTCTAGAATTAAGTTTGATGTTAGTAGATCAAACATTTGCTGAGCTATAGCCTCGCTTTTTGTTTGGTGGTTCTCTGCATGATCTTAATAGGCTCTAATAACGAAAAATGCCCACACAGCTGGATAGTGTAGTGGTAAGATTACACACCTTTAGAACAATAGTCACAAGTTCGATTCTCACCTGATATCCAGTAAGGGTCCCGGCTAGACCCCCCATGCTTAAACCAAGCCCTGGAATGACGCGGCTACATTTAAATTGAGCTGATGAGCTTTGTGGACCTTGCTGTGAAAGTCAGCCAAATGGCTAAGATTCCAAGAAACGTGAGTGTAGTTTCAAACCTTTCAATAAAATCCAATATTGTATCCTCATCATTCGAAATGGCAAGCTGACATGTCATTCCACACTATTAGCCAACACAAAAGTGTGTTGAAACTTTTACCTTACTGAGACATCCTCATGGGAGACGAATGGAGTAATTTTTTGCACTGCAGTAGAATCCTTTCCTGAGACCATGTATCAAGATTAGGATTTGCTGTGACAGATGAAAGCCTTTGAATAGCAGAAATCTATAAAACAGCTTTGTGAAGCTTGGTCTCAAGATCACATGTGCCAATTTTGGCAAATGTTAAAAAACTGAAACTTGGTGAAAGCAATTAGGGATCTGCTACCAAACACTGTGCCAAATTTGAAATCTGTTGACCATGTGGTTCTAGGGGGTACAACAGACTGCAACAGCAGAAGAAGAAAGGGAAAGAGGATGATGGTGAAAAGAAACACTATGGGTGACTTGGCTGCTCGGCCTCAGTTATTTGCTAGTATTTTCTGGCCATTGAGTCATTAATATCCAGCTTAAGAAAAGAAAGGCTAGTCTAGCCAAAGTTAGCAATCAATCCCTGCAAATAAATCAACTGACAAGAGTTTAGAAGACCTCCAAATTAGCGATCAGGTTCACTTGACTTGAAACAAAGGAAAGTTACAGGGTTTCAACAACAGGTGCATTTGAGTCCAGTTTTAAAAGTGTCTCCTTTTCAGTTTGAACAGCACCTGCTCTTGCTTTTGAAAACTTTCCTTTTTTTTTCCAGATCAAGTGATCCTGTTTCCAGCAGTTACCCACAGCAACACTAAAAGCCACCCAACCCAAGAACAACCGGGAAACATTAACTGGCCGCTCCGCTACCCACTAATGGATCGGACCCATTTCATCAGCAATCTGACATTTAATGAATATATATTTTATCTTCCCGTGCCAGTTATCGGAATGTCCTCCCCGTTCCGAGAAATGGTCGTCCTGGGACTCTTTTGAACGGACCTTTTTTCCTTCGACTGGCACCTGTACGCCAATCACACTCACTGCAACTGGCCACAATCTTCCCTTGTTTTTTCCTCTTCTCTCTCTGTCTTCAATATGGTTCATGGATTAATAATTCATGGCCAGTTATTAGGGCCAGTTCAATAGGAGATCTGCTGATGGAGGGTCGGCGCTCTGCGAGCGTGCCCGGAGGGATGCTGCGTGTTGTTGTGTCAGCCCCCATCTGCCAGAATGCAATAAGGCAAACAATGGAGGCCTTGATTTCCACCAGCAGGCCCATAATCTTTAAATGGCTATTAGCTGAAGAGTGCAACCAGTCAATAACCGACAAAATCCTTTTAAAAGCTCTCTCCCTCTTTCTCTCTCTTTCATTCTCTACTTCCCTCTCTCTTTCTGTCTCTCTCCACTCCTTTTAAGCTCCTTATTTCTCCATCTCTCAGTCTTTTTATTCTCTTCTGTTTCTGGTCAAATTGGGACACAGTACATACTATAAAACTCCCATAGTGATAGTTTTTATGTATTGCCAGCAGTGTCAGGTGGAGCCAGTACCAATAGTAGTGACAAAATGAGGATAACTAAGGTCAAACTCCATTTTTAAAGGTGCTATATACACACTGGAGCACCAGCATCTCAAACCAAAACAAATTGGCTCCACTTCCCCCTTAGCCTCATGTTAAATTTAAAAGGTAAGGCAGCCACTACCACCTTCCCATTCTAGCACTGTAAAATACTTTGAATTGTATGGATATTTAAGTCATTAGATGCTTAGACCACCATGTGCAGATAATATGTTGCTCTCCTCTGCTCTCTGTTTCACCATGCATATCTCCTTTGACTGTGTGGGTCTGCTTCATGGAGCAGAGGAGATATAAACATGATGAAATTGAGAGCAGAGGAGAGCAGCAAAACAACAGCAGCGGCTTCCAGCGAAGTTAAAATCCAGCTATTGCATGTGAATGAAATAAATAACATGAAGTAAACATGTTTAAAAACAAATTATGTATTGGGAGAACTAGCGCAGTGCTCCGGAACATTGAATTGCTTTTAGTTTAACTTTAATATCTTTCTAAATGGCACGATGGCCATTAGTTTTAAAAGAACTGACTCACACATAATAACAGACACATGCAGCCTGATCATCTATTAAACAGAGAGGCTCGGATTACAATACACAGAGAAGAAGTATGACTTCATTTCCTGCTAAGAAAGCACTCTATATTTAGTGTAGCAAATACTTGTTTCCTGCTACAGAAATCTTTAAAATCTCCTATGAAGAACTTTTAAATCATCTGAGGAATTATTATACTCTATCAATCTTGCTCTTGGTGTGTGATTTGCTTTGACATGTAATTATTCCCTTAAGCTGATATCTTTGACCTCTAGCTCTCTTTCAGAACATGAATCCGAATCCCGTCCAACAGAGTTTCACTTGTCAAAAGAATCACCTTAAATCAAGAGGCAGTGTCTTGATATAAGGCAGTTGTCTCCAAGTGACATCGTATGGATGATATACTTCTGCTTTGCCATCAATCACAAGCGATGCAGCTTGAAAGGGATTGAATTACTGTTTACAAGGATGAGATTAAATTGTTTTTAATATACAATGTTATGAAAGCAATAACCTTTTTGATGGCCGCAATCATATCCTAATAAAACTGATATTCATTAGTGTCAGAGAATATTCCCTGCTTCCAATCTCCTCTAATCTCCTCGTTACCTGAATCACCGCGGCTGGTACACAAACAAATCCTGTTGCTCTTCACTGCTGACAAGGTAAACATCACATGTGCTAGGTGGAAGACAGATCAATTACGCGTTCGTGAAAAGGGAGACTTCAAGATTGTGGAAAAAAAAAGAAAGTTTACATTTTCTTCTGCTCCAAAGAAAAATGTTCAAAAATATATTTTCACACCTTTCTATCAGAACCAGCATGAACTTTTTCAGCAATCTGAGCTAGAGTAGGTTGTTTATTGGCTCTGACCACATAGGCCTGCCTTCACACCCCACATGCATCAATGAGCCTTGGCCAACTGTTGCTAATGCATCATTATTCATTCCTTGGATTACTTTTGTTAGTTACTCCAGTTTTGGAGACCCAGCTGTCAAACTTGCTCAAAACATGTTTCTTGCTTCTAAAACATAAACTTTGAGGACAAAAATGTCCACTCCCTAATATATCCCATCCACTAACATGCACCATGATAAAGAGATGATCAATATTATTCACTTCACCTGTCAATGTTATGCCTAATCAATATATCTAGATAGGCTGCAATACAGCTTATATTCTTTATAAAGCATGTTTTTTGTATATATTTACTTCATATCATTATAGCTCTTTATTTTATTATAGCTCTCATTCTTATGGCCAGGGGTGCCTCCAGAATTGTTTTCATAGGGGTGGGCATACAGGGGCCACTAAAAGTATTGGGGTGCTACCCTGAAAACAGAAAAGTGGAGGGGTGCAGCAGAGCCAAAAAATTATATACGCAGGAATAACAAGTTAATGTTTCAACTCATTCTTGGGTGTCTTTCTCTCTCTTGTGCTCACATTTGTTGAAATTATAACCAACACATAACAGTCTTGCCAGAGGGAGCCAATCAGGGGGCCAGTAAATTTTTTGGGGTTGGCCACTGCCGCACCCCGGCCCCCAAGTAACCCCCCCCACACACCCTCCATTGGTTGCACCACTGGGCAAAAAAAGTACAGCAAACATGTTTTTTTGGTTTTTTTTGCACTAATATTGGCCTTTCACCATGTGAGCCTATGAGGAATGACATGTAAGTGGAGTCACCAACAAGCGGCTATTAGTAACTACAGTTTCTGGCAAGTTGTGTTAACAGTTAGGTCACAGTAAGATGGCAAAAACTCCACCAAAGCAAAAAAAATGTTTTCGCTACTTTGCCAGACAATAGTGTTTCTGTCAGATGATCCTCTGCAATCCAAGAAATAATTCACCATGCATTTTATTTGTTACGTGGGGAACTTTTTGGTCACGGCCATCATGCTCCCTCTAACGTCAGCATTGTGAGCTTGTTGTTCAGGTTACCTACAGTGGATCAGTTCCATTAAACTAGTTGGATGAGAGGCCACTTTAAATATCCCTTGATGGATTCATTCCATGACTTTGAAATTGTTTTTTTTTTCTAATCAAATGTGATCAAAACCCTTAGTATGTCCTGAAAACTCAAAAACTCATATATCAACACAATATGATGAAGTATGGTCCTTGAAAATATGGTGCATTTAGTCCAATAAAGTAAGGAAAATAAGTAATAACTATATAAAAATGCTATCCGAGAGCCTCATAAATCACATCAAAAACAAAATTATGCAATATGAAAGTGTCAGAACCACTGTTCTTCAGCTGAATTATGCATTTCCATGTTTACCATAACAACAAAGAAGAACACATCCTCGGACTTCATAACAGGCTCACACATTCACTCCTTCTCAGTGTGATTGAGGCACACTAAGAGCCATGGAAGAGTGAAGTGAGTCAAAAACATCACTTCAAACAGATAGCCATGTTGGTTACCACATTGTCACGCATCAGCACTGGTGTTTTGACAAGCCAGCGTGACCCCTGTGTTGCACAATCACATGATCACAACTGGTCATGTCAAAGGTCAACGCTAATGGATGGTGCAGCAAGGGAAGCCGCTTTATGTCAGGGTGTGATCATCTGTATATGAGTGAGTGTGTGTGTCTTGCAGTTTTAAGGCCATACTCTCATAAACACTGTGGGAGTTATCCCATTATTTTGCACTTAGTTTGACATACAGCATTACTAATGGGCTTTTAAAAGGGTATTTTGAGAGGTGAACTTAGATTTTTACATATATTCCTCATTTAAGTTTAGTCACATATACAAAAAATGGACTACATTATCAATACATTTTTAGCCCAGGTTACATTTTTGACAAATGTAATGTCACTGAAAACTACTGTGTACATATGTATAGCTTGTGTTTGCATTGTGAAATCACACTTAAGAGCACAGTTGTTTAATTCACAATGGAAATAACTGAAAAAATGCCATTTGTTCATACTGAACCCAATCAAATATAACACTAGAATGGTTAATTGTAATCTCTTACATTTCAAGTATAACACTGGTGAAAAATTATATGTGCTAATGCCATTTTTCACATGTGAGAAGCTGACAAAATTTAGATATCACTTAAATAAATTGTGCAAGATTTACAAGATTTACAATAGGTATCTTTTCTTTAAATGAAAAACTGCTGACAGTTAATGTTTTGGTACTTGGAGACTATCAAAATAAAAGTCCCTAGTCTTTGGCTTGGTTCAAGGCCAAAGCGCCCACACAGGAAACACAACATATTGATGGCTCAGTCCACATAGGAAACGCCTCAAAATGAGCCTCAACCTCCTCCAACTTTTTATCTCCTGTCTCTCACCCTACCTTGTTCCCTTGCTCTTTTTTCCCTCTGCCATTTGTCTTTCCATTCCCCCTCTCTGTCTGTCTTTATCTTTTCCTCCTCCTCCTCCTCTGCTTCTCTGCTTTTTGCATTCCTTCTCCATCTTGCCCTCCTCTCCCTTCCTTTCCCAATCCTCCTCTGAATCCCTGAGTATCCACCCGACAGAGAGTCATCCATCTTCATTGGGGAGACACATGTGCTGTTTTGACAGCAAGTGCTCTGATGGAGCAAGAGGAAGGAAAGTAGCAACCCCACGACAGCAAAGACACATTATCAGTGGGAAAACACATCCGACCATCAATTACTAAAACCCATCCAACTCTACCAACACTTTGGGTATTAGGTGTTGCCACCGGCGTCTGGTTCAATAATCCACAATGACTGCAGAGGTGTTAAATCTCTCTACTGTGTTAATTTTCTATGACATAATCCTATGTTTTTAATATTTGGAGGGGGAAAAAAACAGATCCAAAAAAGTTTATAATTTTATTTTTAAATTTAACTGTAAAGTGCCTTCTCAGAATTTGCATCTTGTGCTTAAGAGTGTTTAATTTGACAAGTTTAATGTATGGATTTTTTTAGCGCCACAGCTAAGAATCTATCTCAGCTTTTGATTAACTCACTCAAATGGGAAACGAACATCACATTCTGAGTGAAAACGCCAGTCAATGGACAAAAATGAAATTACCATTTGTTTTTAAAATTGGGAATTATTACTTCACTGACTGACCATCCATCATATTAATGTCTTCTTTCCAAGTGACAGTTTGATTGATAAGGGACAGTCAATCTGATATGGAAGACATTAGCGATGTAACTGATGTGAAGCTGGATTTGTTTGTAATTGTTGTCAGAGGTGATCTCAGTCAGTGTCATCCCATTTGGAACGGTATTACTTTGACCTAAAGATGACAGTTCAATAAATACAGTGTCTTCAGGCTGAGAGGATGTGACAAGCATGTCCATGATACTTGCCATGAGGGCATTAATGACACCCCTGCCAGTCAAACTGTCACTAGTCTCTCTCTGTTGTTGCAAAAAAACAACAACAAAAAGAAAAATCCGTGCAGGCGAGTCGATAATCCAATACTCCTAAAGTCACATTTATGATTTTAATAAACAAGGGAAATTGTGATCTAGCTACAGTTAAGAATTAGGCTTGACGCTACAAGAATGACCATCAGATCAAAGAGAACTGTTACATTTAAATGGGTACATCACCAATTTTTGCAGAGACTTCCATTTTGTCATTTTTTTTTTAAACTCACACACAGACAGCCACACCAAGCTCACTGCACAGATACCGGCCACTAGTATTAAGCCTGTTTTATATAATAGATATATGTGCCATTTATATGCATCTCTGTTTTTGTTTTTTGCATCACCATTGTAAACCTGCTGTCTAGTGTTAGTAAGTTCACTCAGTCAAACAAGAGGTTGGCTCCTGAGTGAAAGGTCACCAGTTTAAGTCCCTAAAAGTGGATTATCATTCCAGAATTTTTTATTCTTTTTTATTCTTTTTTTATTCTTTTATTCTATTCTTTCTCAAATTAGAAAATTTTGTTTATTTTGTGACAAAGCTACTTTTATCTGCTCCTTTGTCACAAGGGCACACCACAGTGGGTAACTCGGCTTTGGGTTTGAGTTTTACACTGGACACCCTTCCTGATGTAACACCAAAGGGATTTGTGTCCCTGGGTGGAATTAAAGCAATGGAAAATGGATGCCCAAACAATGTTCTAGAGTCATGTCCAGCACAAAGTGATGGTGCTTTGTGAGAGGTATCCTTTCACGTCAAGTACTTAATACAATGACCACAGCCATACATCAAATAAGGAGCAAATGGTCCCACCTCAGAGTGTTACAAAGAGATTATTTGTTGCATTTTTATGTAGAAGAGATACTTCTTAAACAAATGCAGAAAATTCCTATTTTAAAAAATATGCTTTCAGTAGCTTAAGATTGGGTTAAAATATGCATGTTCACAGAATTAACAGTGAATGTTGAAAAGTGATCTTTAAAGCGTTTTCAGTGGGAAACTGCTACGTCCAGATGAACAAAATCAACCTTTTGGGATTTACTTACCTGGATGATTGAGCATGCATCAAGATGTAGTGAAAACACCTGAAAACACCGCAAAAAGGCACAAACCCCACACATTAGATAGTGCCTCACTTTAAGATGCCAGCTTCTCTGCAAGAATGGTAGCATTTGGTGCCATGTGAATGGTAGCATTTGGTGCCATGTGAATGAGAACAAGGTTGTTCTGAATGTTTGAACCCATTAGCGAGAAATCGTATCAACTCAATCACCATTTTGCAAACTATATTGCTATTTTTTTAATCTAAAAACGTAATTTCCTTTCCTTTTTATTTAGTATGAAAATCTATTGTGGAGCTATTATAGCTTGTTTGTCTTGTTCATTGTATTACGGTTAACATCAAGTCTGCTTTAATTGAGATAATGCAGTGCAGATGTTTCAAATCAAATCCATCTACTCTTAAAGTGCATTATGACTCAATGATAATGCATCATTGACAGAATGAAAGGGGACTTGATGTTGACTGTAAAAGATTATGAAACTCAAGCAAGTTTTATGAATGTAATGACAAATCGTGATATAGTACTCTATAACAGAAGTTAATGAAAGTCAGTCGCTGCTGGAAATAGTAAAAGATACCCATATAGAACAGCAGAAACTGTTATCTAAGAAGCTAAAACTCAACAATGTTAAATATCCTTCATAAGAAATTACTTTTAATTACAAATCACTATAGTTCAATCATTACATTTAAGTTCATTTTCTTTGTCACGGCTTATCTCCTCAGATGGAGTTGCAAATTTCTAAAATAAGAAGCTTCACAAAAATACCATGCTTCATCTGAATCGTCTCTAAAATGAAGGCGTAACAAACTCTTTTGTTGCTTACAGTTTCACTAAACGCAAAAAGATGGTTTGGCTTTGTGTAAAAAGCCAAACCGAGCTTATAACATAAATGTAATGATGCAAAGAAACAGTGCACGAAGCTACTCTTGCTGCATAGATTGTTTGTCTTTTGTAAATCTCCTCAATATGAAGGTATGCTGACGGAAATACATGAGTTCACACTGGTTTAAAACGGCACTGCACTTTGATGGGATCATATGACTGAGCTCTAACTTCTATGGTATGCATTCAGTGCACTTACACTGCATTAAAGCTGAAAATCAGCAATTAAACCGCATATTTACCCTTTCAGTGTAAATGTAATGCACTGCAGATTCAAAACAAGGATACAGCAGTCTGTGTAAAGATGTTACATAGGATGACACTTTCTGTACCTTTATTTTAGACATTTTATTTTTGGAGATTGCTATTATGAAGCTACATAGTACATAAAGGTCCCAAGGATTGTATAAAATTAAAATAAGCTCCAGCAAGTGACGCACTCAATGATGAATCAAAACTAGCATTTCAGTATTATTATGCACATGACTCCAGAAGTAATCGTTCTCCATTGCGAGGACTTACTAGCTAATTGCATTTTGTAAAATTTTGTACTTTCAGTCAATTTTCATGTTAATACTTTTACAGTTTTACTTAGTTGTAAAACTTAGTGCCCAATTAGTACCTTCAAATTGATATTGTTCACTTAAGAAAGGTTCTAAATACTTCATCCAAAACTAACCAAGCAATTATTGAATACAAAACAATTTTCAGACTCCTTGCAGTGCCATTTTTCATGTAATATCGTCTCTGTAGGGCATGGGGCAATAGCCTCAAAATTACGTTCAGTGTTTTGTAAGCCAATTTTCAATTTGATTTCCCAGGCCCATCAACCCTGGAAGGATAGACACTGTACTTTTTGTACATATCTGAAAACATGAATCCATTCATTGACAGTTTTATATGAAAATATAACCCTTGGAAAACAACACACAAGCACAGTGAATGACTACGAGGTACCGAAGAAAAATGTCCTGCAACATTTGAATTGCTATGAAAAGTGTTGGTGATGCACCCACGTTCTGGTAATAAATTTAAAACAAACTTCATCCCAGTAAAGCCTTACATCATTACTAGAACTAAATGTGTTCCGCAAAATGCTTCCTTCCCATCTTGACATCATGTCGATCACAGTAATAAGTCTTTGATTTACAACCAAAATAATCCTGAGTGATTTTATTTGTGCCTAATGTTGTTTTTAAAGTTGTCACATAAATCAAGTCGAATCAAGAGGAGGAAGAGGTGATTCTCCCTTCCTCCCCCGTGCATTAGCTCATCCTCTTCTTGCAGACACTCTCCCCGCCTGGTGCTCACTTCCCGTCTGTAGGCGCTCATACCGGGACTGCATTCGCTCAGCGCTTCCTCTTGACGACCCTCTGAGGTACATTTGATGTCAGCGTGAACAGCTTGTTTTCCTTTCCTCCCTCGGATTCCCTCTCTTGCTCCCTCTTCCTCTCGTGCTCCTTATTTCTTCTTTAGTCTGAAGTGCTGTCGCGTTATTGGACTCAGGTTTGAGTGGCCGTGGTACCAGATTGATGGCCGCCGGGGAGCGTGTCCGTGACATGCCGGGCCTGAAGAAACATAGAAAGAGCTTGTTTTTGCCCCCATCAATCATCCCAAAGCCATAATCACCCGGTGATGGAGAACGTACAGGATGGAAGAAGAGAGAGTTGTGGATGACAGGCATGTTTGTCTTGCACAACAAAAGCAGTTCAGATTGCTTCTGTGAGTCACCTTCTTCTCAAGTTTCATTTAACCAGCGAAGGTGGTTTTTGGGGCAAAGACCTATCTCAGTATCACTGGCCATATACTTACTGTAGAAGTACGAAATCCTCTCAGCATTCTTCAATGTAATTGTTTATAAGATTATAAGTGACTTCTCTTGCCTGTCTTTAGGTATTAAGATATTAGTCTTATGGGAAGCAAAGGTTTCATGTATGAATGCTGAGTAGTACAGTCAAAAACTAGCCCAATCACACTGCTCTGGAATAATTGCCTATGTATGAACATATGTGAAACAGTCTCCATCACTCCACACAAACAAAATGGAAGGAAAGCAAATCCTTGCAACTCCTGATTTTGCAGCAAACAAGTCAAGTTAACATAGGTTTAAAGAAGTGGAGTCAACAGTGCAGAAAAGAACAGTCTGAATGTCTGTAGAAACATCTAGTTGGCTGGATAAATATTCCCGTGTACTTTTCTGCATGTATATCTGTCTGCTTTATGTTCATTCTTGTATTATTTGTTGTTTCTCTATGCAGTTCAGGTCTCCACTTTCCCCTAACCCAACCCAGTATGGGTAGATGGCCGGCTTCTGTGTGACTTTAGTTCTGCCTAAAGGTTTCCTCAGTTTCAGAGTTTTGGCAAGTCAGGTTTGCCAAGTTGAGGTTTAGGTCATTATCTGTTTCCCACAATATTCATTGCCTTGAGATGACTATTGTGAATTTGTGCTCTATATCAATAACATTCAGTATGATTGAATACTGAACATACAACTGAAAATGTCTTTGTTGCACCTTTATTTAATGTCACTGCCAATGATGCAGCAAAGGAAACTTTGCTCAGTATATTGTTTATAATTCAAAAATCTCAAATGCAGATATTTGTCTTCTATTTTGCACAGTAGACTATACTTTTTTTACTACCACATAAGCCACTAGCTTTGTTACTAAGGAGGGTGTTTGCTCACTCACCAAAATAACTAGCAGCGCCTTTCATCATCGGCTGGCTCAAACTAGGTTACACTCGTAAACCTTGAAAACTGTCAGTCATTTCTGTATCATTTATGCAGTGACTTTCTGAGGAACTGCAGTGATCTCTCATTGTGTAAAACTGTTAAACCTAAAGCTTGAACAACATCCCCTGCTTATTAGCGTCTCAAAGAGAAAGCAGAGCAGTCCTTCAGAAAAGGCGTCACTGCTGACTGGCACCAGAATCACTCCTCCAAGAAATGAAGAATCAGCTGAGCCTAAGTAAACTTCACCAGTTTATCACTTTCAAATTTAAAATTAAAAACATAATTTTCAAAGAGAGAAATAGTAAGAGTTCATCAGGACTAACTTTTACATTTAACACATTATACATTTAACTAAAAAAAGTGCATAAGAGATAACCATGGCATGTTAACGCACTGTCCTTTTGAGCTTTGTACAATACATCAAACTGACGCATGGCTTTAAAATACTAGACAAAAATAAGCTGGAATACACAGTATAGCTGACTTGCTCTTTAATTTGCCAGTCTACATAAGCTCCTTTTCCATTAGTAGCTACTCGGGTCAACTCTAACTCAACTCTACAATTCCGTACTACCTAATATGCGTGGTTGTTGCGACGCAATTAAAACAACGCTACAAAAAGAAGTGGACGTCGATGCAAGATTATACCTATACTCAGTCTGTGGCTTTTCATCAGACTCGGGAACACAGCGTTGTTTTTTGTAGCCATTTCGCTCATTGCCGGGTTTTTCGTGAAGGCGGCGCTCTCACGACTCTTCGAGTAACGCTACTGACCAACCAATCGGTGGCATGCAGTGTGACGACGTCACATTTTAGTACCTGCTCGGGCTGATTGGAACCCCAGGTGAGCAGGTACTAAAGAAGTAACTGGTACCAGGTGCTATGACCTAATGGAAAACCCTGAAAACCGTTCACGAAAATTAATTAATGGAGAAGGAGCTAACGAGAGCAGATCGTAACCTCTTGTATTAAAAATGCATAACCTGTCTATGTTTTCACTTCATGGTAGGTGATAACAATGAAAAGAAGCTTCACCCGTGAATTTGCTGTTTAGTATACTCTGTTCCTAGGCTATACTAAACTGAAGGAGTAGGGGTAGTTAGTGAGTTTGCACAGAACAAACAAAACGATGCACACACTCAAAGTCTTTAAAAAAGTTTAGTGCCTCATCAGCAATTAGGCTGTAGAGAACTTTTATCTACAGAACATCAATCAAATGCAAGTGTCTTCCCACGTATCACCTTTATTTTCTTAATTGTCACAGAAGTGATTAATAGTCACTTAGCATATTATTCCACAGCATGCTGCTGCAGCTCCTGCAATTACACAATACTTAGCTTCTCAGCTGTCAGTGATTCATTGGAAGAGGATACTTTAGGTTCACGAGGCAGAGGTTATTACACTGACAGAGAGCATGTGTCACTGTCAGCCCATCTGTTTTTCTGACTTACTCTTGAAGTTTGTCATCTACTCCAAATATTAGCCCCAAATGCTAAAAATGCACAGTCATGGAACTGCATATTACTGACAATGATAAATGAACCTTAATAACCAAAAATTTAATTGTTATTGATTTATGTGTTGTTGAAAGCAACGCAAATGTCAGCTGTCAAATAAATAAGAAATGGGAAATTCTCTTCAAGCATTTATCAAAGGAGCTGGCAGTCTTTCTTTCAGTTTTGAATGCATAAATGCAGTGACTAAAGTTATGAATATTTACAACATTCATAATCTGTCACCAAACTGGTATTCTAACTTTATTTGGAGACTGTGGATTCCAGCTTTATACATACTCAAACATGAGCACAAACCTTGTTGTTGTCTCGTATTGTTTTGCGTATCTATGGAAAATAAATGAAAAATGCTCCATAGTGAATAGAAACGATAGCATGACCTCATTTAGTCTGGTCCTAACCACTGATGTAATACACACACTGTTATTCCAGGTACGACTGAGCCTCATTTATCAGCGTCAGATGAAAGGTTTTGGAAGACAAAGATCCATTAAGTGCTCAGACTAAGTGTTTCTTCATTCAGATTATTAGATGATAGTCATTTGTTTCCACTGTCACACAAAGTAAAGACATTATCGATTCTAATCTAACGGAGCAAAAAATGTATTTTTAGTATAAAAACTTGGTATTAGCTGAAGGAATTTCTTTCTGCAGTTGCACACAGTCAGTGTTTCCAATATATTGAGTGGGACTGGTACTTTGTGTTATATTACTCTCTGAAAAGGAAAAAGGTGCTGTTTTGTAGCTAGGTCGTGAATGCTCTTGGTCGATACTAACCTCAGTTAGTTCACTGACAGGAATACATTAGTCTAACCACGTCACGGGAACTGCCGCTGCTTGTTTTGCCACTTGTTATTTGAATATGAAGCTGCAGCAGAGCAAAATATTTGGCTCATCTTACAGGCATAAAGACGTTAAGAGGTTCTAGGCAAATTCTCAGCAATCACAAAACAACAAACCACAATAAAGAATTCCATGTACGGTCACTTTGTTCCTGCGAATCCAGCATTTGAAGCCATAGGAAATTCAAGTCCTGTGTAACTGGGGATGAAGAAATTGCTGGCTCATCTGACAATAAAGTCAATACCAGGAAGGTTTTATTTTCACTGCTGTGTGGTTGCTCACAAGATTATGCAAAACTTAGTCAACTGATTTTCCTGTAAGTGGCTAGAGAGGTGAGGCATAAGAAAACAAACTGTATCTGTCCCTCAAACACTTGTTAAAGTTCGCACAAATTTTTGAGTGTGTTTATGCATATAATTTTTAAATCAAATCAAACCAAAATTTTTGCAAACATCGTACTGCTGAATACCTTCGATAAAGCCAAATTCATATTATGATGCCAGTTTCTCCAGTGTGGGATTGTTCCAGGTTTTACCGAAACTAGTACACTGACCTTTACACCATTCTCATTTAAAAAAAAAAATCTATTTGTGTGTGTTCATCAAAGATGAAGTGAGATTCTGTTTCAGGGATGCTTTAAACTATCATGACCAAACATTGACTCCGGTATTTTAAAGAAGCAGAATTTGTGGTAACTGACCTTTTAGTTATTTAAGTAATGTTGGAAAGCTAGGTTCATATTTAAGATGGCCAAGGTTTGTTCTCTGTGTATGTCAAATATAGAACATAAACAATATTTTTTCATTAACTAAAACTGGTTATAACTTTTAATCATAGCTTTAATTCATACACCTGCACGAGATGCTTGACTTTTAATTGTTACAGCTACCTTTAAAAAAACAGAAAGGTACACGTCTCTTATGGGATGAGTTTTACGATTGATGTCTCCTGTCATTTTCTGTTTACTTAATAAATTGTGTTTGTTCTTCTGCCTGTCGGTAGCCATTCAACAGAGAGAAATAAATAAAACACATTTCAACAACGGCTCCTACCTGAGAAATGTGTTTCATATGAAATTCTTCTGTGTTTGTATTGGCCTGAAGAACTAAGAGAACAATATGGAAATTCCCATTTTAAGATTTCAGGTTTCTTCCACCCTCTCTGTTGGCATCGCCCATTAAAGTGCTCATGCTGTTCACTTTATCATTCTTATGACCCCCGTCTTCAGCATCGGCACGAAGGCTTACCTCCCCCTCTGTCTCTAATTCATCATCCTTTATAGAGACTAATAGGCTAGGTGACACCAGGGAGAACCACCGATGACTCCTGGCTGCTCAGATCCACTCATAGTGAAGGGTTTTCATTTGCCTCCAAGACACGGTGGTATTCATTTGTTGCAATGGCACCCAATTTTCTCCTCGCTTGGAGCACAAAGTCTGTGAATCTTTACGAGGCCTCTTAAATGGAGATGTACAGCCAGAGTGTAAAGACGCTCTTTTCATCCTGGGCACCTCTTCCTGTTAATATTACCAGTTTTGTGCTACATAGCATGTATTTTATTTGTAAGCTGTAAGTTACACTTAAAAAATGGAAATTTCACTGTTTATTCGTAGTAAATTTACTAAACAAATTATTATTATTATTATTATTATTATTATTATTATTATTATTATTATTATTATTATTATTGTTGTTCTTTGATTTTTTTGCACCTTTTTTGTTTTGCTGTTTGTTTAATGAAATACCAAGATGTAAATTACATCTTCATGAGGCAGCCTGGCATTATGGGAGCAAGATGATAAGCTTGAAATTAAAAAGGTGTCCTTTTAGAGGTGATGTGATTGTACATACATTTGTATACAATAAAAATGTGTATAAAATTGTATATAAATTAAATGTAAAGAAAAGAGTTACTCTTTTGAAACTTGCTCACGCCCACATTAAAACCCCTCTGCTTCAACATTCTGTAAAAGTTGAGTACAATAAAACATGAGCAAATGATCATTGCATAGGTTCTTACTTTCTCTTAAATAGTGCAAGTCCTAAGTAAGCAGGTGAGTCGGAGAGCAGCTAAAACTGCCTAAAACTGCATTTGCTTGACAGTTTGTGCTCAGCAAACACCGGAGGACATACAGATGCCCGCAGGTAACTCTTGACTCCTTTGTTTGCATGACCCAGTCTGACATTTGACAGCTTAGGGGGATGTACCAAAGGAGGTCATGGCCCTGTTATGATGTTTACTTTCAAAATAATCACAAGAACACCGTCTCCATGATTGACAGCTTCAGTTATTTCTGTTCCACTGAATTCTAATTTGGCAGCAACATGAGTGTCATACTCATTTGTTTATATTCCAACTCCTTTGTGCTGGAAACCACTGGAACCAGTGTCAACAAGTGCAACAAGTAACCAAGATCTTTTAAGTGCTGAAGTCTAACCAAGTTGTTTGTAAGGCCTAAACTTAAACAAGTGATCATTTTTCATTAATAATGTGTTTAAAATATTAAAAAGGATGTGTGAAAATCTGTGTATGACCAGAACTTGGTCTTGTGTTTGTATCTAAAATTCATGCACAAAAACATGAATTGAACATTTGAAAGTTGTGACTATTTCATGAAGAGGCTGGGATGTATTGATTGCTGTAAGCATCATTTTATTACCCACAAAAATTCCTCTAACTGAAGGATTATCAGGTGCAATGAATTCAGAGCATCACAACCTCTGTTGATATTGGCAAATTATCATAGTTTGATTGAACCTGCAAGCTATTAATTAAACTTAAGGTGTTCTATCTGTCTTATTTACTGAGGGGCTTCTTCATATGCTTTAGCTCATTATGTGTTTATTCAGTGAAGAGAGCTTTTGACCTAATGGGCAGACAAACAAACACATATGCAAATAAATATGTTATTTACAGACCACTGGCAAATCTATTGACCATTTACACCTTTAGTTTTGTGTTGATAAATCACTTGTGGCCTTGAATCCTAAGTTGTCTGTGCATGCTGTTGCATTCAAGGCCAACTTGACATCCTGTGGCTAGTGAACCCACCTAATTTAAACATTCATAAAAGATACGTGCTTGCAAGCATACAGTTCATGCACATATGAACTACTGGACTACAGCTAATGTATTAAATAAATGAAGTAACTTTTCTTTTTTTTTTTTTAATCTCATGTGACATTAATAGACGCCACAGGCCAGCTTTACTTTCAGTGGATTGCTATGTTTCCTTTCAAAACATCTCTAAGATCCTGTACATATAAAGGTCTGCTAACACAGCATAAAACAAAAAAACAAGAGGTAAAGTCAACAGCTTCACACTTATCAATATGAACCAGATCACACTGTGTGCTAGCAGTTAGTGTGAATCACTAATGCACCCTAGGTACATAAGCACAGGTTGTGGGAGACTGGGCGTGCTTATTCTGTCTAATTTAGCCAATGTGATGCAAATTTAACCCATCTTCCACTGTTGTTACACACTCATGGACGTATGTGCAACACATCCGTCATCTTTAATTTCTGTGAATGTATTCTTACAGTGCAAACACCAGACTGGTACGATTCACTGAATATGCAGTGGAGCAAATCCAAGCCTTTTGTACATGCAAAGTGTTTTGTTTGGTAAGGCTGGAAAAAGATAAATTCTCTGCAAACTAGTTCAATAAGAAAAGAGCTAAAGGCAAAAGCACAAAATCAAATTTGTTATGTATAGATTTGTTTATTATCCTAGATATGTTGAAGATACATAAGCTTTTAAAGAGCTCATGGAAAGTGTTAAATCCACAGGTAGACAATTATCAGGGTGAGCTGAGTTATAGCTCTCATCATCTAAATAAATGAGAAATTATTAGGTGAATTAACAAGGCAATGATAACATCATTTCACCCGTCCCTATTTTAGACAACGTGGGAAGAAGATTCTAAATTACTCTGCTCAGAAACCACTCATCTGTTAATAGTATTTCCAATGAAGGGTAATAACGTTTGATTAACCAGGACGTTCTTACTTTGGGGAGAAAAATATTAGGTTGAGAAATAGTTTATTTTTAAACTGAATAACAAGGGATATTTATCTAAGCAGGAAAGCATGAGAAAAAAGGCAGTTTATCACTATTTCTTTGCAATAGTACTAACTCATTGTTTATGATAAAAGAATTAATAGAAGGAAAATGTCTACATTTGAATATAATGTTTAAAAGGCATCATATTTGAATTCTAAATAACTCTGTGACTCTACATACTCAAATAATATAGAATGCACTACTAAAAATTATAATTGCTGCTTCTATGTCGACCCCTCGGTTAGTTGCCACCTTAACATGGTGGAGGGGTTTATGTGTCCCAGTGATACCAAGTGCTATATTGGTGGTGACTTTTGCCCCTGGTAGGATCTCCCATGGAAATTATCCTGGGTGAGGATCTAGATGAAAAGCCTTTACTAAAACCTCTATGAAGAAACAGCGAAATGACCAGTGTACCCAGCCTGGGACAAAGTTACTGCCTCACCCCGAAGCCAGGCCTAGGGAGGAAACTTGAGGGAGCATTCCTGATGGCTGGGCCTTGGCCTGTTGGGCCTGTTGGATGCAACACAAAGAGCCAACAAAATGCCATCATCAGCAGTAAGTTTCATAGAGGTCGGCTGCCATGTCTGTTGGGTGGCATTCAAGAGCAGAAGCCCTGGTGGTTCAATCCTTATCTGCTTGGAATGTGGATTGTCACCTTTCTAGTGGGGAAGGACTTGAGCTTGCATGTGAGGTTTAGAAATACCTGCTATAGCCGAGTTTGAATGGGTAGAACTGAGAATAAGCATCTTCAGGTCTAAGGCCATGGTTCTCAATCGGGAAAGGGTGGAGTGCACACTCAAGTTTAATAAGTTTTTTTTATCAATGAGTTTTGTTCATGAGTGGGAGGAGTGGGAGATTGACAGATGGATTGGGGCCATGTCTTGAGTATAATGTAATGGTCCGTCGTGGTGAAGAGAGAGCTGAGAGTGAAAGTGACGCTGTCAATCCACATTCCTTGTCTTATCTGCGGTCATGAGCCCTTGGCAAGGACCGAAAGAATGAGATCAAAGATACAAGCCGTGGGAATGAGCTTAATCTGAAGAGTGGCTGGGCTTTCCCTTAATGATAGGATGAAGAGTTAAATCATTGGGGAGGGACAAGAGTAGAGCCCCTACTCTTCCACACTGAAAGGAACCAGTTGAGGTGGTTTCAGCATCTCTCCTGGGCAAGATGTTCTTAGGATAGAGGAGGTCCTGAAATAAACCCGGGACACGTCCCCCCACGTGACCTGGAGGAGATGGCCGGGGAGGTGTGCTTCTCTGCTTAGACTGCTGGATAAGCGGCAGAAGATGGATGGATTGATGGAATCGATTTCTTCTCTGTGAGCTTTCAGTAAAACTGAAGTCTGCAGCGATGCTTCCAAGAGATTTATTGTTTGCTGTCACCTGTCTTTAAAAAGAGGCCTGTGGCACAGTAAGTCTATTTAAACTAGACATGACAGCAAGAGAAAGAGAACATTTTTCATGTGGAAATGTACACTCGCTCACTTTATTAGGTACAGATTTCTATTACCTTGTTAGATCCTCCTTCTTTCTTAAGAACTGTCTTAATTCTTTATGGCATAAATTCAACAAGGTGCTGGAAACATTCCTCAGAGATTTTGGTCCATATTGACAGGACAGCATCACATAATTGCTGAAGGATGAATGCTACAGCAGACACTGAGAAACATCTGACCAAGAAACATTTTTCAATCTTCTATTGTGCAGTGTTGGTCAGTCAACTCGTAGCCTCAGTTTCCTGTTCCTAGCTGACAGGAGAGACACCCTACTGTAGCCCATCTGCTTCAAGGTTTGATCTGTTATTTGTTCTGAGATACTCGGCTGCATACCTTTGATTGTGATAAATGGTTGTTTGAGTCACTGTTGCTTTCCTGTCAGCTTGATGCAGTCTGGCCATTGTCCTCTGATTTCCGGCATCATGAAGGGATTTTTAATGAGACTTTTTAATAGAAATGTGTATTTAAGAACCAGTCAATGTATCATGTACCTTACTCAGGGATTTCCAAGCAAACTGGGTGATGGAATTTCTCCTGGTTTTTCCATGGGTTACATCCCTGTAAGACATTTACAAAACACCTCCTCAACTAGTGAGGCACCCAAGTGGCATCTTAGCCAGTTACCTAAATCGTGTCCAAGGACTCCTTTTTAGGAGTGCAAAGCTATTAGCAACAACACAGACACACATTTTTTACTGTTAAGCAACAATCAAATAATTGCTGGACATTTAGTTGAACTGTAAAGTTCCACTGAACAGAATTAAGCATTCTTTACAACCAATGAGCCAAGTGTATTCAATTAATTAGTAGCTAAGAGGACGTTTTGTTGTTGGTTGTAATGAATATCTTCTGGTGCCCTTTTTCAGTAGAGAACTGTCTCAGTTTTTTGACATCTCAGAGCTCATACTGCTGACCCAGTTACTTCAGACATGAAAACATGCAGAGAAGCTGTGACCCCTGTGAAAGGGTGGGGTCAGATCTCAACTCTCATGTAGATGATCTCTAAGCAAAACTTCCCATCTGCTCTGCCATGCTGTCTTGCAATCCCAAGAGAGTGCTTAAACAGACTGTCCAGAAATTAAGAGTGCAACCAAAACTATCTTGATGGATGAAACAAAGTTAAAAGTCAAATGGCCATTTCAAATTTTAATACCACGGGAAGAAATATACTGTATGCTAAATTAAAACAGGTTTTTGTCATTATGGTTCGGTTAAATCATTCTTATTAAGCAAAAAACAAGAAACATAACTACTCCAGCCGTCAACTAGGTGCTTTAAGTAATGAGAGTTAACATAGAACGAGTTGGAAAACAACAATCGCTGTTGTGTAAAGTTAGTATCATAGCATAGTATCATAGTATCATAGCAAAGTAAGGACAGATTGGGTAGTGGTGCCTTATTGCTTTTGTGGGTTCTGTCTGGGTGCTCCCACAATCTAAGACACACATGTTGGATTAATTGGTGATTCTAAAATTTCCATTAGGGGTGTTTGCAATCTGCTGGTGATCTGTTTAGGTACTCACCTGTTGGGCAGTGTCAGCTGGGAGAGGGTCCTTATTTGCTGGAAGCATTAGTTTACATTGCTGCTAGATGCAACAGTTTTACTAAAAACCTTCTGCAATATTCAAAATATGAATAAACTCAGCATCGGTGATACATATTATTTTGTTTTATGCTTCCTTGAAGATCTACCAGCCTCTTTTGATACCATATTTCCTGCAATCTGCAGTTCTTCCTAAACTCTGTCTTATCATTATCCTCTGGTGTCACTCCATTTCCAAAGTTCGGATCATTGATTGGTAACTTTGACGCCTGGCCTCTGGCCCCCAGCCAAAAATGATAACTGTTCATATGGGACAATGAAGCTAAGTGCTAAATCAATGGGGCCAGCCTCTCTGATGCGGATATAGCGTTACCAAGAAGGCCAATGGCATGAGGTGGGGAACATGTTTCCCTGGGGAAGACTTTTGGAGACACACCACCACTGCCAGGCAAAACTCCGGTCTGGGGATTCATCATTCACGTGATCGATTACACCACCTTAATGCTCATTTTGCAGGAGTCACAGTTTGTTTATCATTATTCTCTCGTGGTTTAAAGTGTTCTGCTCCCAGTTGACAATGAAGTTCGAGGATGTGGTTGTGTACATGAATGAGAATGAAAGTCAGCCAAAGAGAAAAGAAAGAAATTCTGCAAAACTGTAGCTCTAAGGAGTCCCATTAATCTTCAAACATTTTGCCATCCACATATTTTCGGTCACACTGAAGCACTGGATCAAGCAAAGGTCATTTTTCAAAGCCCGAGCTTTAGTTTAAAATGAATCCTTGCTTGCTTTGCGACTGGACCAGAGCTTGATTGTGATAGGGGGCGATTTCGGCGGCTTGGCGATCGTTTGGGCCGTGCGGTGTTGTTCTTGGGCCTGGTAAATTAGCTTGCCCGTCCCAAATGGACATTACGCATGCACACAACTGCAAACCTCGCTGTTGGGGAGGAGTCTGGGCAATGTTGCTGCCACATTAAGTTGTTTCCATCATTAGGCTCGCTGTTGCTTATTTCCCTTGTGAGTCGTGTGTTTTTGTTTTGAGCAATGTGTCTATCAAGGTTGGATGTGAGGCTCAACTGTACTGTTGAATAGTCGTGTCAATGATTATGTGTCCCACTATATGTCTTTTTTTGTTTTCTTTTGTCTCTTTAAATTAAAAACAAATCCCTTGAAACACATAGATGAAAATGAGAATTTAGGTAACAGACAACATAAGCATTTGCCAAATGAGCAATTTCTCAAATAACACCACAGTATCTGTAATCAGCCGTGCTGCCAGGGTCTCAGGCTCTCACTGTGATAATGGTAGTTGATAAGCTGGGTTCAAATTAGCCATAGCTTCTATTATTCCTATTGTCTTCAATGTGACTGTGTCTGAAATTGGATGTCAGCATGGGACATAGTGCAGGTTTGGTTAATAGACTGAGCGGTGTCAAAAGTTGAGAGTTCTTTAAAATGTATCAGTCACAGAAATCTTTTAAAGAAAAATATATTTTAAGTGATGTAGGAGGTAAGAAATAATATGATTTGGCAGATAGAGTTTGAAATATACAGATTTCCAATGAAAGCAATTCATTTGCAAGTCCCTTTGATGTCTCCAGACACCAGAGGACATGATTATTTTTGATTTAGCTTTGGGATCTCTAAAGTTAATCATATATCCCAGGAGTCACCAACCCTGCCTTGCCTCAGGAACATAAGGGGCTCTAAAGACAACTTGCTAGTATGCAGACTGAGCAGTTGTGCATGGAAACCTGATAGAGCGCCCCTCACCCAAAACTTAAAATACCAGCAGGGATCAATAGCTGCAGCATGTTATCTATTGTTCAGCGGAGCGTATTGCACATCCCAGTGTTCCAGCTAGATAGATACCCATGCAACATTTCTGCACTCACTCTCTGACACTAATGAAATGTATCCCAAAGTAAGAAGGATTCTGATGATTTTAAAGTTTGAAAAAAAGGGAACTGGATATGTTTAACGTTTATTTTTGTAAGGTTACTTTGGTTCAAGTGTTAATTCAGCTCAGGTTTAACTTAAAAAGTCTGTTAACTGTAAACTCAAATCCTGCATACCTGTTCCAACAGATGACGCCAGCAAGTGTAAAAGGCTCTAAAAGGAAAGATTATGCTAACTGCATTACAATTTATATAATGATTTCGTTCTAAATGACAAATCACAGAACACTAAATTTGGACTCAATACTCTTAATACTCTGCACATGTGCCATACTACATGCAAATGATCTGCTTTACACCTAATTTTGCAGTTTAATGACATTGCACAGTCTGGCTAATTTCCTTCCCATATTGACTCATGTAAAGATACTATCAAAGCTTGAGTACTAAAAATAGGATACAGGTAAACATTTTGTTCAGACAAGAATGAAGGCCAATATTGGACAGAGTGTAAGGGGAGTGAGAGCTAGAGGAGGACGTGGAGGAAAAGGAGGAACAAGAGGTGAAGTAAGATGGGAGAAGCAAGAAGAAGGGGAGTCAGAAACATAATAACTTATAAAATCAGAGAGACTGTGGTTGACCTTGTTGGGATGAGCACGAGGAAGGCTGGGCAAGCAGTTTGTCCAAATCTGAGCCACTATATTGTTACTGCAATCACACAGGTATTTCAAAATAAGAACTAAATAACTGCAAGTCAGTTTCCAGTTGGTCTCAAGTTGGTTCACAGATCATCTGCTTTTGATTGCACTCCCTATTAAACTTTATCCTCTGTCCTTGAACCTGATTTGGGAATTCTTGGTGCTGTGTTGGCTGTTTTTAATGCAAAAAATGTGAATTTTGCAACGATTTCTTTAGTTTCTCAAGGTTTTGTGGTTAGTGTGCAGTGAGAAAAGATCTATAATGTGAATGTCGACAGGCAACATCACCATATCGCCCAATTTCATGCATCTGTGGAGATAAATGTAATATTTAAAAATTGCCACTGTGCCTTTGCAAATGTTTATCTTTTTGTCACTAGAAACTTTAAAGCATTTCAAACTTTATTTAAACCCAATCAAAGGCGATAGCTATTAAAAAAATATCTTGTCTGAAATGCATCTTAACCCTCATTTTTCATCAACAGAAGTAATAAAAAGAACTGTGTATTAATATTTATACAAAGCTGCTGCCCCACAGATCCCTCACAGGAAAATAAATGCAAATATTTGTACATTTAATGAGTATCCTGTCATCGGCGCCTTTTCTAAAACAATATTGAAGATGTGATGAATTATATTTTCTGTTTCAAATAAAGAAAAATAAAACAAACCCTTGTATAATTAAAAGCTGGTCTGGAGCCTCTGGGCGTCACTGATATAGGCTCAAACTGTGAGAAAAGATGAAAAACAGATCCTGCATAATCAACAACGCCTTCTGCAAGTCAGTGAAAGTGCACCTTACTCAGACGCCTGTGTGGAATGCACTCTGGAAGCATGCTGTCTAGCCCTCATGGTCGTCATTTTAAATAGCAGCAAAGACAGAACACTTGTGGACCTTTCTGGCAGATTTATGGGCTGTTAATGTCTTCCCCCTTCACCTTCTATATTCCTTCTGCTTTTGTTTTGACGTTGGTGAATGCAGGTTGGGAGTCTCAAGACTGAGATGTGATAAATCACCAAATCCTTGCAATATCAAGTTGACTCATGCCCAGACCTCTATTTTCTAGATGGTCCAGCGAGCTGAATCTAGCAGCAGAGGTCAGTCAAACCCTCGGGGCGGTGGGGTCAAGTTTAGGGAGACTTTTTTGGCAGATGGTGTTGAGAGTTCAGTCTGTCACTTAGGAAGAACTGCGAAAGAGGAGAAAAGACACTTTACAGCATTAATTGACTTTTGGGTGTCTCAATATTGACCCGGTTTCCCCCAAAAAACATTTTCCCTCTCATCTTCATAAAGAGGCACTTAAGGTCAAAACGTCACCAAAACAGTCCTTAAATACCACTTATTCACCCCTCACTTAAATATTGATGATAATGTGAGTAGCTTGGCAATACTCTCAGTCAATTGGAAATCAATTCTTTTGGCTTCATTGTCACAAAGAACGGTAAAGACGGTTTCTCGTTAATTTTGTAAGTTGGTATTGTTGCATGTGGCAGGATTTTGAGCTGCATGCGGAATCCAAAAATGCTCAGAGGGTACAGCTATTGTTGCATGTATCAGGAGTGGAGAAGAGCAGGGATACAGGAACCTTGTGGAGGCCTTCAGGAACTGGAGCACGAGGATTTGTGTCCACCTTAACACCAAGGATTTCATAAGATCTAGGCCTCCTCATCAATTTAGCAAATATCCAAGTTTTTCAGAAGTTGGGAGCAAAGCTGAAACAGACGTGGGCATCTTGCATGTCCTGACTGCCAGAGATTGCCATTGGGGTTGTACTGTCAATTCTTTGAAAGCAAAATCCAGGGTTAATTTCTTGGTTAGTTCCACGAGTTACTGCATTCAGCCACAGGCAATGCTGGTCTAAAAAAAGAAAGCGAAGAGAGGAGCACAGAAACACAGCAAAGTTATTAAAGTTATTGTGTACATTCGCATTAAATAATCCTCTGCTTTCCTAATCGCTACTTAATTTTTTTTTAGTCTCAATCAATCACCTGTTTCGCTGTTGGGGGAGCCATCTTTGCATCCTGATGTTAATCAAATAAACAGCACGTGTTTTACACGGGTTTACCATCCCACACTCATTGCTGCTTGCTTGTATTGTTACCGTGTAATTATTCTAATGTTGATTAACCCACTTGGGTAATTAGCATTTTTGATTGCGACTGCATCCGCAGGTGAATTGAAGGGATGGAAAGATAAAGAGACAGCCAAATGACATTTAGAGGTGTTGAAGATGCTTGTGGTAACTGAGGATTGACGAGAGCATGTTGGCAAACTTGATCTCCACTTCAAATAAAATTTTGTTGCTAATTTAATATCTGATGTTAAAATGTCAACGAGAGCAAGTTTTAGCACTGCAGCACGATGCAGTGCTCGAGTGAGATTAGATTCCTAAAGGGAGATATCTCTGTGAACTGAACCATGACTTAAGGCACCCCTCTTTGTACTTTCTTCTTGCTTTGGGAAAACATGTCTGTTGAAACAGTCAACAGAGTGCACCAACGCACCATGGCCTTAGCCTGCATTTACTCAGGTTACCCCATATGGACGCCTCGCCACATGCTCCCTTTGGCCCTTAAGCACGAACCGCAGCTCCGTGCCCTTGAGAGGGACAGAGGATATCTTGAGAAGATGCTGTGTGTGTGTGTTTGTGTTTGTGTCTGTATATATATGAAGCTTTAGATTTAGCTTGTTATGTGTGTGTTTGTTCGTCTCTCTATCACATCTCAGATTAGAGTCACAGTTTAAGTGATCATGCTGAAATGTTTGTGACTTGTTGGATATAAACAAAACAAAGGTCATTGCATCAGACATGAAAACCTTGAGAAGTGGGCATGGTCTGGAAACTCTGCAGCATACATAATGCACATTTTGGATTAATGGAAAAATGGCTTTCATCATGTATTTTTAGGCACAAATAAAAACTCCCAGGAGTCAACCAGTCAATGCTCAGAGAAAATATATATACATATTTTTTTCCAGGGATAATAATTGATCTTTAGGCTTGGAATTGGTTAAACATCTATCAGCTCTGCCACTGGCGACTAGGGACATAACAGCAAACTGTGTATACGCTCACTGGTGTGGTGGCAAAATTCATAAATAGTCACAAAAGTTCATTTCTTTGTTTGTGTATGTTTCCAAAAATCATAAGTCATTTTTTAATAATATGCAATGTAACTTTTGAACAAATATATGTCAGTTGAAAGTCCCTAGAACACAACCCTTTTTAAGACTCCTCTTATTGGAGTATTGGCATAATAATAATAAAAAACAATATATGGTAAACACCACATTTAAACCACATTTTCTTTTCCTTAAAGTACCCAAATAGTAGTGGTGCCTACCTGATAAAACATCAGCTGAAAATGAAACTAAACCATGGGTTAAAACACAGATTAACTTTATACTTTTATCCAAAAGCATCACCCCCCCTTCATCACCAATAGATGCATTTTATCATGACTCTTCCACACACCGTAACTGCACTGCAAACACTCACAACAAATGTTTCTTGGTAAGACTTTTTTTTCTTCTCAGCATCTACTTACTCATCGGGCGTGGTGCAACCTTTGGATCTATTTGGATTTCTGGTAAGCCAATATTTTTTCTCTGTTTGGTTCTTACATTGTATGAACTACACCATTGTTAGTTGGCAGTTAGGTGTTAGGAGAGTGACATACAGATGTCTGGATCAGTGAGCTGCCTCTAACTGAACTTGAATTTCTCAGTATTTTATCTGCTTTCCGTGTTGTTTTGCTTGAAAAGAAATGAAATGAAACTACACTGAAAAATTAAATGTTTATATCTTATAGTTTATCGTAGACCTACATAATTAGAAAAATAAAAGTGAACAAGAGCAAAATTACCCAACCAGTTTTGAAGCTCTGACTGAGCTGAAGCATAAAGTTCAATGTGTAATTCAAAAAAAATGCTCTGAAAAAATCTAATTAAAATTCACTTTCAGCTGCACAGTTATGCTGTGTTTACATATTAGCTCATTAACTGGTGGTCACTTACCTGAAACACTTTAGGAGCTTCTATTTTTCTCTACCTTTAACATGAATAATGCTAATAATAAATGCTTATTTCTGAGCTTTGAAATACATTAATTAATTAAAAAAACATAATTTAAATTCATGTCATCATATTAGCTGTTTTTCTTTATTTGCTTGATTAATAATATCACATTGGACTAGAACTCTTGACATCGAGTGATATTTTAGGTCATAAAGATCGCCTTTTTAAAGAAATTGTACCACTATATATCCTTTATGCAACCATGCAGTAAAATCACAACAGTCAGCAAGACATTATTTTTGTGAAAAAAATAAATAAATGTATTTTGACATGAAATTAGTATATTCTGAAGCCTTGCAGGAATCATGAATTTATTTGAGCTTTTGAATAACACACAAAACGTAATAAAACACATTCTGGGACAGCAGAGGCAGAGCTGAAGGGTCCTGTATGCAGGGGCTGGTGATGATGATGGTGGGGGTATGATGAGCTGTAGTGCTCATCCATCAAGACCACTTACACGCCATAGGATCTGCGCTATAGCTGAGGGGGGAAATTAAGTTATAGACCCACATCTGCTGATACCCGCTGGTTCATTAGAGGATCCGCTTGCTTAGGCAGCAACTGTACAACAACGAAAACGCTGCTAAAAATGTCGGGTATGCTGTAAATACTGAGCCTGTCCATTGTGGAAAAATACCTCAGGTTAGGTATTTTATTTTCAGTGTGAAAATAAATGCTCTGCAGCTGAAAAGGTGTCACATATTTACCTTGTGCTCTCTAAAAAAAGAAACCCCCAGCTTGAACCATTTGATGTTGACTGACTTAGTGTTAGATTTGTTGCAGGACGTTCTTTGACAGTAAGACAGTTCTCCAGTGCAGTTTGCTTTTTATTCGTCATGTTTAAACATTAATGATCTTGCAAGAAGGAAAACAAAAGAGCACCGCTTGTTGAATCACGCATTTCTTGCAGTACAGGTTTTAAGTAGCACAGCTCTTTGTTCAAGGGTAGAAGAGAGAGTATGACGCAAGGGCAGATATTCACTTTTCATTTAAGCAAGAGGCCACTATCAGCATGAGCCCACCACCACAGCACAGTGCAAATTAAACTGATTGGATGCTATTGGTTTGATGCTCATATTGCTGACATTGACAAAAAAGTTAGTTATCTTTTGTTTTAATTAGTGCCACACTGAGCATGGATGCAACTGTGGAGGAGAAGGTTGCTTTTACTTATCTTGTTATGAGAATTTGGGTACGGAAGCTGATCATGTATCACTCGTGTTTGGGAACTCGATATTCCTACCAGGCAAATGAACAAACGAACAGTTGTTTTTAGAGTGACAGTGTTGGATATTTTAAAATGATTAATTCTTATATTATACTACTGTGTCTTTTATTTGTTTTTACCTTTGCGTTCTTTGAATGACACCATCTGTCTTTACGCTGGTCCAAATTATTATAGTCAACTAAAAACTAACTAAACACTTATCCTAAATTTAATAAAACATTTTAGTCAGTGGAGGTAAATTTAAAAACTAGGCATTTCAAACATACGGAAAATATTTTTAGATTTAGTCTTTACCAGTTTAGACAAATTTCTCAACACAACCATCATGATGATGCTTTGTACAGATGGTTATTAAGTCTTGGATGCCTACGTGAGAGTGTAGTCTCATACAATTTTTTAACTAAATAAAAAACTAATGCAAAATGGCCATAAGTCCTCCTATCACTGTGCAGTTCTGTCTGAATCCTTTCTAAAGATGCAGTAAGGCATCTCTGACTCGAATCATTTATAAACAATGTCACTTCCTGCTCTGCTTTTTGGACAAAAGTAGAATCTCCAGGGAGCTTTTAGTTCAGTCAGATGCTCAGCTTGGTGGTCATGTCTATTCACTGTACACTTTTGGTGTTTGGAAAACTACTTAGCAACATACATCATTCAATCTGGTTTCAGTTGCTCATAGCCTAATAAATAGTTGTTTGAAAAAGAAGGTTTGGAAAATTAAGTGCACTGCATGATTCAGTAGCTTGTAGAACCACTTTTAGCAGCTTTATTAGTCTCTCACATTGTATGGAAAAATTCTGGACCACTTTTCTTTACAAATTTAGTTGAGTACATTGAGTTTTGTGGGTTTGACTCCATAATGCTTTGGTATAAAGGCGAGTTCGTGGTCAACTGTGACTGCAAGCTGTCCAGGTCCTATGGCAGAAAAAGAAGCCTAAATTATCCCCCCTCTGCCATTGTACTTGCCGGTTTGTATGGTTCATAGGTCTAAGCTGCTGGGAAATTCCCATGATGGATTGAGTGTTTCTTTTTAGGTCGCCTCTCTGCATTTGGTTATTAATTATTTTTAATCTCTGGCTCTCTTCCACAGCGTGTCTTTGTCCTGTCTACCTTCCCTCATCCCAACAGGTCACGGCAGATGGCTGCCCCTTCCTGATCCTGGTTCGTTGGTGGTTTCTACTTGTTTAAAGGGAGTTTTTTTCTTCCCACTGTTGCCACACTGCTTGTTCATAGGTGGTCATATAATTGTTGGGGTTTTATCTGTTTTCTTTGCATTATTGTAGAATCTTTACCTTACAATATAAAGCACCTAGAGGCAACTGCTGTTGTGGTTTGGTGGTATATAAATAAAATTGAAACTAAAACTGAATTGAATTGACATGTTTGTGCTGATATGCTGTGTTTGTTCTTTGCTATATATGGTGCTGCTCCTTATCACCAAACATCTACTCTTTGGTTTCATCTGTTCAAAGGACATATTTAGGCTTTTTGTTGTAAATAACAGGAAATTATAACCCAAGATTATTGAGGTTCACATTCAGACAGCCATATTATTAAAAAAGCAGACAGTCCTTTCAGAGATTACAGTTAAAAACTTTGGAAATTTGATTGGCATTATTGGTTTCTTTGATAAAAACAAAACAAAAACCTCCTTACCTTTATTGGTGTTGGCCAACTTCTTTGAATTGGTTCTCAGCACTTTCAGGTGAATCTGAAAGTCAAGCTGTGCTTCTAATACTATGTTGTTGTTATTGTTTGTCTCTTTAATACATTTTTCACTGCCCGTGGTGCTGAGAAATAACAAAAGTTATTCATTCAGTCAACTAGTGGGATCAACTCTGTAATTGAAGCTACATGTTTTTACAGCAGCAGCCAAGATATATAAAATACGATATGAGGAATATGGATGAACAAAATCCCATTTGCTTTCCTTTTATTTAGCTTTCATTTATTCAGGGACGTTTCGCTGACTGTGCATTCTTACATTTTGGCAACACTCACATCACATCAGTCAACACCATGAGGGAGCTAGTCTATTTTTTTAACAGTTCACCATTCAGCCACTGGACTAGAATGCTTCACCCATGAAATCCTTTTTAATCAGCTGCAGGTATTCACACCAACAACCTTCCTGTCAGGTACTGTTTACCCTTACAAACCCTTTTCAAATTAGACTGAAAATGTTTGAAGCGCCCCGTGAATCACTGTCCATCCTCGTGTTGCTCCAGACTGTGGAGCATTTTTCAATTATGCATTTCAATTCTGACAGCTGACACGAAACCACCGAAGCTTAAAATGTATGAATGATGGCACTTAGTGAGAAACTATACTGTCCACACCCCATTAACCGCCATCGTTCATGCATTCGGTTGCACGATTACGAGTCATAAGTCAAATGTGCAATTCAACATGCCTTCCTCTGGCCCCTATCATGCTGGAGATGAGAGAGCTGGAGTATGCAGGCTGCTAGGTGTGACTGTCACATAGGGGTACTTCCTCTCTTTCCCCATATCTAGATTCTCCAGATTAAGCAGCGAGGATGTAAACAAGCATTAAGTGGGTATAGTAACATCAGACTAAACTGACTTGTGTGAATTTACTTAAACTATCCATTATTTTACTTTACAAAGGACGTGCAAATCTATATAAACTTTAAACTAATTTGCAATATCATAAAAGAATCCATGCAAATAAGGTAAAACTTGAAGTTTTGGAAACTTTTTTAAAGGCAGTTAAAGTTGAAAAAATACCTGAGATGCAATGCACGAGAACATTCTTAAAAGTCTTATTTCTCTTAACTAGTTCTGAATATTGACGTGATTTGTTCACCTATTAAAAACACTGTCAGCTCAGTTTTTCCCAATTAAAAAAGTACTTTGGTCACATTACATTTTAGTTGCCATCCTGATAGTTATGAATGTAACAATAATTGTTACAAATAATTGTTTGTGAAAACTGCAATGTCAATTTCCAGATTTGGCTTGTGGCATTTCTGATTGAACCTGTATAGCCGTGAGTTTAATATTACTTTCCTCGTCCTTCTCAGTCACAAGACATTATAAGAAAGATATTTAGCAATCAAAAACCCCTCATTAGAAATCTACAGGCGGGTTCTGTAATGGCACAGACACTGGTTTCCTACCTCTGCTTCCAAACAGCCAATCAATAGCTGATATGAGCCAGTCAATTTGTTGCACTGATGCATTATCACTATTGAGGTGGACCACAGTTTTAACTGTGTGATGGGAGACATAGAAATTCATCATCAAAACAAAGATATAAGTAAGCATAATCATTTTTTCTGAGATTACTGTATCCAGCTAGATGTTGATCATGTTGCCACTTTATTTACGAGAAATGAAGCTGTAATGTTTCATTACTTTGCACATGCATAGCAGACCCAGCATTACATTTGTGTCCTATGCGAGGGTCATGAGTCTGAGACCTATATATCAAGCACCCTTTACAAGATTTATTTGATTCCTTCTGTACTTGCTAAGAGAACATCCTGAGTGTTTTCTAAAAAAAAGATTATATCTGTTGTTAAAATTCATATTGAGGCTTCAGTGTACGTGTCTTAAATTTGGGTTAGTTAGATTTCAAAAATATGAAATATTTTTTTACCTCTTTTAAAACAAAACTTTCATTCAGTATCCTTTGTAGTGGACAGCAGGACCATTTTCAGCCTATGCCCATATGGCTGGAAGACGCAGAAAGGATGTTATTCAGAACTGTGGAAGAGGAGCCAGACAAAGAGCTTACAGGAGATTTAGTGGAGGAGGTCCAAACAGCAGAGCAGGTGGTGACAACTTGGAAGAGGAGATACCAGCCTTTAAATAGAATGAGCAGGGAGAAAATGATGGCACTCACCCTCCATTATAAATAAGAAATACTGTTTAAGCAGGGGCTCTGACATTGTGGAGTTTGGTTCCCCTGGCACAAGCTGCCATACAGGACACCAGCCTGTGGAAGAGATCAGCAAATTGAGGCAGCATTGCTGCACAGTTCACTAAACCCTACCCCTCTTATCTTTATCAGTTTAATTTCCACCACATTAAATTGGTTGAAAAAGGTTTTAACTTCCAACATGAAAAAAGGATAACACTGCCCACAATCATTATCGTTGTCATTATTCGTTAATGTGATGATATTACTCATTAAAGCAGTGTATGAAGTCTCTGAAGTATTTAACACGGACATTTGCATCATAGAATGTATATAGGCATTTTTAGCCTATGTACCTGGACCGAAGAAAAAAAAAAGTCTGAAAAGTAGTCTTTCCACCATGTGACGATTTCATTGTTATGCGCTAGTCTATCATATTCTTGGAAAAACCAAATGATTTTCTTCATAATATAACACAGTTAACTGTAAATGACAAAGAACCGGCGCAACAGTCGTGGCTTATCAGGAAACATCAAAGGCTTTATCACTAATGGCCATTAACCTGATCTCTTCTCAGCATCCGTCAAGGTGAGGGTAATGCAACTCAAGCAGAAGATCAGAGATAGGCTGATGAATGAATGAATCTGGGCCGTCTTTATTGAGACTAAAGCCATGATGGTAGCGTTTGTGTTTCTCCAAACACTCTCAGCTTTGTCCTCAGGTTATTATGGCACAGCATCAATGGTTTGAACCTCATACATCACCTGTTCAGAGATGGTGGCTGAGGGCGTTCTCACACGCTGTGAAGGAGACACCCTTTGGAAAACTAAGAGATATGTCTGAAGCCTCTAGGAAAGTTGCAAAACTGCAACGGGTCAAACTTATTTCCCAATTGATTGAAGCAATTGTTAATGACTGCAAATCTTGTCTTATTCATGATGTGTGGAATATAATCTTATGAGATTCTTGAATTCATATTTGACCCCTGTAGGTTTACATGCTGTGTGATGATCTTGAGAGAGCTTAAACAGATGTTTTATGTAGTTGTTTTGTGTCTCATTATTATTCTTTTATATGTTGTGTTTTCACTGAGGAACCATGGCAAAGACAATTTACTGTCACCTGCAGAGAGACAGACATTAAATTTTTGCTTATTCTATTTCTAATTATTCCTACTTGGAACATTTAGAATAAGACTGCCGTGTAATGCAGTTTCTTCATTACTAAAGTTTTGCACCAAGGTAAATTTCGCTGCTGTAGTACTTTAACTAGGCAATATTTTTTCTGTAAAATTACACCCAGCTGGGTGTCATGCTTGGTCGGCCTTATCATGACAGCACTGCCTTCACGTCAGCCTGAATCACAAAGTGGGGCTACAACAGAGAAATGTGCCCCATTCTACTTTAATTGAAATACTGTAGACCCTATTGCCCAAATGTAATTATAGCATCAAGGATGGGCACAAGAGAAAACAGCAAGAACCAAATTGAAATTTAAGAGTGGAATACAAACTGTCTCCAGCAGTGAGTAAGTGCTCATAATGCCCGCAAGACCTGGAAAAGCTGGTATAGATGAAATAACAGTGAGACACGGTCCAACTAATTGGTGGAAATGCTGTTACAAAGACGCTTCAGATACCTAATTAAATAATTAGCAATAATTGCATACACCCATACAATGGAAAAATGCATCATACTCGTTTTGTAGACAATTGTGTCCAAAGCATAAAAGGCCTTAAAAAACTACAAGAGGGGGTAGAGGTCATTAAATTTAAATTGTGAGCCACACTTTTTGGCTACATGGACTTCAAAGTAGAAAAAGGTGAAGTCATTAATAAAAGGAAACATTAACAGCTAAGATGCTTAAGTTTATGTCACAATGCCAAACATAGATTTTTTTTAATTCATTCATTAGTCTATTAATTCTCTTATTGTAAGTGATAATTGTCATAAGTGGTTTTAATGATATATACAAAATATTTGTACATTTGTAAGGATTATTTGTGGTACAAAAATGCAGGATGAGTGCTTAACCAGAAATAAGAGGGAGCTATTTCTGTCGGTCAGTGCACAGGATGTTAGCCCAGCACATTCAGTGTGTTAGCTCTTGCTAGAAGTTGCTGCTCTTTTCAGATTGATTGATAAGTCTCATGATGTTTTCCCAAAATGCACTGATGGTTTTTTAACAGCACTTCATCAGTATAGCGACGACTAAATATGGTATATAGGCTGTTTCAAAACACTTATCCCCCAGCTGCTGGTGTTGTGACTCCCCTCACGTTCAGAAGCTGTCAGCAGGTCGGCCGTAGGGAGCTCAGAGTGGAGATGACAGGTGGAAGAGCAGAGCGGCTGCACTGGAATGAAAATGGCACAGGCTGGACAGCATGGCGACAAAACGTTTTAAGAGGCTGAATAGTTCAGAGGATTCAGTCAAGAGATGCTATCCAGATGCCTCTTTTCAGCTTTACCATGAGTCAGCGTGTCGATCACTGTTTGGAAGTGGGGTGGAGGGAGGGAGAAGGTGTTTTTTTTTCTTTTGTTTTTTTTTCCAGGTCGAGTTCTTCAGACTTCATCGTTTGCGTGCTTCAGTATTAGTAAGACCTGCAGGCTTGGACAGGCCAAGTTCATCAGTGTCAGCTCCTTCTCTGACTCTGCTCCTGTCTAATGTTTGTGTATGGGTTACTTATCTGAACCTCTTAAGTAACTCTTTAAGCAGTGAAAACTTGCGTATGCATGTTGGTGTTTTCTTATCTTTCTAAAGATCGTCAGAGTTGGTGCCAATAAGAGATCATTACTACTCTTCTCCATGTTAACTTTACAAGCCGCAAGTAATCTTTGAAAATTAAAGCATTTACAATCTGGCACAACCTTGAGACAGAGCCAGTTGTTGTTGTGAGGTTAAACCCCACAGCACCTGCTTCATGATTAACATAAGAAACGGCAACAGGCTCATTTTAAGCTCTGACATAAATTAACTTGTGTCCTTCTTAATAAAAAAAGCATATCTGGTTTCCGGAGGACTACAATCCATTGGGACTAATGCATTTTCCTCCTGCTAGAAGGCCGCGCCGTCGACGACAGAGACGTTTCACACAAGCTGGTGAAAATTGCAGCCACTTCACTCATGCTTAATCCAGATATTTCAATCTTGACACTTTTATGGGTGGACAGTCAAAGGGGAGTAGAAGTTGCACTGCTGTGGAAAAAAAAAATCCCCTTAGTTACAGTAGCCAGGAATTTGGCCATGGTGGAAAGACGCAGATGTGGAGGATCATGTTTCAGATGAAGGCTGATACACCAATAGCCCCAACAAGCCTCTGCAACAGCTCTGCGCAAAGGTATGTGCCACACTCTCCATGGTTGATGACGTTTTTGACGACACATGACCAATTTTTTGTCTTCTTTTTTAGACCCTATTTAAAAAGCCTCACAGCTTTGTGTTTCTCTGGGAAAGAGAGCTGAAATCTCGAAGTGCCAGACATGTTTGCTGTGTCTTTTCATATACCTGTGGCGCCCCAAACACAAAAATCTAGTCACCACAAGTGGATTGACCTTGCTTTGTAACCAGAGACGTAGTTGTTCTCTGGAATTCACAAACTTTCATCTCCGCAGTCAAAACCTTTCATCGCAATTGGTTCAGCGTCTTGATCTGCCGTCAGTTATCTGCCAAGAAAAGTAAACATGAAACAAAAAGGCCCACACTTTTAGAAATATAGAGTAACTGAGACCATGAAAAACATTTTAATTATGGGCAACTTGTGGATGCTTAAAGTGTTCAAGCGATTTACAGCTCGTGAGCCTGCGAGCAGACGATACGTCGAAGAAGTCCTCCGATTCTTAAACATTATAAACGCAACATTTAAAGGTTCAAAATTTTAAATGTACATCCTAAAAAACATTTTGTCATGACATGCTTGAAATTAAAATATTTTTTACATGGACAATCACAAAGTAAAGTTCAATCCTGTAGGTGATGCAATCCTCCAAAACAGGCTGCGTTGGAAAAAAAACCCTTCATTGTGCACCTTCAATGTTTGCAATATCACATTATGATTCATTAGCAAGATATGATTTCACTGAAAGCTGATAGTGATAGCATTAAATGATGCCTCAGCTGAGAGACAACCTCCGTATCTGAAAAACTGTACTACCAAATTATCAAAATAATAAAAATTGTTTGCAGGAAGAAAGAAAAAGCTGCTTTGAGTAGTATAACTATTTTTTGACTGAACTACAACTGACGTCAGTGCTTTTGGGGAACTGCTGGTTTTCGTTACTTCTTCTTCTTTTGGCTGCTCCCTTTAGCAATCCCTACAGCAGATCATCTGCTTGCATCTCACCCTATCCCTGCTGTTCTTCACTACATCCACAAATCTTTTCTGTGGTCTTCCTGTTTTCCTCCTGATTGGCAGCTCAATTTTCAACGTTTTCTGTCCAGTATAGCCACTATTCCTTCTCTGCATGTCTAAATAATCTTAGCCTTGGCTCTCTAACTTTGTCTTCAACCTGTTTGATTAGCCACATATTTTAAGCTAAAGGCTGCAAACCTCCACATTTATCTGGGCTTGGGACATGCACAAGGAGTGCATTGGTTTGGTTGAATGAAAGTTGGCTAACGGCAAATGGTGAGAAAATGCTATTTAGAATCAGTAGCACAAGAAGCTATGGTGTTCCTGCAGGCTAATGGTCAGAAATACTGTTTTACCACATAACGAAACTCAAATTCTTCATTATATTCTGCCTGCCTGCTAAGTCCTCTTACTTTTCAGACCCTTCTTTCACTTCAAATCAAAAAAGCAGAGGAGAGATTACTTATTTTCCCGGCTTGACAAAACTTCTCCAGCTGCGATTACAGAACAGGAATTACTGGTTGAGACACACTTGTTTGATACCATTGGAGGCCCCCTTTAAACAAACATGCACACCTTGAGGTCAAATCATGTCTTCTAGGTGACTCCTAACTATCTTGTGTAACATATGGGTGTGTACCAGTCCTCATTTATTTTTGACTAATTTCAACCATAAGCAAAGCTAGTTTGGCCTGCTGCATACATGGAACTCAGTGCCATAAGACTCCTTCTCTTCCCTCTTGCTGTAAAAGAGCAATCATTTCTTCATTAGCCTTTTATTTGTTTCTAACTGTTCCACTTCAGGGGTAACACACACAGTTTATTTGGGTACTCTTAATTACAAAAGGGAGATCGTGTGCCCTCTTCACCAAAATGAATGTCTCTCTCAGCCTCCCAAAGGGCAACAGCAGCTTAGAGTTGGACTGTATCTGATTGCATTTTCCAGGATTGATGACGTTATTGAAATACTGACCAGACTGACTTAGAACTTATCTCACTTGTATAGGGCCGTGAAGTCCTTAACCTATGTCTTTCACCCTTGAGGTGAAGAGGATTAAGAGGAGAAAATGCCTTTATTTCCTATTTGTTCGATTTTTACATTTTTTTCCTTTAGAAAAAGAAGCCCGAGGGCTGTGAGCTCAGTCACGATAAATTACATTGCAGTGCTGTTTCTCTCTCCAGATAGCCGTTCAGGAGGTATAGCTACCTTCAGGAGCTTTTCATTTTTCGTGCCGTTATTAAACCTAGTGATAAAATCGCCTTCCCCTAGTTGATTCAGAAATGCCAGGGTTGACAACAGAAGGAGAAATGTGGTTTGCTGTTTGCACTTTACTGTCACCCTCAACATCAAATCAGTGGCGAAAAACACAGACACAAGGAAAAGCTATGTCATGCAGGCACACAAAAATACTGTGACCTAGAATGTAATTCATAAAGCTGATCTGATATACGCTTACTATAACATTTGCAGTCTGAATAGGAAGTAAAATGTGCAGGAAAAACAGGGATGCAGCTCTGCATTTTTCAATTTTTAACTATGACCTTACCGTCTTCTTGATATGAGCGGTTTAGTTGCCTTTTGAAAACAACACTGTGGTTCCACTGATGAGCATCTTATTAAAACCTTTAAACATCTACAAAGAAATCTTTAAAAAAAAATTGGAACCTAAAAATATGTGGATGAACAACCAAAAATAAAAACTGAAAGAATAACTTGACATTTCTGTTACTCTTGTACAGAGCCATGTCTTTTATTCAGCCCTCATACTGACTAAGCTAACCAGTTTCTAGCCCCAGCGAAGTTTTTGTGTGCTCTTGGCAAGAGTTTGCAAGTGAGCAAACACATCTCCTCACCAGGGGTTAAACAAATGATTAATCCCTATATTTGCTTCCTTTACTGTGGATTTAATTGCACAATCCTATTCCTAATACTGATAGCGATTAGCAAAATATGTTGTTATTTCTAGCCGCTAGGAAGAAGAACAGAACTCTGACATATAATATGATTGCCTACTGCTAATGTGACCAACATGTTAGCCAAATGAAATCATATTTAATTTGCACATTTAGCACATACATAGCACAGTTTACCATGTGTTTATCACTGGTGTTAGCCGTCAGTGAATAAATTATGATCAGAGTGATCAGCAAAAGCTAGCTAAAGAAGATCATATTGACCTTTCTTTTAAATGCAATGTAAATTAGCATAGTCATACTATGAAGAAGATACCCAGCTCTACTCAGTGGATGACTACAATATGCTTTTTTCTCTCTGGAAACAGCTGCCTGCTGCTGCTTTCAAACCAGGTTAATGAGAGCCTTGAGACTGAACCATACAGTAAATGCGGTGTAAAATACAAACATGAGCTTAAAAAGAGGCTACAGACGCTCTGTTGGTTGATGTTTCTCTGTGGGTTTTAAACTGAAATCTCTTTTTATAATATTAATTAGTGATGTTTAAACAGTTAAAAAGTTTAATCGTGCTTTAGTTGCCTCGGTCAGTGTGAAGGCAAATTAAATAACATTTTGATGAGCTTCATTTAGCAAAGAAAAGCTTTCTGCAGCCATGCATAGAGCTAATAAATAAAGCATCCTGCAACCTGTATGTTTTGTTAATCAAAATAGTATCTAAATACGCATAATTTTTCTCCAAAGTGTATGACTGGTGGAAAATATTCATCTATGAGGATTCAGTATGAGAATCACTGTTGCTCACTACATATAAACACCTATAGTTATTTCCTGGGAAGCTTAATTCTTGCTATTCATCCAAAATCTAGGAGGGTGAGGCTAAAAGGCCTTAAATCTCATCCACAATTGATTGTGGGCATCGAACTCAGCGTACATTAATTCAGTTTATGGCCATTAAAAGAAGAAGAATGCTTGGGCTTGCAAATGGCAAACTACGACTGTCAACAGCATGATGTATGGTAGCTTATTATATTCCCCTCATTATGATTAATAACATAGGAAGGTATCCTCCATTCTTGTCGAGATGGAAAATGTAATTAGCTGCCTTGGCTGGCGTTGCAGCCAGGCCTCCTCTGGCTGCTTGCTTCCCAAAGATAAAACACCCAGTTTACAGCAGGAGACTCAGGATCGAGTCGGCGATAACCTAAAGCCGGTTATGCATCATGCTAAACGTTACTTTTTTCTCCCCAACATCCTGTCATACCACAAGTATCAAATGCACTCGTACTTTCTGCCTGACAAGACTCTGCATGAAATACAGTAAATTCTTTCGGTTTCTCTTTCTGAGTGTTAAAAAGCACCACAAGACTGATGATTTATATCCTGAAACAATTCTTTTCTTTTAAATTTAAGCCATTTCTGTTGATTTCACAGGTGTCTTAGGGGTGGTCGGTTAGATGGAGGGATGGTGGAGGAGAGTAAGGAGGGGGGGTCCTAGTCCACCTTCACGTAGACTCACAGAAGCAGATTTCAGTGATGGCTGTGAGGAACCAAGTGACACTGATTGAAGATGTTTCAGTGAAGGGCTTTAATCACAGTGCATTTAATTCTGACCTTATCTGGACTGCCCTACAAATGCTATGATGACAGATTTCAGTTTCTACATAGAGGACAGAGGGAACAAGGAAATCCCTTCTCTGATGTGTGACAATGTCATGATATTTAAACGTTACGCAGTAAACAACACATATTTGATTTCTTTAAAAATTTCTTTATTTTTATAAATACTGGTGAGTGTAAGAAAAATATATATGATACAGAAGAAGTAAATAACATGATAATTAATGGGACATTAGAAACACATGGAGAGACACCGCTACGACTTATTAATGGCAAACTGCACTAATGAACAGACATGATTTTATTTTATTGTTAAAAACTCACTTTTAGCCATTTAGTACACAGCAAAAAAACATCGTATGCATTTTTGTAATTGCTTTCACACTGAGGTGTCTTTGAAGTCAATGGAAAACATGTTTAATCTGATTAAACAAATGGTATAAACAGATGATATAAAAGGGGGTAACAACACAGATTCATCTCATCATCAGCCCATAAGAGGAGACACTGTCTTGTAACCAGCAGGCCCAGTGTGAGTACTTTTCGGGCCCCTCCTTCCAGTTTCCTCACCTAATTAGAAAATACTTATATATTTTCTTTTGGCTCATTTTGACAAATAAATATAGGGAAACCAGATGATGCTGTTCATTTTTCTCTAGCGCTACCTCTGCGTGATGTCAAACAGATGGCATATCCTTAATATGGTCAGAAGTCACACCCACATGCTGTTCAAACCGTATGTTTGCAACCTGCAGAAGAAAGTTGGCTTTATGGGAGAGGGAGGGACCTAAAATGCCTCGTTTCTGTCAGTGTGCAAATATAAGGGGAGCACAAATGTTTGGTGTAACTTAAATAAGGATTACAAATAATGTAACTTATTGCTATAGCTGGGAATGTGGTGTGTGGCATGTACTGCATGAAAGCCAGGTGTCCTCTCTACTTGCACATCACTCTGACCTCTGCCCTAAAACCCTTTTGCTACTACTTCCTTGGTTGGTTGTTGGCATTTAGGTGCATATTGTGAAAAGCAATAAATTACATGTTTTAGTTTTACAGTAAAGAGTTGTAGTTTTTTGTTGAGTCAGTGCATCAACTTGTCTTCGGACCTTTGTCTGCATTCTGTTTGGTAAGCGATTTGACTAAATTGGGGTTTTTTGCCCTTGTCTTGGACACTGCTGCTGAAAATGTTTAGTTCCTAAGGTTAGACAGAAATGTTGTTGCTCTGTAGTTGGTATGAAAAGGGAAAAAGCTGAGTCATTAGCTGACGATGCTCAAGAATCAGTTTGAAACATTATAGTTGGTCTGATTTATGGCACACACCAGTAGATAGTCTGCTTCAGACAAATTCTGAGCACCAGAAAGATTTTCTTTTCTTTGGTTAGTTGTGCAGGAGGCACAAACGTTGCAGCAGAAAACCAGCAGAGTAAATACAGTTTAGTGTTCAATCCGACCAAGCATTTCATAAGGCAGGATCTAAAAGCGTTCAGGGCTGCACTGCATGTGTGAAAACAATTATCCTTAAGAGGGATCTACAGTTAATAAATTAAGCAGCACTTCTACTGAGTGTTAGCATCCCGAACAATGACACACAAAGATGCAAAGAAAGCTAAACAGCTTTAGTGGTTAGCTTTACTTCATACCCTTGTCAACAGAGATTGGAAGCAGAATCCGACCACACCCAGAAATATATGTAAACTGTCAAAAAAGCATAAAATCAAACTAAAATCTGACGGGCATCATTTATAAACATGAGAAGAAGTCCTGGAGTGTCAACATAACTGCAGTTAACACCTTACTCCTTCTGCAATTACATCTGCCCAAGTTCAACTCCCATTAGCCCGCTTTGCACCGTCTCTCCCTCTCTGTCTTCCTACAGCCTCAATAAAGAGAATATAAGGTGTATGTGTGCAGACTGGCTAACTTTCCTATTAGAAGAGAGGAGGAAAAAAATCACCAATAGCAATCGACTAAGAGCAACTTGAGATGGTGGGCTCTCATCCATCACTCTGCATGTTCACGGATGCCATATGAAAACACAAACAAGCAATCAATTGTTTTCTGCACAGCTTGGGGCCTCCTAATAGAGAACATTTATCTGACGCCATGGTGGTAGCCCCAGCAATACTTTAATTTGTGAGACATTATGTTGAGTTAATGCCTACCAGGTTGCCGTTCAACCGGGGGGACTTGGCACATTTGGCGGCATTGTTAAAGCCGGCATCACGCTGTATTGTACTGGGACACTGTGATGTAAATGATCTCACCCGCTGTATCTTTAATGGGTTGTGAAATGAATTTATGTGGGAATATTTGGAGAGGAATATTGCATTGTATCATGGTTTAATTAGAGAACAGGAACTGTGCTGCCCTGTACGGAAGCTTCCGTACGATGGCCGTTCTGTTTGTCCTTCGACCACCCCTGTGATTGGATGCATTGGGTCTGGTAGAGTTAAGAAGAGGCAGAGAGCAAGAGAGAGCGAGAGAGAGGTGGAGATGGAAATGGAGAGAAAGGGAGCGAAGCCAGGCTCTCTAATAATGATGTGCCCCCAGGCCTAATGTGCCATCTTTCTTTCTCTCTCTCTCTCTCCCTCGCTGCTGGTCTAGTAAACAAACACACACAGCTCGGTACATGGTTCATTCTTCCCCAGACTTGTTTAATACCAATAAAGAGTTAATTTATAAAAGCCTCTTATTTTTTTCCTCTTGCAAACAAATTTAACCTTTTTAAATCATTATTTAATTTCTAAAACATAAACAAGAATCAACCCTATAAAGATTTTTTTTTTCTTTCTTTCTTTTTTTTTCCAAATGAGAAATTAAATGACCTTTAAAGACAGGTCTGAGTTTTAAATGCGTAGCAGAGCCTTTTTTTTCTTCATACTGTGCTCAATTAAATTTGGATTTGTCCTAAAAACACAACCAAATGTCTCCAATGTGAAATCAGCAACTTCAGCCCAGAGTGTGGTCTAAATTTAATTCTTGTATATTATTATCATTATTTATTGATACATTCATTTATTTGTTTGTTTGTTTTTATAAAGTGTAAGTAGTGCTTCCTCTTTTCCAGACTTGAACTTGGCACGGTTGCTTTTAATTTTACTTTGCTCCTCTTTCACATAAGAGCGTCAAGTGGGATGTGTTTTTGCCCTTTTGCTTTCTTTCTTTGTCCTAGTTTTTTGTACAAAGTCTGTGATGATAACGGGAAAGGGTGGTAATGCCTAACTGGCTGATTATCGTCATCAGAAAAAGAAATCCATCAGTTTTAATATCCTGATCTTATTCTTCCCTTTTCTGTTTTACTGTCTCGGATTTTAGGTTATGTAGGTTTAGGTTAATTTTTTACGTTAACTCAAATTAGGTGAGGCGAGGGGAAAAAACAAGACGAGAGTGAGCTTACATTTAAATTAAACAATAAAAAACAAGTGACGGATAAAATTAGAAATCTTTAAATAATCTTTAAATTATAATCTAAAGGTGATGAAAGCGAATAAGTATAGCTTATGTTGCTATAATGTTACTATGAAATAATCCATTGAAAGGAAGATATGTGCAACTGGAAGCTAATGAGTAAACAAAGGAAATGTACATTCATGAAAAGCAAAACACTCTTGGTCACCACTTGCTCACAGCAGTATAAATATTTTTAAGCCATAATGACATGTCCATCCTCCATTGCATCCCAGCATATCATTCATATTGACTTTTATTGTGAGGCAGATGTCGCCCTCCTCACCCTCCGCCCCTCCTCTTTCTCCCTTACTCTCTCTCCAGAATCGCCCCGGGCCTTTCTCCTACCCGCTGCCCGGGGATGGGGAGGCTGAGCTCGGCCCTGACAGGCGGCTGGTGGCTCTTCAATGCGGCGGCGGAAATTAAATTACCGCTCCTGTTGCCCGCTTTGTAAACAAGACAAAAGCCAATGATACGGCCAATTACACTTAAATACGACGCATGTGTACAACAGGCTCTCCGAGCAGTCGGGATTTGGACTGTAGACTCAGGGAATGAAGGGGACGACAAACAACCTCTGTCCAGTTTGTTTATCACGTTTGATCCTGGTTGTCCTGCAGAGATCCGTCACGTTTTTGTGGCTAAATATGATCTTTTATTTATCTCTCTCTCTCAGTGTGTGTGTTTTTTCATAACTGCAAAATTAGCAGTCAGGTAAAACACGTATTTCTATCCTTCCATTAAAAAACAAAACAAAACAAAAAAACAATATAAAGTCTAAAATGTAAATCTTAATTTTTTTCCCACAGTGCCTGGATTATTATGAGTCCATCTAATCAAATATAATTTCAAATCATTTATTTAAGGGGGAAAAAAAACATAACTAGTCAATTAAAAAGATGCTCCGTTTTATATAGGTTCACTGGAGAAGTGGAAAGAAGTCTTCTCGTACATCTTGTAGCAGCTCGTGAGGAAATTGCAGATTTCTGTTACTCCTGCACACAAAAAAATAAAATTAAAAAATAATAAATTTTAAAAAAGCTTTATCGGTTTTACCGAGTGAATATTATCACATTTACAAAAATTACAGGTAATAATAATAATAATAATAATTATTATTATTATTATAATAACAATAATAAATTTATAAATATGTCATCTTGCGGCTTTCTTCTGTTTAAACCTGTAAATATCGAATCCCAATTCACAATCCCAATTTTCTTTCTTCCCGAAAAACCTCCACCAACTCTGCCCTCACAGTCTCACAATAAAGCTTCGATGAAAATGGCGATCAGAGTAAATAAAATAGATGGTCTTTATCAAAGTAAATTAGATTCACCTAAATAGTTCACCGGAGGGGCAGAGCAGTTCCTGTAATTCACTTTAAGGTTCACCAACTTACTCAATAAAACCCTGGCTAGGAATCTAACTGATGTCTAATCGATAGGTTTATCTGAGGCAAACAGCTGAGAAGGGCAAAATGAATCGGTTTGCATTTAAAAGGAAAGGAGAAAAAGATAAACTCGAGAAATCTGACGTCCAGTAATGAAATGATGGCTTCTATTTTACCTTTTTTAGGTCGATTTTTTTTTCATAAAAACTTAGAGATTAAATACAGTTTAGCTTTTTAAAATAAATATATGTATCACAACAATATCAGCACTAATGATAATAATAATAATAATAATGATGATAATAATAATAATAATAATAATAATAATAATAATAATAATGATTACCTGATTCTTTTTTAGGCCTATGCAGAAACATGACATCCCTCCATCCTCCCAGTCCCATGCCTGTATTTCAGCGGTTTCTCCTCTCTTTTTTCACTGGTTTTACTCCCCTCTTCCTCCCCTCCTCCTCTCCATTCAGTCCAGTTGAGTCGTCTGATAGGGGCATGAGGCGCCAGGTTTTCCCCTGAGGGAGGCGAAGAGTCAAGGACTGAACCCTCCAAATGCAGAATAATGTAATCCTACACTCTCAACAAAAAGGGTTCCACGTACATGACGGTTCTTTATGGGTTCTATGATTTGTAGCAGGACACTGGTGGCGCTGCACTCTACATGCTGATGGTGTTTCTTGAGTCGCTGAATCTTGTTTGTCTACATTCGATAAAAGGCTCAACACCATGAAGGTTGATGACTACAGGGTGGCAACATGAGGAGGGTCACTGGTGATTATAGGTCTCGTTCCTATGGCAGAAAATGAGATTTTGAATTGTGAAAACTGGCGAAATCAGCGCTCAGCAAAACCAACACAACCTGCAGATGACAAAGACTGCAAACAAAACTTAACGATATTACCAAAACAGAAAATGAAAGTGATTTTCGTGTGAGTAAACAAACCTGGCTGCCAAGAGTAAAACCTGTCAAGTTAAATCTGGAACCGGTAAAAAGTTTGAACAATCTAATACGGTAGAGGTTGAATTTTACTAAATGCTTGGTTTATATTTCTAAAAAAACAAAACAAAAAAAACTTTATAGCTCTTAACTCTAAATAGAGACCTATTTTAATCCAGTTGGTTTATATCCTGAAAAATTACAAAAAAATATAAGCAGTTGCATTCATCTACTTTGATTAAGGAGAATACTTTGGTCACAGCTCATGGAGCCAAGAGAACTTCTCAGTTCATGCATTTTATTAACAAAAACAAAACAAAAAAACCCCAATATGTATCATCTTTTAGACAGTAAAGTCAAAATGTCACAAGAGTTATAATTCTCCATGTATCAAGTGGGCATGAGTGCAAAAAAAATTGTACAGAAAACCTGAAATATTTTTCCATGAATTTCTTCTGCTTCTCTCTTTCTATGAGACTCATATAAGTGTTTGGAAAAAGCATAAGTACATTACCCTCTTCAAGTCTGAATTCTACACCTTCAGTACTGTCTGCGGACCGCAGCATAGTTATTGCACCAGAGTTTTGTAACTGGAGAATGACATGATTCAGGGTTCTATGGGTATATCCTATTCTTGTGGCTTTTTTTCTTCTTCTTTTATGTCCAAAGACTTTGACTCAAAACACCAGGGTTTGTGCCCCATGTGGAACCAATATTTTTACACTTTGTTTCCTAAGATTTTACTTTTCAGTTTTTGGCTGCATTAAGGCACTAATTAATAGCTATATTTTGAAAAAATATCTTCGACTTACTTATACACATTTTCATATCATTCTCCACATTGTTGGAAACCTTTATTTTCAGGGTTACCAGTGTGATGAGCTCCAAATTGGTGCAGACATGCAAGATTTCAACAAGTTCCATTAGCGTGTTTCCATACTTCCCATCCATTGTCTATTTAGTCATGCAAGGCAATGCTTTCAGAGAGACTGATTATTAAGTTAGCTGATACTTAATTCCATACAGTCAAGGTCAAGCCTATGAGGTCAAGAATAAGTGGTGTCAGGTCGGATTTGCTACCCTTTGGAAACTCACACAAAACTGTCAAACTGACTATTTTTGATCTAAAAGGAAAAGAGATGGAAGAACTGCAAGGCTAACCTCTTGTTTCTTGTCTTCAGAAACCCATTTCTTTAAACTATTTCTAGATAGGAAGTTTTCATCTCAAAGAAGGTTTTCAAATACCCCACCATGTTGGTGTGGTTTGAAATTTGTGAGCACACAGTAGCTAGGTGTTAGCAGGCATTTGTCCAAGAATGTACCTTCACACAAGTAACTTTTACTTTGAATGTTGTACTCTGGGGGGAAAAAGATCAATTTCTGTCCATGTATGCATAAATTTGTATACTTTGAATTGCAATAAAACAAGGCTGCTGGCAGCACAAAATACTCTAACTGTTCTATATTGCTAGCATTGAGGCCAAGTATGATTTTTGTGCAGGTGTCCATTTATTTATCTCACTACCTGGAGAAAAGACTGTGGAAACTAAACCCACTCAAAGGCTACCAAGACACCCTTGCCTGTAGTCTTGCTATGAATCAAAAATCTGTAAATGTGCCTAGGCCGTGGTGCCGTGCCGTGGTAGTGTTATGTGTTTCCAATAAACATGTGGCATTGAACTTCTGAGTTTATTAAAATTCATGGGTATTTTATAATGACATTTTTTAGGTCTTTGTAACAGTGCATTTTAATTTTTAACTTGATGCATGGATGAGTCCTTTAACAGTTGGACCTTGCTATTTTTTTCTGGGTGTGTCTCCTCTGAATTTCAACCTAAAAGCAACAGAGAACCAAACAAACCTGGGAAGAGAAGATGACGATCTCAGCTGGCATTTTAAATGATTCATCATATAACTTGGCAGGTAGACATCTATTATGGGATGGCTGTGTTTGTCCTTAGTGAATTTTTCATGTGTTAACTGCAGGTTTTGTGTGTGTGGTGTCAAAATTGGAAGATGTTCACACTTATCAACGTGCTCTAATTTTTCTTAGTTTTGTTTTATTTTGTTGTTTTATGGAAAAATTAAGTCAACTTACTTTACTGTGTACTGTCTAAAAATCCATAGACAGTATAAAAACATTCATAGCACAATCTAAAGATACAAAGCCAGTGATACAAAACAATATTATTACAGAGAGTGAATCCTCCAGGCCACTTTTAAGAAAACAATATTTTACTTGAGTATTTCCATTCATTTCAGGGGGAAATGGTGAACTTTGCTCAAAGTTTTGTTGATGATTCGCTGGGTAAAATTATACTTTTTTTTTCATTTTTTTTTTTTTTTTTTTACATTTTTATTTAAGTAACATTGGGTCCAGCATTTAACCTTAAGCCTTTTCTGTTGGTGATTTGGCCATTTTGTCTCGTATTCCTTTCTTATCAACGTTCTGTCAATGAAACGCCTCAAGGATTATATATAAATAATAACTTAGAATAGGCCTGAACTGTGATCCCCTCAGTGCTGGAGAACTAGGCCTAATCCAGATTTATGACCGGCTGAAATGTATTGGAAAACGTTGAACACTTGCAGCACTGAAAGCTGGTTCGCATGCATCTTAGAGCATTATGTGAAAGATTACCTGTAACTAAAGTATACCGCTAGTTGTATATTATTATGAATTTGTAAGCCCTGGAGGAGATCTATACGGTCCTCTCCCAAAGCTCGAGCATCCTTTGGTTCTTTGCTTATGCGTAACTTTTCCCTTTGCGTCTTTTTTCCCTCCTCTTCTGTTCATTTTAATTTGGTGTGCCGCTCCCCTAGTCCCCCAAATGAGAGCTAAATCGGCCTATAGGTCACTAATATATCGGGGAGGCAACTGTGACAAATTCCTTTTGTCTCCGCTTTGCTGGTACTTTATTACCCAGACGAGCAGCATGGCCTGGAGATAACGATTCATCACGCACAGCCGGCAACCATAGACAACGCCTTTGGGCAAAGTCAGCAAGGGGCTTTCATATTAAGAGAGAGTAGAGAGCATGCGTGCATGCGCACGTGTGTTTGTGTGTGTTGGGATGTGTGTGTCTCAGTGTGTGTGTGTGTGTGTGTGTGTGTGGGGTGGGGGGTACCTTAATTGGCTATGGGGTTTTATTGCATTAGTAAAACTGCTGATTGCAAACCTGCACAGTATCATGTTGAGTTTACGTTGAAAACCTATAGATAAACCTCCTATGGGCCTAATATAGATTTTTATAGTGACAAAACAAGTTCAGGGATCTTTATTCAAAAATCTACAATAATTTAAAACGTTCTGCAGGTGTAGCACACTGGAAGAAAAAAACTGTCTCTTTTGGAAAACTGGGTAATTGCCACCGCAGATTCGCCAAGACTCGCAGACTGGGAGATATATATAAGTGGGAAGTGTGGCCAGAGGAAGATATTTTAACTCGCACTTGAAGCAAGAAGGAATATGGAGTCCACAGAGAACAGTCCCAACAGTGTTTCACAATGCGCTATGTCAGACGAACATATGCGTCTATAAGATTTAGCAAGATATGGCTCAAAACCTGGTGCTTTGGATGTCAAAAGAAAATAAAATCCAGAGAATTCAAAAGATCAAATAACCATTTAATGGACTGAAAATAATAAAAAGGGTATACAAGTAGAAGGAAACCCTGCTACAGGTCACAGGATAAGAAGTTGCTCGATCCATCTAAAGAGTCCCAAACTACACATTAGACATCAGATAAGTTTTAAAACCCCATCTTAACTCCCTGGTGTCTCATTATAATACGTTCATTTTACACGAGAGCTAATCATGGTGTGCACTTCTAAATTGTTGAGAATAATGAAACAAGACACTTGGTGTCCTATTGAGCACGCTCAGGTTGTCAAGCTCAATAAAGAGATCTCAGATATTACACCTACATTAGAGGTTTACACTTTAACTGTTTTGTTTAACATGATTATGTCTTTTAAAATCCTTCGAAAATGAGATGTCAAATAATCAATATAAATGTAAATGCTACTAATACTGCTACTAATTATTATGATTATTATGATCTAATCGGAATATGAGCTTCCCTCAGATCCCTCAAATCCCAAATGTTTTAGATTATAATCACTCAGAATTGTGATAGGACGCATTCGTCTAACGCTGGCCCCCCACACAAGTCGATCATCCTTTTAAAAGTCTGAATCTACCTTACAGTGTTACGCAGCAATAGAGCATTTGCAATTTTAGAGACAGTTCTGTAAATCGTGCATCAGTACATCAGATTTTTTATTTACTGGACATAGAAAAAATGGGATTCCCTGCATGCTGTGTATCCAAAAAGAAAAAAAATGTCACCTAAGGTGACGCCCAATCAGACATCACATCACAGCTGCTGACATCACCAACGGGGAGAGATGTGTTACCCCAAAGTGGCTTGCAAACATTATTTTCCGCCTTCCTGCCCATAGATCTTCTTGGTTTTGCATAAACGGCCAATTACCTTGTCAGTAAGCTGATCCGAGTCTCAGTGCATCCTCTCGTCCCTATTCATTTTATTGTAACGCACAAATATAAACAGGCCTAATAGCAGCTACACTCGCACCGGTCTCGTCCCGCACCGTTATTGATATGGCCTCGAATTCACACAATTGATTTTTATGCTTCCCTCTAGCCACCTTGTGCAGTTGAGAGATATCTTTATTCGCACAGAAAGTGAAATAAGTGCGTAATAAAACGGTGATATATTAAATTCGTTTTTCCCCGTGTCGCGCTTTTATTATGAGCCATTTTTCATTTTTATTGAATTGAGACCCGACTGATCCACGTCGTCGCTCCGGGCGGGGAAAGGTTAAATAATTTGTGCAAATCAGAAACACCGCTTTTCACATTTGGCTTCTTGATATCTGTCCATCTGCTATTTATTTGTTTAATTCTATCTATCTATCTATCTATCTATCTATCTATCTATCTATCTATCTATCTATCTATCTATCTATCTATCTATCTATCTATCTATCTATCTATCTATCTATCTATCTATCTATCTATCTATCTATCTATCTATCTATCTATCTATCTATCTATCTAGTTTTGTGATCGTGTGTATTGGAATGGGACTATCAGCGCCTACAGTGGTCACATCAAAATCTGAGATTTATGACTTCATTGTGCAAACGCTCAACAAGCACCTTTACACTTGCTCACAGTTTGTTGTTTCATTTAGGATAAATTGTAATCCTATCAGCTGCCATTAAATCAGTGGAGATACCGCACAGCTCACTGTCACTTCTTTTGATCTTCTGTCCGTTTCTACTGGTTAGAATATTGGTGAATAGTGGATAAATGGTGGTACCAACAAACTCTGGGGACTCTTGGAGGAATCTCCATGTGTCACTGTGTATGCAGATTAAGTGGCTTCGTGGATTACACAGAAAGTAGGATTAATTGAAGAGTAAACTGTTGTTTTCTTTCAAGCGTCCCCTTGATATTAAGTTCTGTACCAAATCATGTCCAGCAGCAGGTTTCCTTGGGGAAAGAATAAAATCCTAACAGAGGACTCCTCAAGAGCATTGATATGAAAACCTTGGTCATAACATAAAAATAATGATTATCAGACCATTTGCTGTCATAAACTCACTAAAGTTCATAATGTTATTGTAGGAAATATTTACACAAATCTTTAGTTTATGTTCGCAGACAGCATTGTTCCTTTTTTGTCCTGTGATTTTTTCCCACTGTTGTTCAATGTTGATTTTTTTTTCAAATAATTTCCTTCCTTAAAACTGAAAAATATTATCATTCCTGAAGACCTAGCATAGTTCTCAAATCTCTGATACGTAGAGGAGCATTAAGGTGAAAGTAGCCACTTGACGCGGGCCTCAGTTCCACTAAATGCACGAAACCCTGCATTTGAAACCAGAAGAACTGAATAAAAAATAAAAAGCTGCGGTTTCTTTAAGACATCCGAGCAAAACAACTGTCCTACCGTGGAGGAGGGAGGGAAGAAGAGAGGGAGGGAAGGAGGGTTGGCTGGAGGACCGAATGGCAGCTTTTACGCAGAGGGTTGTCTCACCTGCTGAAACGCACTTCACCATTCAGCACTACAGAGCCCTCTTCCGCGCTCCCCTCCAATTAATAAACACGCCTGCGAGGTCAGCGCTTCGTTTCGCTTCTTCGGGGTTGTTTTGTTTTGTCTTCTGCTCCATTTTGATGCGACGAGCTTGGTTATCCTATCATGACCCCAGCGTATGGATCGTCTTTGCCCGAGTAGGCGAACAAAGCGCATCAAGTCTCTCCAGAGAGGTGCCTCCCCCCCAAAATCTCGGATTTTTCTCTGTAAGTAGGCTACTCGGGATAGCCATTTGGCATTTATCGGCTGTTTTTCTTGTTGTAAAGCTGCCTTGTATCTAATTCACTTGGAAAGAACTCGCTATTAAAGATGGATACGCTATTTCTTAGTCCGACGGATAGGCATTTAATTTAGGGAACACCCGATCCCACTGTTGGACAAAAAATAATGGGAAGATTTTGGATAGCGCTGGACACCTTATTGGTTTCCTGGGAGTAGAACAGGCCCGTGTCGATGCTCGAAAGCAAAAGAAAAAAGAAAAAAAAAGCTCACCACTGCAGACTACATCCAAATACTTCATTTCCAAAGGCGTGAATTGCTATATGTCAAAAACACATCTGTGCGCTGATAAAATATACTGACAAGCACATTACGAACAAAAACTATGGAGCACACTGGGATCGAGGAGGTGAACCAGACGCACCAGCAGCAGCATGAACCCATCAGCTTCGGCATCGACCAGATCCTCAACAGCTCGGACCAGTCCAGCGGCTGCATGCTGCCCAACCGGACCGGTGACCCGGATTACGCGCTGGCCTCTAATGTCTACAGCAACGGGTACAACAGCGTCTACAACCCGGCCTGCTCCATGGCAGCAGCGGCGGGTTTGGCCGGCTCCTATAATGTCAACATGAACATGAACGTCAGTATGAACATGAACATGAACGTTAACGTGAACTCTGGAGGCGCAGGTGGGGTAATTCGGGTGCCGGCGCACAGACCCATGCCGCCTCCGCCACCGCCTCCCGCCGCTGCTGCTCCTCATCCACCCCCTTCGACGCATCCACCGGGCATCGGACCCGGCATCCCCTCGGTGCCAGGGATGGGAATGGGGAATGCAGCGAACTTCACATTTCCGTGGATGGAAAGCAGCAGAAGATTCGCCAAGGACAGATTAACAGGTAAAGAATAAATCTTATCCTGGTCCCACAACACTTGTAGTTTAATGTTTTTCATGAACACACAAAGTAGGTCAGAAAGCAAAAGTGAATATTTTCCTCACAGCCACTAAAGAGGAAATTATGAATTTACCAACACTTGTGTTGAAAACAACCTCCGACCGACGCAGCGTGAATTGGGCCTAATGGCTCAACAAAGTGGCGCTGATGATTTCATCTTTAGGTTGTAATCTATAACGAATCATATATGCGCACACAGTCAGTTTTATTATGCTGGAAGGGCAGCCTGATAAACGAGTGGAGAAATTGACTCGGACATGCTGATGAATCAGTATTGGACCATCACTCTCCATTTACAGCGGATGACGGATAACGACGTCCCCCGTTTTTTCATGAGGATGAATGATTTTTTTTCCCTCTCCCGAAGAGCCAATTGAGAAAGCAAGAAGATGAGTCATTGTAGTAACAATATATGACATGTTAAATTCTAAACAAGAATGTATGATAACGTATTATTATTATTATTATTATTATTATTATTATTATTATTATTATTATTATTATTATTTGAGCTGAGTAAATTAGGCTAGTAGGTTAAATGTTACGACAGAGCAATAACCTATAATTGGACAATATAGGCTACAATATTACTTGTAGACTTACTCTAGCAGACTCTATGTAGACTTTAGTGTTTTTTGTTTTTTTCAATTTGTAGTTTTTATTTCCATTTTTTCTTCTTTCAGAACCATCTGCTTTTATTTTTTTCCTTAAAAATGAAATTCACCGAAGTCGATTTTTGTGCCATTCTTATAGCTTTTAATGCCCACGATGAGTTACATAATTCTAGCCTATTTTTTATTCAGGTGTCTGCAAACAGATGCAGCCATTTTTGCTCCCCAAACCCCACACGCCCTTCAACACTATCAGAATTACATGCTACTTAAAGGCTGACATAGTTTTTTTTATTTGTTTCCTTCTCAATCCAAAATGAGATATTTGCTTTACTTATTTAAATATTATATATATGCTTATTTAAATATTGAAATGTAATGCAATTGAAGATAAGTTATTTTCTAGTATAACGACTATTTATTGTTTATAATAAATTATATGAAAAACATAGGAAAGACAATTCTCAGAGCAAAAAAGGTTAAACAAAAAAAATAACGATAGCTAATAAGATTTTAATGGAATATGCTGAGATAGGTAAACTTATTTCATAAAAACGATTTCTCCGTTCTCTATTTTCTTTTTTTGGGGTGGGGGAGGGGTGGTTCAGCTTATATTTTTCTCATGACCTCATTGCTATAAAGGAAGAACATCATGGATTTGCGCGCGCACGCCCCCTCCTCTCCATGCATTAAATATTCACTCTTCAGTTCTTTCTACCTGATTAATTATTAAATACCGGGGGACGATATGTCATCTGCAAAAAGATACAGTGTAAATAGGCTTATCAATTTTACTCATAGTCACCGAGGGCCCCTCGTTTAATTTCTCTCAGCTTTGTGTCGCTGTAATTATTTCGCAGCTTATATCTTTCCTCTGTATTGATCAGCCAAAGATCACCAGCAGCAGGAGCAGCTACAGCAGCAACTACAGTAGCACTATCCACACACACACACACACACACACACACACACACACACACACACACACACACACACACACACACACACACACACACACACATTCAGATATACACACAAACACTCCAGATTTAGCCTGCTCTGTTTCCTATAAAAGGCCGTAAATCAAATGGACTATCATCTATCCTGATGGGTAGAGCACCGTTTTAAATGTTTCTCCCTGTTTCTTGTTTTTCCTTTTCGCCTTCCAAGTTGAAACCGGAGGAGAAAAACGGTCCCGTGCAGCTTTAAACAGCTAAACATGTTGCCAAATGCTTCCAGCTCTGGCATTCATGGCAGGATTTCTTTCTGTTTTTTTCTTGCAGAGATGTAAACGAAACCTGTTAACTTGGACAATAGATTCTCATTTTTCACCCCGGGATGCCTCCCACATGGCACAAACTCGTGTTATTAATCACAGTAAGCTGGATTGGACTGTCGCAAAAGATTTACGGGTTATAGGGGCATCATTTATCCATCTGTAAAGATACACTTCATGTAGCCTACTGATGAATTCTTGGTGGTCACCAACTCCTCTGTGTATTTACTCAGAGCTTACAGGCCTAAAATGTCGTGCGTCAGGCTATTTTATTAAAACTAATTTATGTGTTATTTTATTTTTGTTTATTTCTGAAGGACGAGTGAAGAATTAAAATAAGTTCACCAAGGTTAGCTAGCTGCTAATTTCCATTTGCTGTCCCTGAACATGTAGGCAAAAATCAACCAGGGAAGAACAAAATCATGCATGAAACCGCACCGTGCGTAAAAGTACACACGCACTACTATAGCAGCAGCAGCAGCAGTAGTATTAGTAGCGGTAGTAGGCAAATATTAGCCACCTTTATTTTTCAATGTACTCAGCTCAAAAAAATAATAAAAATAAAAAAATAAACCCGTCTATATATGAGTTCAAGATTTATTTGTAATATTGTTTTTTCACATTATTGCTTTTTTACGTCAGAAACGAATTAATGGAATAATACATTATTAATAAAAAAAAAAACAGCACAATAATATGTAATGAAAATTAAGGCTACTCAGTAATTGAAGAAAAATGTAATGGATAGTGTATGAAAAGTGGGCTTTACAGCACAAGTAAAGTAAAATATGTACTAATTTTAAGAAACTAAGCCTTTTACTACTAGTCCTTAACAATAATAATAATAATAATGATAACAATAATCTAACAGAAATATGTAATCTGTGATAAAGGTTCAAAGTACACAATAATATGTTCTTTCAATTGTTTGGACATTTTGACAATAAACAGAACAATAATACAGCGTCTTTAACTGTAGACCACCTAACAGCAATAAAAGAAATATAATTAAAGCGCCTTTTCTCTCCTGTATATCTGTGTCTGGGTGTAAATGGCAGCAGGGCGGAAAAAAATATGATTCTATTTCAGAGCGGAACCCGCTCCTGCCCTTTTGCTTCCACGCTGGCCTGATTTTCCTTGTGACAAAAGACAGTATCCCTGCTTTTTGTTGCGTATAGTGTAATAAATAGCAATATATGTTCATGTTATATTTCAATATCCCCTTTAGAATCCTTCACGGATATATTTATTAGATTGCTACAAAGGTAATATCCGCCGTGGGGACGGGAGGCGCTGTCACCGGGAAGTGTTATTAAGTATAAGTGGTTTTATTATGGCAAACATATTCTCCACGGTAGCATTTTATTTTTTGATATGCTTATGCTAAATTGTGTTATCCAGGCAACAGATTTAGCATTCGCACCCATTTTCTTTTTCATTTGATGAAGAGGGCGAACAAAATGTGCAATGTGTTTTGCAGCATTTATTTTTGGTTGCTGGTGATTCTTTTCATTTTCTTTGTTTCATGGGAACACTTACATGATCGCTTTTTTTGTTGGGGATAATGGCCACATACAGACCGCTTAACTGTTTTCCGAGCTATAGGAAAACAATTAATTATTAGAAAAATAATTATGTTTTATAGCTTTATTTAATAACTCATTTCCTAATTGTGGAAGCTCTAAGCTCGTGGGACGTATTATACCCTTACATTTGGAATCTGTACAGGAGTGGTATTCTTCTTCAGATACAAATTACTGTCATCAGTATTTCTGATATATTTCTAAATGTGCAATTCAGAGGCATTTTTTCCTTAACATACTATGTTTGTTATTCCATATGGCTTTAATTTTCGGTACTATTATTTGTAACATATTACTTATAATCCAGTTATATCCAGCTAGTTTAAACTGGCTGTCACTAAACTAACCGACTCACTGATGCAATTGAGCAAAGGTATTCTTAATTGGTTTGGCTTAAAATCCAGCACATTGCATAATTCATTTTGATTCTATACCGCAGTTCACAGTCTCGATAATTATAATAATGGATAAACCTGAAGGCATATGGAGTAAAACCAGAAAAAAAAAGCATTAAACATGTCTGGTGGGGTATCACACCACTGGATCATATATTTATCAGGATTTTGCACACTGTAAAGCAAAGCCTTGCTGTACTTGTCAGGTCTAAAGGGTGCTGCTGCATGTTAGGTTGCCTCTGAACGTGCTTGTATGTGCCTGGCCCATTATTTAGCCCACAGATGGCCTGAAATAGCCATCTAATGCTGTATTAGTTAGCCAGACCTGCCGCTGGGAGCAACAACAGGCCCGCTTGCTTTCTCTGTGGGACCCATAAAGCTCCAAATAGATTTGGGCAATGACACAAAAAGCAAAAATGATATGTTTTAACATATGTGCTGTACATTTAAGATGCCCCTTTAAAGTTACTGTAAGAATGTGGCTTTACAGGAGATTTAGAAACACACTATGAAGTCCAATAAGGGCCATATAATTCAGTATTAAGGACTGTGGAGGTGCTCCAGTCCATTGTGAGCACCTATAGTAGTGTTATAGAAATATCTAGGGGATTTTGTCATTAGAAACTCATGATTAAATACTACAGATGCTGGTCTAAGTCCCAAAAGGAATATTGGAGGGGTACAATTACCATTTTTTATTATTACTGAGCATCAGAGCAGCACATAACGTGAAATTGTTATAGGAATATTAACATAGAAGATTAAAAATAATAATGAGAGGGAACAAAGAGGTCATGGTCACTATAAATCCATGCAAAAGCCAATAACTGTAGCAGATTTTCACTTCAGACACTAAATCTGTGCTGCTAATTTGCACTTACGTGATGTTAACTTTATGTGACCTATTGTAAGAGCGCATAGTAGCTATTCATCTTTACTTTACAAATCATTTGTTTGTGTACGCTTCAATTTGCCACTCGTGTTCAGCACCATCAGGGGACGTTGGCGGCTCCCTGGAAATGACTGCCAAGTGCGTAATAACTTCATGTTCTATTTTACATCCAAATTGTCATCGTCTGTATAGCAAATGAATTTTCAAGTCGCTGAAAACTCTGAGAACAGCAGCAGCAGGAGGAGCAGCAGCAGGAGCAGCACGTAACCCTGAGGGGACACCTATGCAGATGTTTTCATATTCATTTTGGCTCCTGGTGAGCTTTTCTGACAAAACAAAAACAAATAAACACCCTGTAAGACAGCAGGCAAAACAGCTTGCTGGGGACGGATGACATAGAGCTAGAGAGAGAAGGAGAGAAGAAGACAGAAAGTATTTTTTTTCTCTTTTCTTCTGTTGATTTCCATTCAGAATGAGAATGTGGCTTGGGAGTGGATCTATGGCCAACGATCTCATTACATTTATCGATCTTCTGTTTACCCATGGCTGACAAAATAGACAGGATTCATAGATATTTTATGATGCAAGAAGATAAGTTGTTATTAATACCCGGCAGTTGAAAGAGAACCATGAGGCACTGAGGCAGAGAGTGAAGAAAAACACAATGTACACCCTTACAGTGCAAAACTGCAGTTTATATTTTTCAGAAGGAACAGTGACTAAGCGACAAGGGACAAACTAAGACAATACAGCGATACTTTGAAATAGCATTTATTATAAATAATAATGTTCTAAATAATAATAATAATGTTCTATTCTAAATAATAATGCGTGTAAAGTTTATGGCAGCCTATTCTGCAAAAAATGATGTCACCGTGCAAGAAGTTATACAATTTCAAATTGAGGTTATTGCTTGAGTTGTAATGACACACGCTTCATGTTCGTGCTCCAAGACATTTTGCAAATATCAAATATTTTTTAAATGTAATTATTGTGATGAAAAAAGACCCACCAAAATCTACTTTCCTTCAGAAATTGTGTTTTGTTAGGCTTACAATTATATTATGTTGGTCTGTGAATAGTACTTATGGAGCTTCATCACATTGTCAGAGGATGACCTTGGCTGTAGGTTTCTGATTGGTCAGCCAGGGCTTGATTTATCTGTGTAATCCTGCTAGATGTCACTTATTTTTTTCTGAATGGCATATATCTCATTTCTTAGCTAAAGATCTCCAAACGCTAACTTAAGAGACTAGAAGCAAATGGCATTAAAGTAGACTCTGTTCATCATTTAGGCCTCCTTCATGTGATTAGCTGCTATGCGTCGGTGCCCGCCCGGCGGCAGCTGCTGCTGTGCTCCAGATGCGGGACCTCACTGTGTCTCCCTTTCCTTTAGGGGAGCAGGCAGAGGAGAGCCGAGCCGGAGAGGCCACAGGGGGGCCGGGGGCCACCGGATCCCTCTGTCCTCTCCCCAAGGGAGACATCGGCAGGGTCCCTGTCTGGAGCACGGTGGAGACATTAGCCAAATGTTATTACCCCGAGCTTGCCCACCTGCGAGACGGCAATGGCCTTCTAGCAGACTATCCTTTTCCAAAGGGTGCTTGCCCAGGTGAGTCACCCCCTCTCCCCCACCACCAAACCTCACCTGTAGCTAATTTTTAAGAGCCACCATTGTGTGCCACCGGAAAGTAAAAACTGGATCTAAAACAGCATTTGAAATCTTGCTATGCATCAGTATTTTTCACGTCTTTATCCTCTAGCACTTTAAATTTTGAAATGATAATTCACATACCATATTTCTCAGTTACTTTTTCCTTGGATTTTCTGTTTGCACATCTCAGCGTGCTCTTCAGAAATGGAAAATGTGGCAGTGATGTTATCTTCTTCAGTTGGCAGCTTCTGGGCCTTCTCTTAGGACTCCCCAAACATCATAGCTTTTTTTTTTCAGTTAGCAGCAAATGAACAATAATTTTTATCTTACCAAGGAATGGAAAGCTAACTAGGTTTATGAGTCTATAGAAATAAATCCTCAGGGGAAATACATTTATGATTCAGAAGTACAGGTCACTCCAGCTTAGAAATAAGTAACCAATCATGCATTCATATTAAATCTCTAGAACTTTACAAATTTAAAACACCCATCAGACAAATTAATCCTCTTTTTCCTCCCTCTTTCAGCTGCCCTCTCGCCCTTTTCTGTGACCCGTCGAATCGGCCACCCGTACCAGAACCGGACGCCACCTAAGAGGAAAAAGCCTCGCACCTCCTTCAGCCGGGTGCAGATCTGTGAGCTGGAGAAACGTTTTCACCGACAGAAGTACCTGGCATCGGCCGAGCGTGCCACCCTGGCCAAGGCGCTGAAGATGACGGATGCACAAGTTAAGACCTGGTTTCAAAACAGGCGGACAAAATGGCGGTAAGATTACAGCAGGGTGTTATTGGATGCTAAAGTAACATAATTCTCTGTTCCACGTGTCACGTCTTGCTCTTTTTTTGCATCCCACAATATACTTAAGCAAAACAAACAGGCCTTGATGTTTTTTCAAAAGCTTTTTGACTTCATGAGGACAGGATGTTCGCTCAGAATTACAAATCTTCTTGTCCCACAAACTGACATTACAGAATGTGTCTCTGTTATGCACTTGCATCCAAAAATGCTTACTGGTGTCTTACTTTGAAGACAAGTAAAATGGCCCACAGCTGAAGCATTGAAGGAGTTGTACAACACAACACCTATTTTGCTTAGCTTTGCTGCCAGTTGAGGCCAGTTCACTTGACCAAGCACAATTACTCCTGAGCCTCCTGAAAGGCCTTTTAGAAACCTGCTGTCCAAAGCAATACTGAAACACTCACAGGAGGAATTGACTGCCGAGTCCATGAAAAAAACACACACTCATTCACTTCATTCTAACTGTTGTTTATAGCCATTTGAAAGTAAATGAGTAGGAAATCAAATTATGATGCCCTGCCCCTTGTTAAAGGAGCAGGATACATATTTCAAACGCATATTACACACAGCTAAATTACCTTAAGTCATTACCCTAAGGGTTTTTATGTGTAAATGGCTTTAAAGCTTTTTCGAATGATTTTCTATTTAAAAGTTAAAGAAAACAGTTAAAAATCACTGCCTTCTTTGCTGTAAATTAAAATATAATAGAGAATTTTGGTTTAAGGAGTTTCATTTACATTTTCTTTAAAAAAAAAATGCATTTATAGAAAAAAACCCTGCAGCAATCATGTCCTTAAACCATAAAACGCTAAGGCACAGTTTCCACTACAAAGTGCAGTAAAAATGAATTTGCTTAAAATAAACAGCAGACTGAACGGCATGTCACGAGTAACAAGGGAATTGGCTTAACTCGCTTTTCTGATTTCCTACTTTTGCTGAGATTTATGCCATTTCCCTGTAGTGTGCACCTGATAGGATGAGCATGAGGGATGTCTTTGTGTGACGACTACGCGAGTAACAAGAGGATGATCAAATCAACAGCCAGGGAATCAGATTATGATAATGCTGTTAACAATAATGTGTGGCTAATGGATGGAGGTTGGCGTGCTTGAAAGAGTGTTTTTAGAGGTGTGCTTCTGCTGGTGATTCCTAGCTGCCATTTGTATTTTGCTCTATATTTTTAGGAGAATTTAACATTTATTATAGGTTCTTTAATATATCGTTTCCAAATGTCCGTAAATAAATCACCATTAATTATGGTAATAAGAAATGTTCAAGACTGATAGAATAAAATGTTCCACTGTTTATAGATATGCTTGCCTTTGTAAAGTAATTCAAGTAAATTGCCAAAAGTAAATTTACATTCACTATTTAAACTGAAATAAAAGTAATTTTTGTTGACTACTAAAACATCAGTTCACTCTGGATGTTTTCCAACATAAACACTACAAAACAGGCTGTTTCAGGAAGACGCACGACTTTTCAACGCAGCACGGCGCATATACAGGATGTGCGTAGTCGTTTCTTTGAAAAGAAAAGAAACAGATGCAACTTTTCACCTTGAGGCAGGAAGTGCTGTGCATGTCTTCCCCCTCTATTAGTCACGTTCCTTCAACAACACCTGTCACTCATCTTGATCAGCTGTCATGTAGCCAAAAGCAGAAGGAGTATCTGGCATAGGCGTTGCCCAAAGACAGAAGAAAAAACAGGCAATTTGCAAATGAACATGATTTATTATGAAATTTGCAATCTCATCTAATCTCTAAAAGCTCTTTTTTTCTTGATTCCTTTTGACTTCTTTGATTGAAAGCTCTGAAAGAAAAAAAATATATATATATTAGAAATGATGATAATAAATGAGGCCTGGATATGCAAATTTATCCAGAAAAAAATTAACAGAAACACCTAAAATAGAATTGCAGATCTATTCTACATATCATGTCTCTTCAAAAAGCAAAGAAAGGAGGGCGGAGAGAATCCCACCGTTTCTTTATTAAAGCACAGCACACTGCTAAAACGCTCTGGCACGTGGTACAAGTCGATACTGTGTACAATCGCCATAAAAAGAAACATTATATTGGTCTTAAATCCTCTGCTCTCCTTTGTCTCTCTTCCTTTCACCCAGGAGACAGACTGCGGAGGAGAGGGAGGCTGAGAGGCAGCAGGCCAACCGGCTGATGTTGCAGCTTCAGCAGGAAGCTTTCCAGAAGACGTTGAGCCAGCCACTGCAGCCGGACCCACTCTGCCTGCACAACTCCTCCCTCTACGCCCTGCAGAACCTGCAGCCCTGGGCAGAAGACAATAAGGTGACCTCCGTCACCTCTGTAGCATCTGTAGTGTGAGCGTGTGTGAGAGTGTGTGTGTTTAGAAGAGAAAGGGAGGGAAGGGGAGAAAACAGAATGTCTTTATCAAAGTGTCGTGAGTGTGAATGGACACAAGAGAGGAATTTCTTCCAAGACTGACATTCAAAAACTCAGAACCATTTTGGGATATCATAGATGCAGGATGCTTACTTTGGAAAAAAATCAAATCAAATAATGGACAATGTGCTTACTCACTCATTGATCGTTACCAGCAACATGGTGGGGAAGCGTGTGTAGAGAGAAAGACACAGCTATCGGTTACTGACCAGACCTGCAAAACACTGTTTGCGGACTTCACAGCACAGGAGCCGCACTTACATTGATGTTTGTCAAAACTAAGCAAGTCTAAAACTGTTATCTTAAATATCTAAAGTATGTTGAGTAATTTCCTGCCTTACACCAAGTTTCCGCTCTCCCTTCAGCTGTCGGTCTAAAAGAGAAGAGGGCACTTTATCCCTAAGTGCCAGGAAACAAATGGACACCTCTGTACATGCCCAACTGTCAAGACTGTACCCTCTTTTGCCTCTGGATCCCTCACAAGGTGGCAGAGAGACTCTCTGCCAATAATGGCAAAAAGAGACCTCATGTTTTCGCTTTTGACTTTGTACAATGTAGTAAATGCATGTTTCAACCCTTTTCTGTGTGCACTCGGATGTACCATTGAAGTCAGCGGCTGCCAAGGTGGATCTCCTCCCCAACCGCAGTGTTCAAATGGTAGTGGATTGGTGAAAGCCCTGATTACGGATTCCTCATTATGTTGAATTTAAAGGTGTTTTATATTAAATAATATTGTGACTTTTTGAAAAGATGATGAACCTCTCCGTTTTTCTTGCCTCTTATTGTCTTGTTGGGTTCCCTCACTCACTTCCTGTTTGTTGTTTGTCACCATTATGAAAACCGTGCAATAATACTTTATGATTTTAGGGATGTAGTTAGCCTCATGGGAATTGGCTATGATTACACATTAAAGTTTCAAACCACCCAAAGGTAAGATACCATCAAATTGTATGAGTAGGACAGAGCAATACCTTTTTTTATCCATAAAAACTGATGACTACAGCTCCCATGTGTGAACGTGAAGCAGGGCGTTGCCGAAAAAACAGCAAGCGTGCTCAGCAAAAGCCTCCCTGGATAAATAAAAGGTTTGAAAACCGATGCCAGCTCAAATTAGAATGAGAGTACATGAGAAAGTACGAGCTGTGCCTGTGCCAAATGAACATCTGAAACGCGGCAGCCTGGTTTTGTTTGTATTTTTGTTTTACGCCACTGAACTGCGAGGACTTAACGAAGCAGTTGTCCAGTGATTGGCGCAGGAAACCAAGCAACAAATGAAAGGCTAACAAGTTTAGCCTTTTTCTGTGGGTCACTGATTGAGATAGCGTCTCAACAGCAGGGATAGCAGAGAATGGCTGAAACTATCGAGGGCCAAATATGTTGTTTAATATTGTCATTCCTTCCTTCATTCCGGCACGAAAAACATATTTCATAACCGAGTGAGATTAACAGTTACCTTAAACAAGAATTTTGATGTTTGATGTAATCAAAGTTCATTTGCCTTTTACTGTAATCCAGCAGGAATGCAGATCTCAACCCTAAATAATCTCCCAAATACCTGTCGCCTTTTTTATGGTTAATGTATCTTTAAGTTTCAAAAGAGTTTCTTCTTTTGGCCAAAAAGAATGCGATTAAACTTAAACTTACGCTAAGTGTATACGCGGAATGCCAAAAGACAGCACAATTATTTAGAAAACGAAAACAAAACATCCTCTATTGGAGAGTAGCCATTTTTGGTGTTTGCTTCCATTGTTGTCTGGGCGAATCGTGGCCACCTGTGCACCAGACAGTCATAAACATTTGTTATCAACACATCCAGCCTATCGTGCTTATCACCCAAGTCAAAACAAAAACGACCTAGGCAGACCTACGCACAGTAAACACATCATTCAGGTTCCCTGCTTGTAAATGAGCCTTCAACACAATGAACGTCACAGGAAATGGGCCTTGCTGTGCTCTATCTTGTTTCCTTAACAGTGAGCTACTCAGTTCCATTGGACTGTAAAGCAAAACATCAACCTCTTGTTAATCTTGGCTGTACCTGCCACTGAAAAATACCTATCAGAAGGCCTGTCCCTTACCTTCTTTTTTGAGACCTGTCTGTTTGAGCCTCTGAAACTTTGTGCAGAGCAGCTTGATGATGTGGTTCGAAACAGCTGTCTGCAGCTGCAGCCACCCTCAACAACCCTCTGTTTTCTCAGAGACATAGTGCCAATGTTTAGTCAGTTTCCAGAGCGTCTTGCCTGGTTGAGATTGTGTCAATAACAGGCAGCTCTCCAGGTGATGCCTCCTCAACCCCCACTTCCTCCGCTCCCTGCTGCTTTCATCTCTCTATCTCGAATGCCGTGAAGACATGACTTGGCCCATTTTAGAAAAATTCCTTCCTTTTACCGTTTTCAAAACCGCTCATTGTGTTTTACTACAGGTGCTTAAAGATTTTTTTCCTCCTCTCCTATTGTGGCACTGGATTTTTTTTTCTCTGACCCCCCTCTCTGTTGCCACTGAGGAGCCCTGTCCTTATCCAATAAAATGTCACCACACAAGATGAACAAGCACAAAGAGGCTCAAGGTATATCAGACTTCCTATCAAGCATTTTGTTTTGAACAGGAGCACCATAAACGAAAAAAGTACTCACCACATTCACAGCGTTGTGCTCTGTCTCCTCCAATCAGCTGTTTCCATTCTTGAGAAATGCAGTAAACATTTAAGCTGTTATCAGGCAGTTCTTGACGCTTCGGTGGATTTAGCTCTTCAAGCATGAAAGCTTGACTTCTATAGTACGATTATCAAGTCAGATCTGCTGTTGTGCAATAAATATTTCCTATTTGTTATCACCCTGCATATTTTAGTGTCGATATATACATCTATCTATACATACACACATATATATGTATATATATAAATTTTATATGACCTCATAAAGAGGTAAAATTCCTATGACCTGCACGTTTGGCACAAAAAGCATAATTTAACAGCCTCATTTGGACAATAAATATACTGAATTCCATTTAGTTTTATTTCCAGACTGGCTTGATGCCATGATACCAATGTTCAAATGCACAAACATCCCATCGCATATCTACTGCATAAATAAGCAGGATATACAATCTTTGAGATTCTTTTTTTCTAGACGTAATGTCATCACTCGGCAGTTATAACAACTTTTCCGTCTGTGGCAGCTGCAATATTTCAGAGGAAGGCAAACACAGTCTGACACTGCCAAACTGCTAATGTGTTGACACGCGAGGCTTTGTTGACAAAAGGTCGTCTATGGTTCTTGACTCTGAAGTAGCACTATGATCCGTTTGTGTAGCAGCAAATGCTCACCGAAGAACTCTGCTGCAGATTAACAATATACTTGGTAGCCGTTTGCACTAAATCCGTAAAATGCTCCAGAGGTGATCTGTGCAGTTTACCTCTAATGCTTGGTCAAGTGTGACGGATTCTTGAAAAAGGTACATTTAAGCAGGTTATTACATGTGGGCAAAATTAGGCTTGTCAGCAAGTTTTTCTGTTTGATAAAACACCTAAATATGGTTAAACAAATTTCTTTTTTATGTTTGATGACAAGTTTGAACCACAAACAATAGATTTTGTTAGAGAAATTTTATTTTGATCACTGGTATCAGTTCAGACTCAGAACCATAATCCTCTGCTGATGAATGTAATGGTAATACTACTTAGATTTTGTAGTTTGTATTCAGAAATGCCGTTCTTTATGATGCCCTTCAGCTTCTTTTATTTTGAATAGGGTACATACATACTTGTTCAAATGATGCTAACTGGTTTAAATGGACAGATTAATGTTTTCCAATACTAAACAGATCCATGGACTGGATTCGGCCTGAATTGGCAAGTAAAACCCTAACATTTACAAATATATATAAAGTCATAGAGTATATTTAACAAAAAGTGCACAAGATTTTATGGCAGAGAAGTAGAGGGCAACAAGGTTGAAAATATTGGTTTAATATGATAATTTAAAAAAAACAAACAAGGAAATTCCATAAGTATCAAGTCATGGAGTCTAGTGAGGAATGAGGAACACTTTCTGCTGTTTGATGGCATGACATGAATAAACTCTGTCAGTTGACATGATATGCTCTCATGGCTCTCTCTTTGATGTACACACATATACAAGTGAACGCATAAGTGTGTGCAAACAGTTACACTTTTGCATATTTACACATAAGAGTGCATACAAGGAAAAGAGAACAAGGAAATGTGAGCATTTCCCTGTTAGGTTAGTAGGAAGGAAGGAAGATTTACACAGTAGTGGAAATATGAACGAGGAAAGATTTCATTGTATGTTGATTTTATTTAATATGGTAAAATTATTCTAGCGTCTCAAAGAAATACTTAAATATTTATTAAGCAGTATAAGCTAATTGGTGATAGAAAATGACCAGTCACCAGCAACTTCTTACAGTCTTACGGCATTACTATGCTAAAGTGCAAAACAAATGTTTTGAGTAATCGCCATGCACATCAAAGTCACATCATTCATGAGAACGGACCTGCAGACGTGTCCCGGCACTATATGACACATTAAAGCTTTCTCAAGCTTCCAGGCATGCATGAAGAAAACTTATTCTTGTTGAGTAATACAGGTTGAGTAATACCTCAGCTGTCATTTTCCTATTACACTTTACACATTTGTTTGTGTGCCCTGGAAATGGTTAAAGGCAAGTAAAATAGCTATGCGAATGGTAGATTTTCACTGGCACGGGCTGGGTTCACTTGTCCTCTAAGAAGGAAACGTTACTGCGTGTCAGTGAAAGTGATAACCTTTATCCTGTGAAGAAACATTTCTGTCCTTAAGGAGTCTCTTCCACGATGAAACTGATGTGATTCACATGCTATGTTCTATGCCGTCATCAGATACCAAACCAGAAGAATGGTCCACCATCCTTGCAGTAATTCTAAAGACTTAGAGAATGAATGGCAAGGCACATAGAAGCCACTCTGGAGGCACATGGTAACACACACTCTAAAATTCTTTACTGCAGCTTTTCTTCCCTTTTTATGGAAGTATCTGATTTGAGTGCCCCTTTCAGTTCGCATTTATTTTCATATAGCACCAGTTTTCAACAACAGTCATCACATGGTGGTTACAATAAAAGAATGCTAACAAAACGTTATAACCATGCAGGACAAAGGCAGTTATCTCATTTATTCTCCCCCCCCCTTCAAATTAAAAAGAACTATGCGGTCATTCACTTAATCACCAAACCAAAAAGGATAATGTTTTTATACATTTAAATTGATCTTAACAAAAACAATGGGTTTAACAAGATGAATCCGTTTTAGTCTGGAAAGTCACAATGGTTAATTTCTCCTGTAATATGCAAGGCTGCAATGATTCTTCATTGTATTATGAATATTTTTAACAACCGCAGAAGACTCTTCCATTCTGCAACTGCCCCCTGGGCTGGACTTTTAATATTACTGACCAAAGGCCTCTTTTATTTAGTCCAAACAGCACATTAGACAATGGACATAAGGGAAAATATCACAATCTAAATATAAACCCTGCTATCTATCTATCTATCTATCTATCTATCTATCTATCTATCTATCTATCTATCTATCTATCTATCTATCTATCTATCTATCTATTCTTTAGTTATTATTATTTATGTATACGTTATAGATTAAGGTTTATTAAAGCTAAAACTGCCAAATCTTCATTCAACGGCGCCATCTCGTGTTCATCTAGATGACCGCTCACCTTAAGTTTTCGCTCAGCTCTAAATTCTATTGGCTCCAAATCGTTTGTCCCCTAAGTGACGTTTCACCGTCCTAGTGGCTCTTTGATGTGTCCGTCATACGAGTTTACGGAAGTGTATCCACCCACTGCAAAGATGGAGGACGATATCTCAGATATGAGCAGACCACAAATGTACTTATTTGGTGAGCTCGCTAATCCTGACAAACCCGATTTTTTTGTTTGCACAATCAGTTTTAACGTCATGTTGTCATGCACAAATAGCCACTGGAGATTTTTAATCGGAAGATAGCTAAACAGCTGGCTAGCCTGCTTACCCCCTCCCACTCGCGCCAATTCAGCTCTTTTGTTAGCTAGCAGAGCATGGCGTGGAGCTACATAAAGAAGCAAAATGTATATACACCTCTTTATCTGATAAAATGATATGCATGTGCGTATGTTTATTTAAGACGAGCGCGAACCCACGGTTGGTTACACGTATTGTTTCCCTCTCAGGTTGCACCTTGAAATCGGACAAACGGGAATTCAAAGTTGACCTAGACGGCGATGAAACGGAGCAGCAGCTGTCACTGAAAGCAGTAAGAAAGATATTTTAGATCGAGTTTGCCTGGTCTTGAAAAAAATTAATCTTTGACTAATACGGCTATTAACTACGGAAGCCGAGATCGACAGTGAGCGCTGTTAGTCTTTAATGCTGTAATCTCGCGATAAATTGTTAATAATAACATAGTTTATTTTATCGCGATAAGATATTAATTATCCAAAAATTGGGAAATGCCTTTGTCATGTCACGTGAAGATAAAGGTAAAGGCAGTAAACATATTGTATAAAATTAAATTTTATTTATGTAGCATAAAATGACAACAACAGTAACTACAAGGTGCTTCATTTTGTAAGAGAATAATATTATATATTATACATATGTAATATAAAAGACATCCACCCCTCAAAATTTTCTATATTTTGCTTCCAAAGAGCCAGACTTTCTTGTAAATTTTAAAGTGGTCTTGAGCAATAGTTCCTTGGGATTTCTGGAGGTCTTTCAAAGCTTTTCTTTGGAAATTCGATGCTTTCTCACTTATTTGCTGTTCTTTTCTGAAAATGAGTCATGGGTTGGACCACTAGTTCAATCTACGAAAAATGGCAAACTTAATAGAATTTGACAACCATGTAATAGGGTTTTATAATAGGGTTTTTGTTTTTGTTTTTGTTTTGTTTGTTGCATTGACAAAGTGATTCGCAAAGAGCTATCAGCCAAAGCTTGGCCTGTGTTGACATGGTGTGTAGTGTATCCTTAAAAAGAATTGAGGAAGCTGGACACGTGGAGGACCATGTGGCAGCATGAAAAAACTATTTACAGTTTTGCCCTTAAGAAACAGGAAATAAATCCAGCAAAGACCTGACCCAGGACCTGAGACATCAGATCTTTCTTCCATGTTAAAGGTCTTATGGAGAAATGAATACAGATTTAACATTTTTCATTCAAATTGTCTTGAGTATGTACAGATGACGTCAGGAGAAAGGGGAGTGTCTCTATTTCTGAAAAAACAGAATGTAGAAGTCCTGTCAGATTTTATTCCATTGGCAAGAATCTAATTGCTAACGGCTTCATTTTTCATTCTTTATATTATTTCGCCGTTATATTATATTCTCCTGAGAACATGATTTCCGAAATGTTAACATGTTGGATTTTTGGTATAAATTTATATTTATTTATTAATTTATTGTCATGGAGCATTCACAACATTAGTCTGAGGCAGTAGGCTATTTAAAAATGATAAAACAGGAGTTTAATCAGTAGAAGAATAGTTTAAGAAGAGGAATTTATGTTTGCACCTAAAAAAAAAGGAGACATTTTGCCAGTACATGGAGGTGTTATATAGCACACTGTTATTTTGTTCCAGGTGTGTCTGGGAGCTGAGGCTGAAGATAAGTTCCACATGGTGGAAGTTGAAGGCCTCACTTACGACGGGAAGACGACAAAAGTGCCGCTAGCTGTCCTTAAACCTTCCGTCCTGCCCTCTGTGAGTCAGCACCAACACTGACAGAAGTATTTAAGAGGCTTCTGGTTTAAATTAACTTGTTTTTATGCTCTTCATGCGTAATAAAAAACGAGAACTAAAAAGAAAAGGCATTCTCTCAGAACAATAAATACAAACATTACACTGTGCTGATAAATATAAATAATGCATAAATCATTGACAAAATACTTATAATGCCATCTTCCTTCCTGCTCTGTTTTTGTCCAGATGAGTTTAGGTGGATTTGAGATTACACCTCCAGTTACCTTCCGTCTCCAGTCTGGTTCTGGACCAGTTTACATCAGCGGGCAACATTTTATTAGTGAGTATTAAGGTTAAGACTCGGGTAACTATTTGCCTCATTGTTAAATGAAGTAGGCATACCTACTGAAGACCTTGTCAATGGAAAAATAGCAAGTTATGAAGGAGCATGACCTTCATGCTCGGTGAAACTATACAGGGCCAAATTTTCCAGCCCGAAAAAAGTCCACAAATGACTTTACACTTTTGTTTTGAGTAATTTTTTCTTTTAAAATATTCTTTTGGGGTAAAATAACATACAGAAAAGTTGTATGATTGTTTGACAATATGTTGACCAGTGTGTTCGCTCTGTTAGGTGTGAAGGATTCTGATGATGAAGAGGAGGAGAACAATTCGTCGCCGGTAAAGCGGCCTGCAAATCTGCTGGCAGGGAAGAAACCCCCAATGGTAGTTATTGACATTGTTGTATTACATTGTTTTAAATGTTTTATATTTGCACTCATAGCAAAACTAATCATTGTTTACAGAAGTTGTTCTCCTGCCAAGGTGGTGGCTTACTGCATAGCCTTCTGTTTAATGGTGCAAGTTGTCACGTTTAATAATCAGTGATAAGATGCTGTCGCGGGACGTCAGCATTAGAGTATACACTGTTACTTATTCTTATACCCCAAATAAATCTCAATTTTGTTTTTTGACAAAAAGATGATTCATATTTCTTGTAGAAAAAGCTGAAGATGGATTCCGATGATGATGACGATGATGACGATGAAGAAGACAGTGATGAAGATGATGATGAGTATGTTTTTATTTTTATTTATTTATTTAATTGGCTGAGTTTTCTAAATCATTTTGTATTCTGAAAGTTAACACCTTTCTAAACTCATAGTATAAAATCTATAATTTTGTGGGGTGTTTTTTTAAATTTTGGGCACAAACATCGAGCATTGTAGCGTTTAACCAGCTCACTTGCTTTTTTGTAGCGATGATGACAGTGATGAAAATGATGTGAAGCCACAGAAGAATGTGGGAAAGGTGCTTACAAAGGTAAGCTTCATCCTTTTTGTTTGATTACACATAACAATCAAACTTTAGTTTCTCCATGTTAAAAAATATGAGAGTCGGTTTGAGGTACGATCAAATATGGAGGAAAATTACGGTCAAATAAAAAAATTTGTGTATCATGGAGTCTGTGATAAATGCATTTTGGATTTTTATCATGTGCATGGCCTAAGGAGCTTGGAAAGAAAGTGACTGGAAGTTTCTTAAAGACATTTCACCTCTCAGCTGAGAAGCTTCTTGAAAACTGAAGAGGCTTGCTGAAGAGAGACCGAGAACCTACACAGACATATCATGTGTTTGCTTTCTGCATCTTTGATTCAGGCAGCACCTTCTGCTAAATTAAACAGAATATTTCCAGTAGTGAGTGTGTCAAAAGTGGGCAGTCCCTTGCTTTGTGCTACATGTGAGAAAGGATAGTCTGACCTGTTTCTCACTATATTTTTTAAAGTTTGTGCATCAAACAGCTTTAGAAAAGCAGAAATCACCTATTTGCTTCATCTAACTCGATTAATCTCTGTCTGACTTGATGTTAATAAACCTTCATTTGTTTATAAAATGCTGCACACCAACTGGCCCGCTGAAAGAGTGTTATTTGAACTCTAGTGGCACCAGATAAAGCCTGGATTATACTAGGTTGTGGACACAGACAGCTGGAGACTCAGTGGCTGAGTAGTGATTCTGTTGTGCTTCTGTTGTGCTTCTTTGAAGTCTGCCGCCTGGAGCGCATGCGTAGCTAGTGTATTATGAGGCAAACGTCTGATGATGAAATGTACGTCACCGGGACCCGAGTGGACTCTAGTGGACTCGCACATGCAGAAAGTATCATTTCTGTTTAACCCCAGTCATACAGCTAGAAGGAGAGAAACATAAGATTATGTCCTTGCTCATTTAAGTACATTACAATGTCACTGTAAATACATAAAGAGGATTGTTTACATTTCATAAACATTTCTGGAAGTATGTTTGGAAAACTTTGCTACAAAATTAATATGAACAAGTGCTCATCAGATTTTGGTTTTTGTTAACCCTAAAGAACATAATGAGCAGTAAAAAATATTGGAATATCTCTGAATATTAGAATAATCGTTTAACTTTTTAGAGCTTCTGTCCAGAAAAAACTTTTTATTTGCAACTTTTTAGTTAAAGAAAACAACAACAAAAAGCTAACAAAGAGATGTCATCACCATCAGTGTCGCAAATTTTGCTATTTAATCATATTAAACTTTTCTCATGTAATGATACTGTGATGACCGTTGCCCTTTAAACTTGGTAAAAAACACAAGCGGATCTTTGTAGTTCTCAGCACCTGAGAGGAAACTGCCATGATCAAGCTACTTTTCCATACACAGCGTTTTTCATTGCTTTGTTGTGGTCATAATTACAGAGAAGAAGGGCAAGTCCATTTTGTTTATTTCCACTCACAGTGAATTCAGTTGTTTATTGCTTTCTTTTTCTATGAGTTTTTTAAGGCACTTGATAGATTAGTAGAGCTAGAGCAATTCTCGGGGTGCTGTTACCCCCATTTGAGAAGCCGCTATCTGATAGGCTCGGATAATTTGTATTTGACAAAATTCATTAGATGCAAGAACATATTTTCCAGCCTGTCTTTGAGAGCTGTGGATATTTCCACATCTGGTTATTACGTAATCTGATTTATTTAGTTTCACTTTTAGTATTATTGTGTAAACATTTATTGATCTTTTGTTTATTGACTAATTTGTTCTGTCATTTTAGTTCAAACAAAGTTTGAACTGAAAGGTTTCTTGCGGTTCAGTAACTTTGATTTTTACAGTGCGATGTCTTTGTGTTTCTGAGCCTTTGTTGTCCACTAGATGTCAGGGTAACCATTAGCATCCCCTTAGTGTTTGTTTGTGTGTGCGTGTGTGTCTAGAAAGAATTTCTCTAACCCTTTTTTTTAACCGCATCATTTAAACTTCCACTCACTGTATGCTACAGTAGCATTTCATTTCAGCAAGCCCTACCCATTCGTGCACTCGCTGACCGTCCACCTCTTTGTATGAGACAAAACATGGAACTTTTTCATCCTGTTCGCTCAAGTACCCACCTGTTTTCCTAGAGTAAAACACAGGGTCTGTGTGGTGTAATGATCGGATTTCTCCTCTGTAATCTGCTTGAATTCTCACCGTCTCACCAACAAGACCACAGTATGTTATGCTGTGCGTAAGCAGACACACACACACACACACACACACACCCATCCATATAAAGGGATAGATACACTTTAGTAGACATGCACATTTGAACATATAAGTACATATAACCTCTTGCGTAAATGCACAAAGTCTGCAAACATATGCACTTCATACTGGTAGTGCATAAGCAGAGAACTGCACTCTACGTACTGTTTCTCACCCATGCGTGCTCACACGCACATGCACTTCAGTTATGGGAAACATCTTCAACCATTTTTCTGAAACACTGCATATCTTTGTCCCTCTGTCATCCCACTGTTAATATGATTGCTCCTTTTTATCGTTTCTCATGCCATTTCAGCTTTGCACCTGGGTTTTGCCTTTGAACACTTGTTTTGCATGTTACCACAATCGCTTGCAAGTGTGTGGGTGCATGTGTGTGTATCTGCCTCATTTTTACGTCGGTGTCTGTTTGTGATTTCGTTCTTCTATTTTTTTTTTAAAGCACGCTCTCCAAGTGCAAACTCTGCCAGGCAAAAGATCAAAGCAGGGCAGATGCGCATACCTGCGACGTGAGCGCCGATCCTTCCCTCAGGGTCAGATGACAGCTGAGCATTTCTGTCACCTGTTGATTTATTCTGTTGTCTTCTCTTCCAATTCCTCCTGCACCCCACACCCCATTCCTTCCATGACCTTAATCCTTTTTTTCACCCTTCATCTCTTTAGCTCAATAGCTACCCTGTCTCATTCTTTAATAATGAAAGCACAAAGCTTTGGGGAAGTAGGGCTGGGAACAATTATTATCCCTCTTTTTTGACTGCTAATTCAGCTGTGTTTCAAGCTATATTTTGCTTTCTTTTTGTTGTCAAACCTCCATACTGTACTGAATAGGACCCAAAATATCTCAGAGACATTCAGTATCAAAATATAATCAAATCCTTTTTCATATTAATCTACATTTCTTGTTATTAATTGATCATGTATTTTTGATGAACAGGTAATCAGGATATTAAGCTCTTCTTGTGTAGGTTAGTATTGTCACGGGATCTCACGTGTTTTAAATAATTACACACTACTTTTGTGTTTCTTGCAACAGATTTGTACAGGGTTAATAAATGTTCTTTACTCAAATTTACTGGACAGCATTCCCCAGTGTGACAAATTGCTTATTGATTGGAACATGTCGTGCTCTCTCTAAACACTTAACATTATTATTAATGGACTGTAATAACTGTTGAGCCTGTTGAAAGACTGGAAAATGTTCCTTACCACAAGCTGACACGCGTGTCACTCATCTCATCATCCTTCAAGAGTTGGTCTTTAAGCTTCCTCTTTCTGTGAATGGATCTTAGTGCTTTGTAGCAACATGAGCGCTCTTAAGTTGCACCCAGAATACCTTCATAACTCCTGAGTTGGAAAGAGACGGAAGAAAGATGTGAAGAAAACAAAAAGAGCAATGGAAAAACAAGAGTTTCCGAGGTCATTCACCCGCTGACATATTACAGAACCTCTGTGTTTGGGTAGATGTGGTAGATATTTTTGATTAAACTTTAAAAATTACAAGAGTTGCAGGTTTGCGTTGGTGGTAAAGCCCTTTTTGACTGGGTACCTACATAACCCCAACCCATGGTATAATTGTTGGGCTCATCCTAATCTCATTCAAATTTCTCCACAATTTGTCAGAACAGTGAAAAACAAACCAACATTTTCGGGGGTATTTCAGAGGTCAGGAGATTCAGGTGGTTGGTGTAATATAACCATATAAAACAGAAAAATGAGGTGCAAATGTTGATGTACAGATTCTTCACGGTAGACTCAGATGCATCCATGATGATGTTCGGTTTCTCTTGATTGAGTTTTGTCCTTCAGGAATTGATATCTTTCTCATCTAGAAAACAAGGCTTTGAAACCTCACTGTTACTTCCAGCATCTTATATTACAGGCGTTGTCGTAGGGTATTACATGTGTGATTGCATTGTAGCATTTGTGTCAACACAGGCAATTACACTTCTAGTCCATTCCAAGGTGAATACCAGTGATTGCAAGAAAGGATTTGCTGCTTAGGAAATTCAGGTACTTGCCAGCTTTTCCAAGGTAATTACACATGTGACTGAGAGCAATCAAAACCTGACGGGAAGGAATCCAGCGCAACAATTACAGGTTGTCTGGGTACTAAATAGCTGATCAATGAGAAATCACAAATTAGGTGTAGTGTTTCCTCTGCAGTTTAGATAGCATTGGTATTTATTAAAGGTATGCTTTTAGCATAGACAGCAAAGGAAGGCAATTGTTTTGCTGTCATATCTAATTAGCTGCATAACCTTATGACTGACGCTATTTAATTTTTTTGGTTTAGCTTTTGCTTTTCTTCGCCTTTTTATTGTGCTTTTTTATGCACACATGAACCAGTGACACCTCCTTATAGGGGTGGGAGAAAATATTGTGACAACTCATGGCAAAAGAAAAATGGAGTTACTGCAAATGTGGATATTTTTTGTCACTTGCCATTTATTATTTGTCAGCTATAAATGGGGGCATTGTGTTTAGCAAGAACATCAGCGGGATACAGATTTTTAGAGGGTTAGGAAATTGTAAATGGCCAGCAGTCTAAACTGAGCCACATGTGTTGCATTGAGTACTTAGTTACTTGAGTTGGTCAGAGCATCAGGGCAGACTTCACTGAGTTGTCAGCAATGAACAACAGCAGTTAAGTAACTTCAGTCTGTCACTTTTGGTTTTGTTTAGCGTGATTAACTGCCACTAGCTGTTCTCACACATAGATTCTAAAAATGATCCAAACTTGAATTTTCTCATTTACAGCACACAGCAGAAATAGTCTGATTCAGAGACATTTTCACTTCTGAAAATACTCTTTCAGGGTGTGCCCTGGGTAGAATGTGCAAGATGCATGATGCCCCCTCAGTTGCTCTGAATTTACTAGACAATTACCAGTGTTATTTCCACGTGGACATAGTCTTTGTACAAAGGAGCTGATAGGTTAAAAAGTTTTACATGTTCTAAACAATATCTCTGTCAGATAGTATGCAGAAAAGCTCAGAGCTGTAGTGCATATTAAGAAAGCATTAACATCTTTATGAATTTCAGGAACCCGGTGTGGTAAATTGAGCTGTTTAAAGTACACACATTTCTATGGAGCTCTGAGATATCTTACTGGGAATGTTGTTCATTTCCTCAGATCCCGGAATCCTCACCTAAGAAGCCCATCAAGACTCCAGTAAAACAAAATGGCCCTGCAGGAAAAGCCTCAGGATCCGCTGTCAAACCACAGATTAAGGTATGCACAAAAGATTTCCGAAGTAAATCTTTGTTTACCTGTGGTTGGCTTGTGGGTATTTAAAATACCCAGTTGTTAACCGTTGTACTCGAGATCAAAGGCGTTTAAGAAAATGTGTAACATTGCAATTTTGAAAGGGATTGGAAACTTTAATTTATTATGTCACCAGTTACAGCAGGGTAAAGTCAAAGCCAGTAGTTGTATTTCTAATGAAATGTGTCATGTTAGTCATAGAAACAAGTATACAAACAATAGATGATGAAAATTGAAGTTTTACAGAAGATTTGATAAAAGAAGTATACAATTACATAATGTGTTACAGAAGGTGAAGGAACTTTACTAAATAGGTTTGACTTGAACTGTTACTCTAACTTGTATTGTGCCGCCAAACGAGTTAACCCTCTAAAGCATAAGAGCTGGACCTCCCACTGCTCACAACAGCCTTGAATTGAAACTTAATGAGGCCCCTGAATAAAATTTGCTACACAATATACTATATATAAAATACATCTTTCTTTGGCTCAAACCTAAGCTTGGAAATACAAAGTTTGTCTGTAACCTAAAATAATTGTTTGCATTTACTGCCATTATCAATTAAAAAAATGCAGGATCACCAAATGGAGGGGAAAAAAACACACACAAAAAACTTGGAGAGCCTTCCCATTCCGAAGCCAAGGAATGTGATAAATGCACGGTGCAATTAGTTCAACCTGATAGTTAATTTCTTCGATGGAATGTCTTGGACAGCCACTTCTGAAAACCTAAAGCTTGAACTCTGCCTGTCTTTAAGCAAACACACCTGACCTCTAAACGGGTTTCCTGGGGCAGGGTTTAAACCTGCGACCCTTTAGCTTGACCTCGCCATCTTAAGCTGCAGCCACCTTTGATGCCCCTCACCCCTCTGTAGCTCGTGCACACTTTAAGAAAAACAAATTGTCAAGCTTCTCTGCAGGTTTACATACTTCTTAAAGCATGTTACTGTGAAAGAAAATACTTGGACAGAAACTCGGCTCAGATAAGGTGTTACGTGTTGGCATGCGAATGTTGACTGTTTGTATGATAGAAACATGACTTACGCTCACTTACACAGACAGGGGCACGTGAGAAGATTATCGTTTCTCGTCTGACCTCTTGATGGAAAGCTTTGTGATTTTTTTTTTTTTTTGTCATGTTAAACACTAAGCCACAGGATTACTGAACCCCTGAAGGTGTAGTGCCCTGAAGGGCATGCAGTATGGGTGAGCGCAGCTTATAATGCAGTAGTTGTTGTCCAGACATAACACAGCGACTCTTGAAATGCTCTTGGGGATTAGCCAATGGGCAACTAAAACCAACCTGCTGGTTTAACTTTCTTGCCTGTGGTGCTTTGAATGCTTCCATCCCCTTTCAGCTTCTTCACAACTGTTCTCTCTCCACCACCTCTTCACACCCCTCACTTCCTGGACACACCTTCTCCCAATTGCTCTCATTACCAGTGTTTGATGTCTGGTGCAGCTTGCGCTTCCAGATGCCCCTGAGGAGCAAGGAAGCGGGTGTGGGTGTCTGTTTTTTTCGTTCCTAAATGCAGGTGACTGGTCATTAGATTGGCTTGTCAGATCTGTTGCCAGTACCACGGTTCTCACCTCTCACGGCCCAGCATGTAGCTGCACCTTCTTGTATAACAGGCTCGACGTGAGAATCAGCTAACTCGAGTTGCGCTGATCTGAAGTAACTTTATCTTGCAGCTGGTGTCGTTTGATTGATGGGTTTGGCGAATCCGATGCCTTCGAGCACACGTCAGAGTCGTAAAGTTGTTAACTACTTCACTCAGCCTTATCCCACAAGGGTTTGAGTCATTGTTTTAGCGACTGATTGGCATGTGTTACAGCAGGTGCATATCTTGTAAGTGCTTTAATGTCTTTTGTCAGTCTGTCATTTTACCATTTGGACTCAAAGATAGACCAAAAGATCAACTCATTAAAGTACCTGTACATACAGAGGCTTTATAGGATGAGAGTCATGGTTTTTTTCCGTGTGACCTGACATTTTCCCCCTACTTGTGCCTCCAAGGTTTTCATTCCAGCAAAATGACAATTACTATCCCTGGACAGCCCTGATGAGCATAAATGTCACAACCATGTATTTGCACTGGATTGAAGATGAGAGATTACATCAAATGATAGCGTGCTTGTGATTAAGTTCCATGTCTCATGGCATCTGTAATCAGTGTCTGGGCCAGATGAAAAAGCTTGTTGGCTTTGTGTGTTTATCAGCTGTTTCAGGTCCACAGCTGTCCCTTGGAAGTGGAGAGCTGCCTGTAAATAATAAACGTGTAGTGCATTTGTCTGGCTAGGAGCCAGAAAAAAGGCCATTTTCTTAGTGTGGTATGTGTGTGCCAAGGTTTTGTTCATTTTATACCTTTTAATCTCTGCTATTAAAAAAGAACCTGATCTCTCAGAGGCAGGGACAGGGCATTGTGGCTACATGTGTACGACTAATTACAACATTTTGTGTCTGGTATGTGGCAGATCAGAGCTTCTCCTGGAAGGCCTGTTCAACTTAGGTTATGCATAGCAAGACATAACATATATTATGTTATGCAATTATTGTTCTTCTTTTGCACTCAGCACATTTTGACTCAGTATCTAAAATTAAAGATACATTTCGATAACCAGACCTACATGTAATGACCTCTAGTTCCGGTAGGAATGACACCACAAACATAGTGATTTCTATGTCCTTATTAACCCAATGAGCTGCTAGATGTCACTATGAAATAGTATAGTGTCGTAATGCAGGCTATAGAGTGGGTATAGAGTTTCTCTGTACATCTATACACTGTCATCTTTCAGATGTTTCTCTGACTATCAATGAAACCCTGCAATTTCACTGAATTCCACACCGGCTTTGCATGTAGGGGCAAGCTCCATGGTTTGCATAACATGCAGTAACAGAGTATGGCGTATGTGTGTTTTTGTTGTGTCACATTCAGACACTTGCTAATTGAGGACCTGAGTCGTTGGCTGCCCAGGTCTGGACACACCTATCGGCCTACTAGTTCAGTGCTCGCACTTCTCTCTTCCTCAGAAACACAGCAAAGTCTTTGTGTTTTGAAATAAAACATTTACTGTTGCAAATCTGTTGATAGTATTGTTTTTTTAATCCTGGCCATTGATAGTAAATACAGTACTGTGCAAAAGTCTTGAGCTACACATAATTTCTTTATATTTCGAGGAGCAGAAAGCAAACTCTGTTTTTACCTGATATACTGTATTTCCATTTATGTTTGCATGTTTCAATAAATCACTGCACCTGTTTTCCATTTTCCAAAGAAAATATACAGAAATGAGTGGCTGCTTTTTCAACACACAGTACTCTCTGTTGAAAAGAAAATCTGTTGTTTTGTTTGTACAAGTCAATAATTTGATATTCGGTAGAAATCTTTTACTGACAGCAGCCATAAAAGCTAAAGTTGCACTTTTTTCTTTTAAATTCAGTGTTTGAGAAACTTTTCTTCAATGGAAAACACTTGACGAACAATCTGAATTGCTCACTGGAGAGTCAGGGCTTGCCCTCTCCTGCTTGCAGACAATAAAAACATAATTTGTACCTGATGTATTTGTTAAAAAAAAAAAAGATGATGGTGTAATTAGGCTAGAATTTGTTGTCCTCTCCAATGCTTTTATCCCCTTCCAGCTGGTTGCCCACGCCAAGGCTTTAAACAGACCAAGACTAAGTGGGTCACGACAGGGCTTTTGCCCAGACTGGCCTGTTGGTCAACAGATTAATTAATCAGCAGCAAGCTAAATTTAGCAACTGTGTGTTTGGTTCATTTATTGCAAAATAATACTGATGGCAAGAACTGAGCTTGTGTTAAAGATGAAATGCTATGGCATAATTTGAAGCCATCATTTTAGCTATAGCTCTGTAAATTTCTAGTGTCTTATCTAGCTGATGTACTTTTCCAGCCACCTGCCCCGGGAAAAGACAAACAACAGCCCGGCCCATCTAAATCTCTGCCTGAGATTAAGAGCAAGTTGTCAACTGCAGCCAAGGAGGTAAGGCTGCTGTTTTTTTATTTGTTTTTAAATGATCCTTCATAATTTAATGACAGTTAAGATTATGATGATTTAATGGTCCTTTTCTTCAGGGAAAGCCACTTCCAAAGACAGAGCCGAAGTTTGAGAATTACTTGAGAAGTGCTTTTAAAATCTCAGACAAACAAGTAAGTAATCTTTGTACAGTGTTGTGAGAGCCTTTTGCTTATTTAAATTATTAAAGCGGACCTGTTGTGCTTATTTCCAACTTCATGTACATCTTTTTGGGCCCTGCTAGAATAGTTTTTCATCCCTCACAGTTCAAAATAATCTTTATCCAATATGTTGGACCTTGGTGCAGCCCCTTTAGCTTCCATTTAAGCCAGTGTTTGTCCAATTGGCTGTCCCTTGTAAATGAAAGTTTTGAGCAGCAGGTGAGAGAGGCCTGTGCTCACACCAGATATATGCCTGAGATGAGCATAATAAGAGGTGTGTATATGTGCCGCCTTTAAGTTTGTACATTTTTATCCCATGTGCAGTTCTCATCAATTTCCTGCTGTTCTGCAGTCTGTGTAATCTGTCTCGTAAATGCTCACCCGAGAGTGGCTGTTTGCCGCCAGGTTTCTAGAAATACTCCTTCGGATGTAGAGTGTTAGCAGTCGCATTTACGCCCAAACTCATTTTATCTGTAAGAGCTCATTGCCATACGTTATTCTTCCTCTCACTGTCCTCATACCTTATTCTGTTCAGTTTGCCTCAAATGTCTCTCCAGCACAGTGTGTACTCTTTGAATTATATTCACACTGTTTCGGTGGGCTCTTGCGAGATGGATTTGGGAGTACACCTGCCAAGGCAAACTCTTTCACGGTGATTTAATGAAAGTGTGTCTTCTGTAGCCCTAATGAAGCGACTGGTGGTATGTGCGTGGTACCAGCCTTTTTCGCTTTCAAGGCCTTTGACCAAATGCAAGCCTTAAATCTTTTCTAATGCGGCTTCTGTCGTTTCAGAAGAAAAACAACATCCCCTGCACATTATTTTGCAAAGCATGAATTAATCACCCTTAAACCCTTAGATGATCACTGCAGACTTAATGATTCTGGGCAGTGTGTCAGATAGTGAAGTTGTGTTTTCTGTATTAAGGCATCTGTTAGATGGCGATCACTTGAACCGAGCTATTTGAACATTCATATGTGATTGCTTTGCAGTGTTTAAATAATAACTGTACAGTTATGAGAGCAGGTGAAAGCTCTTTAGAGCGGCACATGGGTTGGGTGGACAAGGGAAAGAGTGGGGGTGGAGTTGGGTCAGGGAGAGCTTGTTGATCCCAGTGTGTAGAAACATCTGTGGAAGTGCTTTGGTTTCATCAGCCAAGGCTGAGATCTGTCAGACCTGGAGCACCTAGTCATATACTCTGGTATGTAATGCTGCCCCCACCCAGCCCCTCGTCGTTCCCCCAACAGCCCCATCCAAATTCAGTGTTCCCACAGCCGAGACGCACAAAAGCATGTTGTAGTAAAAGTGAGTCATGTCTCATGCAGTATAGCACTTCATTTAGATAATTTGTAATTTTTCTTTCTTATTTTGGTGTTATCCCTCTTTTCCCTCTCCTTCCACAGGTGGTCAAGGATCTTTGGAGTTTTGTGCAAACACTGAAGACTGAGAAGAAGTAACATACACATACGTTAAAGCATTTGTACGTTTTGCATCCTACAAGGCATTTAAAGGCACAGTCGGCTAGATTTCCTACTCTGTCTCCTTCTTTCAGCTCTGCGAAGGACTATGATCAGATGAAAATGGACTAAGTGCTGAAATATGGCAAAGCCATCAATTCATAGATTTAGGTGTCAATGTTTTTCTTCTTCTTTTCCTAGACTGAAAGGACTTCATTGAGTTGGTTCTTTCACAGACTCGATTCATGTTTAGCAGACTGTAGATTTGCTGCAAGGGGAAGCTCCATGCATCATAATGGGCGGGGTCTGCGTTGCTACTACAGGAAAGGAAAAGTTTCTAAAATTTATACTACCTGCAGATTTATGTAGGGGTGTGCAGATTTATGTAGCTCCTGTATATCACTGAATATGATCATTATTAGTTAACAATAAGTCTTATACTTGAAGTATTCAAAACCAAAAACAGGCCAAACTTGGAACCTAACCTAGTTAGTAGTTGCTAGTTCTTTCGTACGCCCTGTTGGCAAAACAGTATTATTTTTATACCTGCAGAAGGACTCACAGAACACAAATGTGCTTGACAAAAAGTAAACAAAATTTTGAAACTGTTGAAACGCTGCCTGCAGGTGGTGTAAGTGTCACAATACGGAAGCTATTCCTTTCCTTGCCTGTAGGTGGTGATATCCTCATTAAACGTCCCACTTTCTTCAAATACTGAAGAAGATGCAGGTCACATTGAAACAGCAACTGGGTGGAAATGTGTGAAATTGGTTGATTAGCATCTGTTTGTCATGTTCAGTCAATATTGCAAAAGGAGGTTATGCAGAATGTGCCTTTAAATACAGTCCTGATCAAACGTTTAAGACCACCTGAAAAATGGCCAAAAATCATGCTTTGCCTGGTTGGATCTTAACAAGGTTCCAAGTAGAGCTTCAACTTTTTGCGCATGCAATTTAATGAAAACAACACTTAAACTGAAACAGTCTGTTTTACAGCGTTGTTTTCAATAAATTGCATGCTCAAAATAATGTTTTGTCTCGCTCCCCTTTCTTCTTGTTACACGTTGAAGCTCTATTTGCAACCTTGTTAAGAGTAAACCATGCAAAATATGATTTTTTTGCCACTTTTCAAGTGGTCTTAAACTTTTACAGTTTTTCTCCATTGGTTTGGCTCATTTCTTGAAACAGATTACATTCTCAAAACTCTAAGATCATTTGGCAAAACACTCTTACAGTTCAGCACAACACTATAGCTCACCTGCAAAAGCTCATATCTCGTCCAAAATTGTTCACTCAGGCTTCAATCTAAATCCCTTTCCCATCTAAACAGTCAGTGTCTCCAAAATGGCAAAGATCCTTCTCAATAGCTTTGGCTCATTTCTCGACACAGATCGGACATTCTCATCATTCTTGGTGCTTTTGTCAAAATAAACCTGGATGGTTGACCACAACAACATGGTCCACCTGCAAAAGCTCATATCTCTCCTAAAACAGTTCACTCATGTGTCAAAACTACATTTCTTGCTAATCTGAATAGTCAGTGCCCCCAAAATGCATCGTCCCTTTGGCATTGTGTGAGTACTGCCATACAAAATGTTTAGATGTTTTGTCACTATGGCAGAGGACCAACAATATACAACAGAAAAGAGTAGCCTCCAAGGTTTGACGTCACAGATTGCACTCAAACTACCAAGGAAATTATAACCATTTTATATTCACACGCAAAGAAAGTTTCATACATATGTAAAAAGAAAATGTACATTACAGTAGTAAATTGTATGAACACAAAATCAAAAAACAAGGACTTATTCAGTGGTCGCTGTACTCATTCTCCCGCTCTTGTCCACTGTCTTCACCCTCCTGATTATTTACACGCTGTTGTCCATCTGGCCACAGATTCTCCTCCACATCACAGCGGATACTTTCTCTTGCGATGCAACGAGGGAAGAAACGGCGTGCATACCGCAACCATCCCCTGCATTGATCTCTTGTAATGTCGTCACACGCTGCGTCCATAGCATGGAGCAGGGACGCCTGATCCTGAGCATGATGCTCGTACACTCTCCACCTCCAAGCAGAGAAAAACTCCTCTATCGGATTGAGGAAAGGAGAGTAAGGTGGTAGGAACCCCATGACCATCCTTGGATGCGTTGCAAACCAGCCCCTAATGAGTGGGCTATGGTGGAAATGACATTGTCCCACACAATTACATAAATGGGTAGGTGAGGCCCTATGAGACCTCTCTCATTTCCAGGGATAAGATCGGTATAAAGGCGATCCAAGAAGATGAGGAGCTTGTGTGTGTTGTATGGGCCAAGACTGGGGATGTGAGTGGCCACACCATTTTCAGAAATGGCAGCACACATAGTTATATTGCCCCCTCGCTGACCTGGGACATCCACTGTGGCCCGGTGGCCAATAATATTCCGGCCACGTCTTCAGCCCTTGGCCAGGTTGAAGCCAGCTTCATCCACGAACACCAGGATGTGAGGGGTCTCATGTCCTTTCAATGCCATTATTCTCTAAAATAGAGTAAAGAACATAAAATCAGTCATACAGAAGAGTCATATACTACAGTTAGACAATTACATGTTCTCCCCCACAGGTTCAATATACTACAGGCCACTACTCCAGTGGTTCTAAACTAGTGACAGGTCTATGAGGAAGTACTGCAGGGGTATATGATGGAAAGGGGAGTGGGAAATACTGATGACTCACTGAGATGTTACAGTAAAACCTACAGTATTAGATAGATTTGATTGGGAGACAACAAAATAAGGATTATAATGAGAATTGTATCATACAGTAAACTGCAGTTTTCTGTTGAAATTGTTGAAGTCAGATGCAGCAAATACTGATTCTGAAATCAGGTACAGGAGGTATTGAAACCAAATAAGTGAACTACTGCTTACTGTGATTACAGGTAAGGTTATAATGAGAGACAACCAGTAACTGACTTACATTTACATACTGGTAGCGCAGCTCCTTCACTCTGTCAGAGTTCCTCTCAAATGGTACCCTGTAGATTTGTTTCATTGTCATCAGATGCTCCTTCAAAACCCGGTCTATTGTGGAGATGCTTATTGTGTTTATATTCTGGAATATATGATTGTCCTGAAGGATGGCATCACGGATCTGTCTCAATGTGATGGCATTATTTGCCATCACCATGTTACAAATCTCTCTTTCCTGTTGTTCATTGAGCAGTTTTCCTCTGCCACCCACGCAAGGTTGTCATCCAATCCTACACATAGAACAGAATACAGTAGGTTACCAGTGTAATTGTATTATTGTTTTACTCACAGTAACTTCACCACAATCCTAATGCAACATTGCACAGTGACTGGAATACTACTCTAAACTGTATGAATTATGTAATTACATAGTTTACAGTAATTTGTTCAATATCTTTCTTGTCATATTTAGTATCACAACATTCCACTAGTCCTCTCCACCTGCTAGTATAGACCTACTACTGTAGGCAGATGCACACAAAATCTCTACAGTAAGTTATACATTTTTTGCCTCACGCACAGTGCCCTGTCCTATACAACATATAATTCCATCATAGATTACATAGAGTACATACCTGTTTTCCCTGCGAAAGGTCTGGGTGATGGAGGAGACTGTAGAGCGAGGCACATTAGGCTGCACTCGACGACCTGCCTCTGCCATTGTGAGGCCATGGTTTATGACATGGTCTATAATTGTGGCCCGAATTTCATTCGGGACAGCACAGTGTCTTCAAGCACCTCGGCCTCTTCCCCTATTCCTCCACCACGCATTCTCAGTCCTCCTCTTCTTCTTCTTCTTCCTCCTCTTCCTTGAGGGAGAACTTCCCCTTGTCCGTTTGCTTGGCCTTGTCTATCCATGTTCAGAGATCGGACTGGCTCTGGTCAAGCTCTATGTATCTGTGTTTGGCAGCACACAATCATGGAACACACCTGTGTGTGACACTCCCCCTTCGTTAGTCTAGTTTCATCTGACTGTCAATGACTGTCATCAATTTATCAAATATTCAAAGAAATTCATATATGGTATTCATGGTATTATGTTCTTGACCAATTTTGACAATTGAACAGAGAGTTGTGCATGCGAGTACTTATACAATGAAATCGTGCTGACATGTTTTGGAGAGAATGATCATTAGACTGGGAATCAACTAATCAGTTTAGATCTACAAGATCTATTCATTTGGAAAATGTGCTAAATGTGGGCTAACTGTATAACTGTAGGCTACTTGTACTTAATCATTTGCAAAGATGCACTGAGACAATTGAGACATGTACTAAGGCATTTGCCATTTGATAAAATGAATGAGAAATGCCATTCTGTTGTGAACATTTGCCAAGAGGTTTGGAGGTTTGTCCATGTTATTTTGAGAATGTCATTTCTGTTTCAAGAAATGAGCCAAACCAATGGAGAAAAACTGTAATTGGGGAATGTATCTCTACTGTAAACTGAGATAAACCCATTTTGTGTGAATTTGAGCAGCGCATATGTAAATGGTGAGGACAGCTAATAAAAGAGGACTGTTTGACAGCTGGAAAATTTCATCAGTTAGTGACAATAAAAGTTGTTTGTTATTTCAGCTTTGAGGAGTTAAAAAGCATTTCAGCTTACAGACTTACAGATTGTACATGCGTTTTTTAAATATTGTATTGTTTTAGTCAAACCACAATCAGTCATTATAATATAATAACAACAATTATATTTTTAACAGCTTGGCCAGCAAAACCAATAAATATGTTTCTCCCAGCAAAAATAAAGCAAATAGGCAAAAAGATGTCACAAAAATAAATGCATTAAAAAACAATTTTTGCAGAGTAAAATGATCACAGATCCCCGTTGTGTATTTATGTCCAGAACATGAACAACTCTCATTAAAATACTTTTTCCTGAAAACCATCCATCTAAAAAAGCGGCTGCTTTTTTACATTATCTCTTGTAGAGTAGGATGAAATCCATAAAAGCAACGCAGGTGCTCTCACTAAACTGTTTTTGTTTAATGTATATTTCATATAAAATCAAAACAGAGCAAAACAGATGGATACTCCAGGAGTATATTAGCCCTAATGCTGTTTTGCATTATATTTTAATGTACTGTAATGCATCAGAAAACATTACAAGCATATTAATAATATTAGTACAGTATGAGGTATCAGAGAATTACATCAGAGTAGCATGACATCACCTTAAAAAACACATAAGAACTCATATCTGTAATTGTTTGCACTCATATATCAGTGCTCTGATGACAACAAACTTTCGTTCATGCTGGGCTTATGATGTGTTGCTATTCTCATTTAATATCAAAATGTTCCACATCTTAAACTAATTACACTGATCCGGTCAAACTCTGCATTATCCAGAAAGTGTTTTTGCTATAAAATGTATTACTTCAATTTTAATAACGGAAGTTGCCCCTATAATTTGTCCAAATATAATTAATAATTGTTAGTGATGTCTTATTTACACTGAGGTTTCAGTAGCAGCAGGTTGCCAGGCCCAGTCTTTTGTCTTTTTGCTTTGCACGTCTTTGAGTGATTTTTAAAAAAAATACTTCTGTCATATCAGATTTAATGAACGCTGTGTTGTGTAAATATATTTCTTGCTTTTATTTACAAGACCGGCAGCTGAACAATTGCAGTTTAGGTTTTATCCTGCCCTTTCTAATAGTTTATTTTACAGCTTTGAGCTGTTTTCTTAGTCTTTGTTTCACAACTTGTGTTCTAGTAAAAAATCCCTTTTTAAAATGTCTGGAATATTGTTCTGATTGTTGTTGTTGATCTTTCGTTTGTGTGTAAGTTTGTCATATTTTGGGCAACGGTGAAGCCAGAACCTTAAACAAGTCCAAGTGCGAAAAAGTGATTGTTATTTGTTGAAAGCCAACGCATGTTTAAGGCTCATTTTTTAAAATAATTTTTGTAATCACAAACATCTGGTTTAATTTGGCTGTAAAAAATGTAAGGGATAATAGGAGCAAACTCTTTGTAACAGAGCTGTTTCTCATTTTTTGGCAGTACATGATGAGCAGGTGATGCATGTATGGCTTTGCTGAGTGAGCTTTGTCCTAAACCATGTTATGGTACTTCACTGAATTTAGTTACTTCATCCAAATGGTTGTCTTTTTTTCCCCTGTGACCTGAAATAGAAACTGTAAGCTAGTACCCATCTTCAGTTTGACTGGATGACAAAACAAAACCACATGAAATTGTAATTTACTGTGTGATGTAGTCAAGTATAAATTGTAATTAGGTAGCTTGGCTGACCCATTGTTTGTTAAAATAAAATGCATTGTGTCCATTTCCTACATCAAACTTAGTTTATTGTTAATGGTTTGTTGAAAGGAACATGTGCGTCCTTTTTTGTACTTATCTGTAACATTTACCTGAATAAAATAAATTCTAGTAAGTCTTGACTTACATTCTGCCCTCTTTACTGTAGACAACACCATTTGTCAGCGTGATTATAGTCACATTTGTAGCTATGTGACTGAAGTGACGACTTTCAGCTGTAATTAAGTGGGTTTAATAAAAATAAAAAAAAATCATGCACCAGCAGTTTCGGAATTACAGACATTTTTATACAGTCTCCTTTTCAGGGGCTCAAAATTAATTTGACTGTTGAATAATGAGCAGTTTGATGGGCAGGTGAAGCCTGTTCCATTGTTATTTCATGACAAATGAAGCAGACAATATCTTGAGATGATTTCAGATTTAAGACAGCGCAAATACAGTTGAAATCTGAATTTGTATTATACAGCTTTTGACTATAATTTTAAAATACAAGCTTCAAAGAGACTGCAACTTTAGGTAGGCAACCGTTAACCAAGTTGAAAACAATTTCAAAACGTTAGGCATTTCATTGTCCATGTTGATGGTCATAAGATGCCATCATGAGTAGAAAAATACAGAGAGTTAAACCCGTGGTTTGCATAAGGTGCAGAGTGCAAACCACTGGTTACACTCAAGAATGGAAAGGCCTGATTAGATTTTGCTAGAAAGAAAATCTAAAAGGAAAAAATGAGATGAAACCAGCAAACCAATGCAGGGCCCAGTTATTGCATCATACTACCATGTCGAGCAAAATACAAAACTACCGAAAAAACAAGAAAAAGCTGTCATTGGCCTCCGCCTGGAAAACCATTCCTGTTTTGGGGGTTGTCTCATTGTTGGCTCTCTAGTACACCTGTTGGGAATTTTATCAACACCGAAGCACTTAAAATGATTAATAACCTCCTCTGCTTCTTTACCCACCAGATCAATATCCCAGAAGTTTAATTGACTTGATGCTGCGCTTTGAATAAAATGTCCCTCTATTTATTTGTAAACAATATTCATGAATGATCTTTTTCCAACAAATTATAGACCTAACTGAACAAAATTACTGTTGGACCATATATATTGTGTATGAGGTGACTAAGGTATAAGTGTATTTTTATTATCATGAATCTAAAATATGCTGTGTTCACATGGAACTTATTATGCTCATAAATTCGCTTTGTTACACGATTAAGGTTGATGGGAAAAAACCACCCCCATTAAACCTCATGTACTGGAAACTAAGCATAAAACACCAGTGACTGTCAGATGTTAAGCATGTTAAGTTGTCCATCACTACATGAACTATTACACTACATTTACCATTAACCATGTGCATTTGTTTGCAATTCATCCATGTTATTGTTGTTAGTTTCCTTTGTTGATAACATGGCTGTGAAATTTCAGCATAAAGAAACAATTATGAAGCATATGGGCTACATTACCTTTCAAAATTCGCCAGATTTGGCCTTTTTGTCACAGACCAAATGAAAACTCTGTGATTATATATCTCCTGTTGCTTCCAAATACCAGAGTTCCACAACCTTTATATTTTGAGACTCAGTCCTTTGTAAAGTTCCTTAACATTGCCAAAGAGCTGAGGTTAGGGAACACTTTGTTTCTTTTAAAATATTTGCAAGAATCTGCTCTGATTACATTCACGAAATTATCAACAGACATCTGGCTGTTAAAAGAAATTAAAGTCCAAGGTGACGAACTATCCACCTTTGTAGTCTCCACTGGGTGGCACTGAAGTCCAGGCATTAACTTCAAAGCCAGACTCATAATGATATAAATTGATTAAGCTTTTACCTGAAGTGTGAGTCAAGCATTACTTCACTGCCAGCTGAAGAGTTTTTGCCCCCTAGCCACGAGGAAGTGAGGCGCACTAGCAGATGCAGCCACGGGATGACGCACAATTTTATGTTCCAAACAAGACTATTGCGAAGCACGTGGAAATCCCCCTATTGTAGTTCACTTGAATTCCAGTCCAGGGTTTGACTGAACCAGCCTGGAGGTATTGACACACTCTTGCACGTTGAAATCCCACTGAAAGCACGTTCAAATATAGGTGCTATAGAAGTAGGCTTACAACTTTCTCTAAGTGTGGCGAGAAAATGGGAGTATTGACTTGCAGGATTTAATTCCACTTCAGTTACCGGCATCCATTACCAGTAACTTAGGCATCAGTCAGGTAGATACCAAGAAAAAAGGGTCCCAAAAATCAAAGATCATCTTTAGAAACCGGTTTGAAAAGGTACTAAATGGTACGAATCAACAAAAGGATGCAAGGACAAGAAACACAAACACTTCCCAGTTCTAGTGATCTTCATAACTCTTAAAGCTGCAGGAAGCAGAAATGTATAAAGGGGAAAAAAAAAACCCTCATCCTGCAGCTCTCCCCTCCTCTACAGTACAAGTCCCTTCCACGAAATAAGCAAAAAGTATACGCACATCCTTGACAACAACTAGAAAGAAGTCTACTGAACCGAGTCTTTCTGTTTAACAGAAGATTTAAACCCTACTCACTCAGGTGAATGACCTTTGCTAAACACATTAAAGAGACCTGTGTTTGACCAAGGCCTCTGGTCAAAGAGCCCAGAGGAAAGCAGGTGTCTAGTTCCTCTTTGAGCGTACTCACCAGGTGATCCATACCGTGCCAGTTGAGCAAACCATGCCTATGAAAAGATGGGCCTGGGTGTGGTGTAATTGTAGTGTGATCAACTACAGCTGCCTCTATAAAAGTCGCTTTGTTAAGTAATTAGCAACTATGTGAGGGGTCAGAGTGTCACCACTACAGTTAAGTGAGAAAAAAACAAAAAAGTTAAACCCTGAATCTCTTCAAAAGCCCACGTGTGTGTGCGTAAAAGGAGAAGGCAAAGAAAAGAGAGGATCTGAGATGCTGAGACAAAGAGACACCTACTCAGGCCCGCATCTTCACTGTGATGGGAGTGGGGAGGGTGGGCAGCCATGCCAAGTGTTTTGGGATGTTTGTGCTCAGCTACACCAAAAAGCTCTTCCCTACTCCAGTCCAGGTGATCAGAACTTCACGTTCAATATCCTCATTTCTGCAAATGGGGCTGTATTTCCCTAAAATGGCTTCACTGGTTTAGAATAAGGCAGAAATAAGAAACTGGCATCTCAAAGCTTTCATATATAAACAGCCTGCAACTTTAATGGCACCAGGGTGAGTGGAAATATGTTTTACTTATCTAATTTGAATGAAATGACCCTTTAATCCTTCATTAGTCAGTCAGTGCGTTACGATAAGAGTTAAACCACACAGACGCACAGCAGGTGGGCTGTACACATGTGAGACTGCAGGTATCCATACCCAGCATGTGCCAGCCAACCACAACATTCAGCCATTAGGGAAATATTGCCCTTCTCTTTAATCCAGGTGTCACGCGATATGGGACAGAATTCAGTCTGGGGTGAGGACTGCATCCTGCCTTTGTGTGTGTGTTCATGTTTGTGCTCTGAGGAGAACAGGTGTGTTTTGTTTGAGTGCATTTGTACCCCCTTTGAAGAGAGTGTAAGCGGTGCACACCATAGGCTGTTTGTGCTGGGTACTGTACCACCATCTGCCTTATTAACAATCTTGAAGTGTTTGCGTTTGTGTGTGTGTGTGTGTGTGTGTGTGTGTGTGTGTGTGTGTGTGTGTGTGTGTGTGTGTGTGTGTTTAGCCCCATAAGCTTCTTCTTACGGGGCTAAGAAATCTGCAGTAAATAACCTCCAGTATTTGTACTCTTCAGAGGACTTGATGGTAAAACATATACACAAATATATTTTTAAAATACTACTTGCAGCTACAGAGATTCTGTTCATCGCAACAGTAAAGACATGAAAAGCTGCATGTCAGACACCATTGTACACAAATAACTGTTTTCACAACACATGAAATGGAAGTGGGGAAGAGGAAGAACTGTAGATAGCATCTAATAGGCACAAGCTGTTCTTCTACATTCAAACAATCTGCTGTAAAACCTTGAAAAAAAAACACAGAGGGACCTTAAATAGTTGTTTAAAACCCTTCCTTTGAGGAAACTGAATACTTTTGTAACACAAACCAGGATGTCGTGTTATACAGTTCACCAGTAACAGAGTTTAACCCCAAATACACGTAGTTTAACAGAACTAGGCTGAACAAAACTTCAGAGCAAAATTATATTAGAAATAATGCAAACTAAAGTGGGTAACAGTTTTTCCTGGTTAAGGATACTAACCATTTTATTTTCAGCACGTTTCTCCATCTATTTCTGTCATTTCTTACATTTTCCCCTTTTTTTCTTTTGCTTTTCTTTATATTATTGTATTATTGAAAGAAGCATTAGCATTCTGCAGCTTTCACCTGGATTTACTTGATCGCTGAACCATGGCAGAACTGAATATTTCTGGCAGATACAATGCAATATATATCTAGACTAGCCAGAGGCTTATCGGATCCTTACGATGGTTTGGCAGCTTCTGCTTGAGCTCCAGCAGTTATATCTTAAAGGACCCTCTTTGCTTTACCATACTTTCTCTTGTATATATACAATTACAATAGTGGATTAAACATGACCAAAGTTTGAAATAATGAGTACTCCATAGCCAAAAGCTCAGATTCAAGACTTCATGAAACTCTAATTTTCAGACAGTATTTATACTCTTGGCTCAGTGTGATGCCATTGAGCGGCGTTAACCCAAATCTGGTCATCTCAGAGACACAGTGCACTCACCTGCTGTTCTGTTTCTGGGGTGCAGTCAGCCAGATGAGAGCGGATTTAAAGGGAGAAAAGCTAAAACATCTTGTTTCAGGCAGAAAATGAACTGAGGGACTGCACTATAAGATACACAATAATTATTTTGAACTGTGACTCATCCAAAGCTGCACTGGTAGAGTTCAGTAATAAAAATATGAAGGTGGAAATGAGCACAACATGTCATTTTTAAACCTTATGAAACATAAACTGTGATTGTCCGTGTTTGCCGGTTTGCGGGTGTCTTTTATGCAAGCTTTGTTAGCACATTTCACATTTGCATGCATTTTGCATGCAGGTCTAAAGTCTTCTACAGTGAATTTTTTATGAGAAGACCAAAAACAAAAAAGTCTGTATCACAATACAAACTCTCATATCCATTTTTTTTTTAAATTCATACATGCCTTGTCACTCCCTCATCACTTTCTCTGTTATTACGGCTTGTAGCAACTAGTATCAATTAAGCTACAAATTTCCATTTCATACAATCACCTGCGTTTCTGCCAAGAGCGTTACTCCACATGCTTCTCTAAAGACAACTTGGAAGTGTCAGTATCTTTTTCAGAGATCAGGCTGTCTTTTCCATGAGACTGAAGGATGGATTATGCAATCTCATTCTACACTGTTCTTTAAACTGCCTTCAGGGAATGCTAGCACTACTGTCAGATTGACTATATCACTCTACTCACAACGGCCAAGTCTGTACTTCTACAGCTTCAGTTTTGATAGCTAGAAGCAGTGATGGCAAGCACAACCACTTTATTTATTTAGTTTCTTTAGAAATGTCTACTTTGATTGTTCTTGCAATTTTTTTAAATTTTTAAATTTATTTTTTTTAGAATGACTGCCAATATTTAGTAGCGCATTGCTGACACGAGAAGTTCTGCGAAACTCTGTGTGTCCAGTCAAATCAGGCTTCATCAGTCAGATTGTGTTTTACCTGGGGTTTACCTGCAGGACATCTAACCGAGGACAATATTTTCATGCACTGTCTCTGGTGGAAAGAAATGTAAGGTCATGTCTCTGCAGGCATGTACATTTCCGCCCTCTTTTTTCTTATGACCCAAAGGGATGTGTGATTTTAGAGACATCTGTGCGTTGAGGTTTTTTTTTTTTTTTTGAAAACCCTTTCCAGCAGACGTATGTAACGTTTTTGTAGATAACACATGTGGTCAGTATTATAACTTGTAATTTCTGTTGTTGTTACGTTAGAGAGACACTGGAAATGTATTTGTCCTTCGAAAATAGGACATGCAGATGTGTTGGTAAGGAAGCATTTCTTAACCAACGCATCTGCACTTTGGCGGCCCCAAGTGGCAGGGAAATATAACGTTCTTTTTTTGGTCTTTCAGCTTTTTTCAGCCATGTAATATGATGTGACATGATTTGGGACAGAAAAAATGGTCTGTTTTTGTTTTAGGTTGTGATTAGTATATTATTATCCATAGACAAATCAGCTCAACTTCATGTAATATCCAAAATAGGAGCCTTACACTTTTTAGACTTTTCATTTAGACCTTTAGATCTCTTACTTCTGCAAAAAGGTCATTTTTTTGTTACAGAAAGGTTTGAGGGAGACTCTTTCTGCAGTTGATTTGAACTTAATTTATCAAACTAAAACTCATGAGTCTGATCTATAACACCCCCCCCCCCCCACCCACCCACACGCACACGCACACACCCACCCGTCCCGTGACGATTGTTTTGACCTTTGCTCTGAGGAAATAAGGCTGTGTGTGCTTGATGTGACAGGTTGGCACATCACCTGGATACAAGCAAATAAAGAGCAGAGGGAAAAAATATCAAGGCAGCATTTCAAGCATTCACAGAGAGCTTTCAAAATGGAACAATGACTTTGCCCTTGGGGGAAAAAGTGATCATGCTGGTATGTTTATATTAGACAGAAAGGAAGCCATCATTGTCATCACCAGTGATTTTCTCTTTCACAGCACGATTCTGACAGTTGACTGTATCTTAATAACAATTCCTTCTATGTATAAGTCAATTGTCAAGGGTGATGCTCTTATATAAACATTTTTTTCAACCCCCCCAAAAGGAGCAGTCAGCTCTTTTCCTGTCAGGATTTGTGAACTCACTGGCAGCATAATTTAATACTCTGAAAGGTAAACAGATCTATTTTTAACTATTTCTGTTGTGCACAAAATGTCCATGTACTCAGTCATAAATGCAGTACTCCTGCACTGATCCTCTTTATGCCGCATGTATTTTTTTTTCTTTGCTAAAGTATGCTCCTGACATTTAGAATATGTGGGGGATGACACAGTGGGGGTTGTATGCGTGTTTTTAATTCATGGACGGGGAATACTTCAGTGAAACAGACTTTGGGGGAAGTTATTGTGTAAATTAAAGGAAGAGGTGTGGGGCGTTCATCATCTTGTCTTCCCATAAGCAAACCCAGGCCTAGTAAAACAGAGCCCAGTTGATACAGCAATAGGACATGCGGTTATTAATACAGAAGAGGGAGGTGCACTCTCCTCGACAAGCGCCAACACGCGAGCACATTACCTTTACGGCTGCTATGGCAAAGATGCGAGCTGCATTCCTCTGCCCACAAACTTTTTTCCCCTAATGCAGTCGAGAGACTTCTTACAATTACTCTGCCGGAGGAATTTGAGGGCTGGGGCTGTGAAAGAGAAGCCACATAAACTTTTATATCCCACGTATTCATTCATCTATCTTCTTGATTTATTTATTTGTTTATTTTGCCATAAATACATTTTGAGAAGACAACAAATCTAAATAAACATACAGGACTGCGCTACACTTTGATATACAGTATACCTCACTAGTACATTGGAATTTGAAGTATGTCAGTCTTTATGCAAGATTAATGGTTATTGTTTTTTGGAAGATAAAAATTTTCCAGTGACTTTCCAAATTCTATATGACGCAGTTTTATGTTTGCTTTTGAGAAGTCTGGGCATGTTTTCCCCACTATGAAACTCATCACATCAGCACAAGAAGTTGGTGATATTGCGGCGCGATTAAGTTTATATTTGGAAGAAACTGAAAGAAACTGCAGCCAGTGCATCTTAATCACATGTAAGAGTGTAACATCTCAGCCTGTCTTCGATTAGATGTTTGTAGCCAATCTATTTAAACAAAATAGATTGCATCCTATATGTAAATCCAGCCGCTAGCCTGTTGGAAGACTGGAAGATTCTCATCAGTTTCTGGTTGGAAAACTGATGTCAAACCTTGGTTATATTGTCCAGTCTTAAGTTTGATGTCACTCGGCATGATTCGGGTATAAGGAGCCTCTTTGCACTGAGCAGACGTCTTCTTGCACTCTCAGTTTGTATTTCCTGTTATATTCTCATGGAAGTTATAAAGCTGTTGCCTTCAGCTTGCTCTTAAATTATTAACATTTCCATTATTTCTGGTTATGCCCCAACCTGTTTTGTCAAAGCTATTATTAGGTCTGCCTTTGAAAACCTTGACCCCTTTGCTCTAAGCATCTAGTAAAAGCCAAGAATAAATCTGTGGTGAAGCAGAGTGATCAGACTGACAGCTGAAAAGCCCGGGGTAGGCATTGGGTAGATACGTATGGGAATGCACTTAGTTTGTTTCTCGAAATCATTTCATCCTTAATGTCTTCTGCTTGTGAAAGACTGCAGTTCCTGGATATGGCTTGGTTTTAAATATGTGCTATTTTCATTGTATACTCCGTGACCCTGGAGGCTGTGTGGTAAGGGGCAACATTATATTGGCCTCAGGTATAGACAGATTAGAAAACAGCTGGGTGCGGACACCTAAAATACCCCCAAAACTCAGAGTGAGACACAGATCAACCAGAAACCATGGAAATATGAACATATGAAATATGTTTTGCATCTTCTTCTGAGTATCTTACAAATATAAGGTGAAGTTAACATAAGTTAACGTCATTTTGCATCTCTTTAAGGTCATTTTGAATAAAGTTTTGTTTATTTTATCTGTCATGTTGGTAATTTTGCTTTACATAGTACAATCTGAGTCTTTTTGAGTTCAGTTGGTATCTTTACGCTTGTGTTTTGTCCCATTTGGTTTATTGTGATCATTTCCGGCTTCTTTTTTTAGGATAATACAAGTGGCTCCCTGACTCTTTACAACCTTCAGCCTGGGTCTAGTAGGACTGTTCAATAATCCTTCAGTTCTTGCCGATGAGAAGACTGCCTCAGTAAAGGATTCAAAGATGTGTACTGGTCTAAATCTCAAGGGACCAGTATGGGTGTGCGTTTGCTCTGTGCAGAAACTCTGGGCAGTTTCTGCAATCAGACACTTTTCTATTACTGTATGCTCTTCGGTGTATTTAAAGGGAGAATTACCTGAGTAGTGTGTGCAGGAAGTGGGACATTTAATACCAAGAGTACTCCAGAATATCAATTTGCCCACTGGCACTATCCGATACCAAACAGTCTTTGTACTAGAGAGTTGGCAAGTTAAAGACCGGCTAATGTGTGATCTGGCTGTGTCAGACATTTTTGTTCTCACATGTGCCTTTGTTGAGTAAGTCCTAGAAGAGTTCAGGGCTGGAGTTCACGTATAAAAACAGCTTAAGATAAGCCATGGAAAGTAAATGAACGGACTCTCACATCTCTATTTTCATTAAATAAATATGTTAGTTCAAGATAAGCGTAAGATAAGTGTCTGAACAACTGAACAACATAACTGAGGTTCAGTGTTTATCTGCAGTCTGCCTGATTGTCAGCCACTAAAGAACTCCACTCAGTGTTACTGCATCCCAATATACCAGTGTTAAAATGCTTAGTAACAAGTTACAAGCAATGTGAATGACGGCTAAATATATGCAAATGTTGCTGAAGGACAAACATTATTAGTATTATGAGTCTTTGTAAACTGAAATCAGCTGTTTTACATAACTTTAATGTTAATTTATCACCACATCACACGTTCACTCTACTGAATTTACATTTATCTGTTTCACATGCACTTATCTGTCCAGGATCAGTCCAACAGCAGCCTCGGGCAGCCTTTTATCAGATATTTGACAGACAAGCCTCATTCAGAATAATAAAGTTCAACAAGGTAATTTGTCAGTCCCCAAACTTCAAAAAGCTGATAACGGTAATGACTTTAGCCCCCAAGCTCTGTGAGGCCGTTACACACCTTGCACGTTGTCTCATCTGACATCTTTCACAGCTCCTTAGTGTATTCATTTTAACAAAGTGAAGGCTTCCATTTTGTATGTAAAGCAAGATGTGACTCTTTGTAATGACTGATTGTCATGTACTGTTCCAGCTCTCTGGTTGTCCAATGACAGCAAATAACCGTAGACGTTAACATGAAGTCGACTGTAATTTGCATGAAGTAAAAGTCAATACATACAATGAGATAATGTTCTTTTTTATTGCTTTTACTTTATTTCATACATTAATTAAGAGCAACAAAAGTAACAGATAAAAGAGAAAAGAATATTTACTACAGATTAAAGTGATTAATAGGAGAGAATGCAGAGACACTGCAGTAAAAGTTGCTAAAAGTGCCTCTCAAAATCTGGAACACAACAAACCTTCAAACCCACGCACTCACTCAACAATGTGGCCTTCTATACACAGGTGAGAGTAGCTTCAAAGCTATAAGCGATTATAATTTGAAAAGTGGTTTCACAAGAGAAGTTCAGAGGAAGGAGGACTTGTAAGTGGCAATACTAAATCCCCCCATTCTTTATTCGGTTTAAGCTAATGCATTTCTTGACCTACGACACACTTTTACCAGCACTAACTTGATTTACTGGTTTAACTTCTTTTTTCTTTTTTTTTTTACTTTACTAATGTATTTATTTGTCTTGCATGACACAAAGACAAATTATGAACATAATAGAAACCGAGTACCAACCCGAAACCTAAATACTTTTACTCTCATGTATCTTGTTTAGTTTATTTTAATGCCATCGTTTGAACAGTATTAGTGTATACAAATCTGCATGTTCAAGTTTAACAGTCATTTTGCAGCTTGCATGCAGTCGCAGTGCTGCAGAACACTATGTTAATAGTACAACAGTAGCTATAAATTGGATCATCAGCTCATGTAATATATAAAAATGAATGAACAACAATCCTTTTTTGTATGCATGTTTTATATTTGTTACCTTTGGACTAAACAAGAGAAGCAAATCCGAGCAATTAGGAACTAACATCCTATGATTTAATTACACTTTTACCTGCATAATTGATGTAGAAAGGATCCATCTGAAGTACTTCAGGGAATGGTTCAGCGATATCTCAGCATGCGTTGACAGTGAAACTGCATCAGTCATATTTTATCTTTCATTTCAGTGCAAGATGATGTAACACATCACATATTTGCTTGAAGGAAATGGTGTAGGCAAGAGCACAGACTTTAGCCATATCAAAAATGGTTGGGTGTGGATGAGTCCAGCCTTTTTCTCTGTGGGTGGAGGTACCAGCCTGCCTTCCTTTTGTACATTTTACATCTGGAATAGGTACCCCCCCTTTCCAAATAACATCTGCAGCTAAAAAAGCCAGACAGGTAGTTAGAGTTGATTGGTCATGGATGGATTTTCTCTCACTCTTTCTGCTCTCTCCTTGCCTGTTTTTTCCCTATTCTAAAAAGCCCAGAGGCTAGTATTTCACTGATTACAGAGTCGCCCCATTTGAATGGTCGTTTGTGCATTGTCAGAACAAAGGGGCAAGCGGCCTCTGAAGAGGTGCTAGACAGGGGAATGGATTGGGCTCAGCGATTAGGATGAGTGGAACTGCAGGTTCAGGCTAGCTTAGCACTGCAGAGACGGCACAAGAAGAGACGCCACTTCAGCTCCTGAAGATTCTTTCAGACAGAGGACTGTTCCCAGTGAAGCTCACATTTGAAAACAGACCAGCTTTAAAATATCAAAGACGTTGATTTTTAAAGTTGATTCACCAATGACACAACAGTGTCACTTTACCCCCAAGCTACAAAGCCGAAACTATCAGCAATCCTGTGTGCTAGAAACTGGAACACGTGTTTTTTTTTATTATTACTTTTAAACAAATCATTTATTCTCCAAATATTTTGAGGAAAAGCATGATATATTTCCTGCATTATATTCTCAGTTGTAGAAACTTGCGTTATACAAGTAGAACGTTGTAGGTGGTCTGGGTGGATTCTGGAAATTGATCTATTTCAAGTTTTATCCCTCTTGTCAGTTGTGAAAAGTTGCTCCATGATACTATTTTTTGATGGAGTCCAGCTTTAAAAACAGGTTTCCTTTTTAAGTATGTAAAAAAAATATTCTAACTGTAAAAACAGATATAATATTATTATTATTTAAAAATTATGTTTATTTCTAAAAGGCCTTGAACCTGATTGGGCTGCATAAGACCAGAGCGGACCAGCTACACCCAAGCAAGTCCTTTTTTTTCTTTTTTACACTACACAGTAATCAAATAAATGTTAGTCTGACAGGTTTCAGCTCTGAGCGCTCACCGAGTACATCTCCTAACCCTCCCAGCTTGAAGGTAATGAGGTAAAACCAAAATCAAATTATAAAGGTGAGTTTGGGTCACACTCTTGGTGGGCTTCCGTTTGATTAAAAAGTATCACCTTTTCAAAGCTGTTCTAAAGTAGATTTTTAATTTACTTAGAGCCTTTGTCTCTTTAATGGCATCTATAAATTGCGATCCATCAAGGGTTTAGGATTCGTTTAAACACGGCAGGGGGCCTAAGTGCTTTTAGTAGCTGTCAAATAACCACACATTTTGTGTGAATGAGTCAAACCTGGCCAGTTTGCGAGTCTCTAAGCAATTTTATGCCACATTACAAACAAGCAGCCCCTTAATTCGGTAATTGTGGCCATCCAAGAAAACAATTTTGAGGCTGTTCAATTCAGGGAGGAAAAAAAAATTAAAGAGCTGACAAGAAACACTTACATCATTTAACTTCCCAAACTTTCACCACTAGTCCACCCAGCTCTGAAGGCTTATTATGTCATTAAAGCACTCATATTGTTCAACAAAAGTCTGCGAACAGAAACACGACTTTTTGATTACCTTTGCTTGTCCAAGGGAGTTGACATTTATCTGTCAAACGCGGGCCAAAAACTTAGAACACATGAATTCTGCCGGCTGATTGTTATTCAACTGTAGGACTGTGACACATTTTGGCAGTTTGTCTTTACTAGGCAATAGCCAAAGAATTAATCCAGGCATGAATAGTTTAGTGAGGTCTTCAAAATACATGTAGTCACAAAAGGTTATAGCATATGTTAGCAACTAGCAACAAAAAAGCCCAAACTTGTGTTTATGTTTTTGGACAACTTTAGACTCCCCGCTGGATCGCTTTGGAGCAAATCATCATTAATGTCAAACAGGCGACCGAAGCTAATGGAAAAGATAATATGTTCGACATGTAATGTGGTGCGTGGAGATAATTTGTTGAAGAGCGATGCTTTCATTTTTAACCCTTACCTCCCACGGCCTGCACCCAAATTCTTGGGCAAGTTCTCTTCAAGGCAAAACCTAAATGGTCCTTAATGACTCCGTGCAAACAACGTGTGACGGGGGACAAATTACCAAAGCACTTTTTTTTTCCCTCCTCCTCCTTCTTCAGGTGATACTTGAAAGGTCTCAGAGGTAGAGCTCCCTGAACCCTCCCTCCTCTGGCTCCTTTCTCTGTCACCCTCCACAATGTCAAGGTGTCGCGACCCCTTTATGACCTGGAGCCACGTTAGCAATTGGACTTTGGGTAACCAGCAGCGGGGCATGATCACCAGTGTGAAAAAGGATGTTTGTGTGTGTGTGCGTGTGTGTGTGCAGAGGCGGGGGTAGGGTCAGCATACACTAATGGGGTGAGGCTGAGTTTTAGGGAGATGAGAGGAAAGGGGCCGTCCCATTTAGGTCTCACATGCTTGTCGGCCTGTGACTTCTAGTTTAAAAAAGGCTTCTGGGTGGCTTATATGAGTCAGTGGTCACCCCTCGGCATCAATCGCTTCACCTTGGGCACTGAATGGGACACATGCACCCCCTCGACACACACCACAACTACCGACCCCTCCTTCGTGTCCCGGGCACCCCTCCTTTCCTTTAAGTCAATATGTCCGTGTCAGAGATGAAAGTGCAAAGTGGGAGGGACGCGGAGGGGGTCCTGACACTAATGTAGTACATTGGGCTTCACTTACTGATCTGCCAAGTTCTTTTATCAAGCCTTAAATGGCTGCTAGGTTCCTTTGAACTGCTGAGCGCTCGCCCGCCCTCAGATGCCTCCTCCTTTAGCTTCAATGAGATATCCTCGGTGACATTCCCACAGTCTCGTTGCTGCAGACAGACACGCATAACTGCACGGAAGCAGCGAGGTTCAAATTCAAAGGTTTGAGAGGACTCTGGGAGTCGTCTAAGTAACATCATCGCCACTTTGTAGCCCCTGGCTAAAACAGCTCTCTTCATTTTCATAAAAATTGTAATAGCATTGACAAATTTGGCTGCAGTGGATTCATTCATTCATTCATTTCAGGCACCAGGCTTGAAAGCACTTTCATTGGCTGCCAAGCACAGCAAGGCAGGTAAACTAAGACCTTTACCTTGCTTGCTTGTTTTTTCTCACTCCCTCTCTCTTTTCAGCTAATCTGTGTGGGTAACCTTATCCCAACTCTTGAGTGGTTGCCCCCCCCACTCATCCCTCTTCCAAACCTCGTGAACTGGACTGAAACTTTTCTCCTCATTCACAAAGCTCTCTCTTGTTACACTTTTCCAGCGTCAACCTGCGTTGATTGATTTTCATGGTTTCATCAGGTTTTTTTTTCCCTTTTCTGTTTTTCCTACTGTTTCATATCAGGACATACAGTATCATTTCTTTTTTTTTAGGTACACCAACTCTTCTAACTGACTTTTTTGGTTCAGGGTAAATTCACACACGGATACAGTGATTAAAAAACACTTCCTGATGTTGTGTACGCTTTTCTTCGTTCCAAAGCAGCTCTGATCTGTTGGAGCATTGACACAACCTCTAGGGTTGCCGTTAAGTGTCTGTCTCTGGGACACTGACAGTGGATCCTTCAGGTCATATGGGTTTCGTAGTGGGGCCTCCGTGGCTCTGGTTTGTTCGTCTCATCGAGCAGATGTTTAGTTGGATTGGGGAAGTGTGAAATTTAGAGGTTAGGTTAACATCTTGGTGTCTTTTTCACGTTTCTCGGGATGTTCCTCAGCGGTTTTTGGATTGACGTGACCTGCATTGTCCTGCTGGGGGAGGCCGCCGCCATGAGCGACTGCTGTTACCATGAAGAGGGTTTCTTAATATGCAACAACTTTTAGTTGGCTTCTGTGTTAAAGTTACATCCACGTGAATAAAAGAGACAATGTTATAAATTACACATGTCAGTGGTTTTATCAGTGATCAATGTATTTTCCCACTTGCTTCAATTGGTATCTTTCTTTGGATTTTTATTTTTTTTACAAAAAAGTAGATAAATAAAAAAAATAAATTATTAATCTAAATTCTAAAAAAAATACAGAACATGATAAAAAATATTTTAATCTCAACTACTGCTAATACTGTGTGGGAAATATTTATTTATTTATTATTATTATTCTGTATTTCTAAGAGTGCATCATGTTTAGCACAATGTGTTCTTGTTTTGTGTCTGCATCCTTTAGCACCGTTTCACTTCAGTCTCCTTGTGCAAAAGTTGCATAAAACCACAGGTGGAAACAGATAAAAGTGTTGATAAGGTAATTGTGTGTTGAAATGAGGCATTGCAAGACCAGTGGAGTCAAATGATGGAACGTCAATAAATAATAAATTCCATGTGGTAAGTAAAACTTTTGGCAGAATTGGAAAACAAAATATTTATTTCGATTTACTTGAACTTTTTTGGTCTATATATTAGTTTATGTTTCTAGAATTACCTGCTGACTCCTGCAATTGGTCAGCTGCCAAAGTGACTACTAGACCAGACAAGTGCACTGCAGAACCATCACACAGTTGGCTTGTGGCCATTGCTTATTCCCATACTTGTAACACTGATGAAATGATAAAAGTCCCCTAAAAAGGGGGGGCCTTGCCTTTTTCCGAGAGCCAATAAAGTTTTTCTCCTTCTTGTGCTTCACAGGTGGCCACATCCAAGCCTCTTGCTCCCACCCCTCAGTTGCGGAGTTACAGTCATGCTCCGAGAAGTTTGTCGCAAACATGTGCTTAAGAGGCGATGAGTGATTCCACAATGCTGGCTGTATCACATTCAGTGTGATAATTGCTGTTTATCATCCTGCCTTTAAATCAATTGTCAGGTGCATTTATGTTTGACCTTTACAGAAATCAATGAGCAGCAGCTATTGTTTGCTCACACAATCCCAAAGCCCTTTATTTCTAAGGAAATAATCAAATTATGTTTCAGGATAATTACTATTTGCTCATTTTTTGGTGATTTCCCTCCCTAAGGCAGACAAGACTAAATTAGTCATGCTTTAAATTACATTGTACATCAGGTGTGTTAAAGGGATTTGTACAGTGCACTGTGGTTGACAGGATCAAGGAGTCTTGTTAGGCAGAGAGCCATAAATCACCGGATAAACCCACATTATCCATGCACTTGCAGGAAAGATACAGGCTTTTAAAAACTCATAAACACAATGTATTTTAAATTAAAGTGATAGATACTTTCCTGATAGAATTGTGACTTTTTTCTGCTGGCTGAAATTATAAGCTGGGGTTCTTAGTTAAACACTCATTTTCAATTCCCACTGAACTAGCTGCAGGGGACCCTTTGAAATTCCCAGCATGGGGAGTTATGTATGTGATCATTTAGAATCATTTTGAATATCAATGGGAGAAGAATCCCGAGGACCCAGTTTTAATGGGACAATAAGGGCCAGCCACAAAGGTTTTCTCTTTTTTTTAAGGCAGCATGCAGAGATGGACTCACTTTACAGCTACCAGCTCTGAAGTAAGCTACTCCCAACCACATTCACACCTCTCTCTCATTTAAATTCAGGGTAAGTTATAGCACATTACTGAAAAAATTCGAGACAACCTGCATTTGAATGCTGTCTGGGAGAGCCAGGCCAATACACAAACCATCCGCAGTTTAAAACGCACACACAACTTAAGGGACAAACAGTTTCTGTAACACTTAGAACGCCTCATTTCAGCTAACAACAACAATAATAATAATAATAAAAAATACAAAACCACTGAATCTACTTTTTTTTTTCAATTAAATACATAGAGTGCATATTAGATTGTCGGACTGGGTTATCTTTGTTCATGTGCGAATACACATTCATTCCGAAAAGTTCTAAAAAAAATAAATAGATCCAAATTTAAAGTAAATCAAAAAGCATATAATCTCTGTGTTCAAGTTCTTTGCGCAACGCTTCGCCCACCAAGCAGAAAAAAACCTTCTCCAAGATGATGGTCTCTCCAAGATTACCCTATCAGGTGCTAACCGCTGACATGTTTCCACCCACCAACAACAAAAAAGCCTCTCTGTGCCCAAATCTCAAGCCGCAGACGCACAAACACCACTGACAGGCACTGCTGCGCCATCCTCAGCTCCCGAACCTCTCCAGGGATCCGCTCCTGTTGCTACCGCTGCGATTCCTCAACATTTTTTTTTAATATAAATTGAGCTCGGATAAGTTTGTCCTCCCATATTAAACAACTTCGTTTTGGTGGACGGCTCTTTTATTTATCGCCACTTTCTTTTTTCACTCTTGCACTTGATAGCGTAAAATGATCCATGCAAGGTGTAGAAATCCACTACAGGTACGGACGGAGATGAGAAGCATGTGATCTCCGGAGCAACAACCTTCGGTTTGTGGGGTAACTTAGCTGTTGGTGCGCAAAACTGAAGGATACTTTTTTAGAGTGGTACTTTTGGAGAGGTCGTATACTGACTTTCATTCTTGACACAGACTTGCGGAGACGGTTTTTTTTTTTCGGGAAGTGAAGGAGACTGAGCAGAGAAGAAATAATCTTCTGGATAATTTCCTCCAACAAGGAAGCACCCAATGTTGCACTCCGTAACTCTGCCGCTGGTGTCCCGTCATCTGTCCTTACACTGGGATCCAGTCTCCTACTTACCCCCGGAGCTGTGTGCGTAAAATACGCACAGGGAAGCGAAACGGAGCGAGAGAGGGGGGCGATTTCGCCAACCTTTCCTGGGGCTAAATCAGTGGAAGCAGGTGTATTTCAGCTGTATTTCGGGAAGTCAAGATGTCTCTGCTGCCTTCGAGGTTCATATACCTGTAAGTATTCCACCTCTCCGTTTGCTTTTGCACACAAACCCATGCATTCTTACCAATAGAAGTCGCCAAACGCTTCATATTTCTGCATTGCTGTCATCCAGGTAGGCAGCGTTTATTTTTCACGTAATTGCCCGTGTGATTAACTCCCGTCTTCCCTTCTCTCTCTTCTCCTCTTAGGTGTTTACATTTACTGGTGTTCTATTTCCAACTGCAGGTATGTTTACATCCGTGTTTAATTACTTTTTGTGTGTATGTGTTTGTATGTCCCTGTGCAGCTTTTTTATGTGACTGTTGATTGTATCACGGTTATAGTTTAATTTCACGACGGTCTTTCCAATGCAGGACAGGAAATTCACGTGTTTTAATCTCAATACTATTTAGTTAGAATGATGAGGAAAAATGGCAAATTTCGGGTCTACTGCGTGCCACAGTAAAAACAAAAACAACAACACCACCACCACCCCAAAAAACAACAAAACAAAAAAACGTAGCCATACAGTAAACCACAAAAACCCCGTGAAACATCAGACACATTTACTTGATACTTCTCACGAGTATTACAGTAATGCATAATTAATGTTTATTCAAAATGTTCATTATTCACTCAAATCAGTACAATTATCCGGGCTACACCTTAATTAAACCCAATATTTGCAATTTGACATTCAAGTAGCAGTTTCGATATTTTACAGCAGAATTGTGTAAAAAAAATACTGCGATCCCTGGGGTTAACAGTTGTTCTTTGAACAGATGGCTCTTTTGGCGCTCAGCTTTTATTAGTTGCGCGTCTCACTTTGAACAGTAATGATTTGCAGGCACCCACTCAGCTAATTGAGTGCGCGCCGTGATTCACATAGGATGCAGTCAGCACACTCCTTCTCTCATAAAACTATCTGATGGGTTTGTTAGTATGACGTGGCCGACCATAATATTGCACACACAGTTGTTTCATATTAATTTCTCGGTGTTATTGTGATCTACGACATTTAATAAAAACAGGATACGCTGCCCTAAAAGATGCAGGTATCTCATCCGTTTTTTAAACAAACAGCTCTTAAAAAGTTGGCAACGTTTTAGTGTTTATGTAATTACATCTTTTAAAAGTTACTACATTTCTTTCTTTCTTTTTTAATTGAAGATAAAAACTATACAAAGAATAAGGAATAAAATTGCGACCTTTTTCAGGGAATAAAGGAGTGTTTGTTTGTAAACTATAAACAATACATTTTATTGGTTGCAGTTATTGCTGCTACGATCGCATTGTCCCAACCAGAAAACCATCAGCTTTTAGAGTAACTAGGTAAATTTCTTTGGGACAAAATGTAAACCAACCTAAAACTAGAAATTGCAATCTTAAAACTGTGTAATCAGATTATTTCAACAGAGAGATGGCAGTTGACGCATAAGTTGACCCCTCTTCACTTGACCCAACATTTTTGGTTATTATTTTTTTTTAATGTGAACTTCATGATGGTTGTGGTTTAAAGTTAGTCAGATGATAGCTACAGGTAAACAGAGGATGTTGATTAAGTGGTTTCAGTCTAATCATTTATCTTAGAAAATGCAGGGACATGCCTTTATCCTCCACTCCTTCTCAATGCTCCTCAGTATGGCTTAATGGCTCTTGCATGTCATGCTGTGGTTGTGACTTTACGAGGTAAAACAAAAGGAGCAACCGCATTTGGAAGTTAACTTTGAATACACTGCCAATGTCTGTCGGAATGTCTTTCTGTATGTGAGGGTGTGTGACCCCATCTGTATGTAAGTATGAATGTGTGTGTGTGTGTGTGGGGGGGGCAGATAGCAAGGTGTATCTTAGATCACTGCGACAACTTCACTTCCTCAGTGGAACTGAGTGCCAGACTTTTGAAGTTTCAACCATATCCGTTTTCGTGTTGTCTTTCAAGAAAGGAGACAGAGTGATTTAAAAAAAAAAAAAAAAAAACTGTTGTCGCTAGCATTCACCTCAGCCATGTGCTTAGGCTTGCCTTTCCCTTGACATGAAATGCAACTGTCTACCAAACACACCTTTATGTTTGTTTAGAGATGGGGAGATTTGGGATAAATCCCTCAGCAGCCCAGTTAGGCTATGTTTTGTTGTGCGTTCATTTTTTTTTCTTGTTCTTCAGCTTTGAGTTTCATATTAAGAAAGAACATTGACAACAGATGATGTTAATGTTCAGCTTTTAAACACTGTTGTACTTATTCTACGATAAGCAAGTTTGCTGGAACCACTGGAAACATGCTTACTTTTACACTGTTATGCATTAGTTACTGGTAATCCAGCCCCTAAGCCTCTATTTAACTAACTTCTTCACCTGAAATGGTGACACTTTTCTCCCCCATCAGTTTCTTTAACTGCTGTATCTGAAATACCTGCTTAACTGTTGATATATATCATTTTTCTTTGAGACACATACTGCGTAGAACAACAGACACTGAAACTTTCGTGATTCACAAATGTAAAATGACAAATCTTTCTCTGGAATTTCCATTTGTTTTGTCAGTTTTAATATGCAAATGTAAAAGCATATTTCCAGCCAGTAAGCAGACTCGTCTCTTACATCTTTGTAATCAACAAAGGCTTCAATCAGTGCCTTAATCAGCTTACAAAGATAAGCAGTTTCATCTCTGATAATCCATATCTCTTGTCAAAGAATGGCAAAGGGTTTTTCTGGAATACTCTTACCCTCCTAAGAGACCCTCTCTAAATCCACCCATCTCCATGGGACCTTCAACAAAGTCTGATACTGACAGTATTTTTCACAAGAACTGATTAGCCAGAAAAAAGTCTTTTTTATATGGATTAGTATGTTAGGTAAAACATAAGCTGTGAAGGATGTTAAGAGTTTGAGATGTGTTAGCATGGTGTGGTATCCTAGTACGAAGATAACAACAACTGCAGCTCAGAAAAATCAAGTTTAAACCTGAAATGACCCCAACAAACCCCAAATCTGCTTTGCAGTACAAGCCTCTGGTCCAGGTTGGGTTTAGCATTGTTAGTATTGAAGACCAGGGAATGTTTAGTTTTCAAAGTTTTCCAGAGGGTTCCTCTTGTGATTTATTTTGATTTCATATTGTGTTATGTACAGAAAAATCTAAATATATTCTAGGGTAGTGTGTAACATCATTGTTCTGTATTGTATCATGGAGGTTGTGCACTTATATGAAGTAACTGGTACCTTTCTGGGGGAAAAATACTAGGAATAGAATATTCTTATAGGGGCATAGTCAATTCTGTGACTAGAGACAGGAAAGCCATCACATGCCAAATATGAGTAAGCACGTACATTTGATTTGATTATCTTCAGCGTCTTATTTTCCACACTGTCTGATGCCAAAAATAATATCATTCGTGTTTCCTAAATGTCAGCAGACACAGAGGATATGTCACCGTTGTAGACCAAATATGCCATAACAAACAAGCATATCTTTCATATTTCAAAGGCCCTTTGAAATATGACTAAGAGGTGCTACTTAATCTGCACCTCATGACCTTTTTGGCAATTTAAAATGTTTACAGATTGATGAGTTGGTGCTCACACGTGTCTTTTGGTTTGGTTTATTGAGGTTAAACTGTAAAGCTGGGCTTCTTCAGTAGAACCCATGTTCGTGGACCACATCCGTGGGGCACGACTCATACGACACGTTTCAGCAGAGTGTTGTCGGAAGCCTCTTCAGAATCGCACCCAGTTTTGCGAAATTGTTTACTTTTTCCTCTCTGATTTTAAGGATTTGTTCGGTAGAGGCCATAATTTCCAATCAAGTTTGCTACATGTCATTCATTTTAGTAGAATAACAAGGACTCGGGGTATGTAATGTGTATATAATTAGCCACCTGAGAACAGCCACATAAAAAGCCATTACTGTGCAATTACGACACCATACAGCTGGGGAAATGGGATCTTGGCGTGAACTTAGATTCCAGGGCTTCTGAAAGTATACGTTTCCTCTTCCACGTGTTGAGTCATAGTCGCTTTTCTGAGCTGCCGCTGAATTCTGCAATTTCCTCTATTTTCATGTCAAGTCTAAATTGATTCCTAAACAGCTGACCGGTGAGTTTTGAGAGGCAGGTTTCAATGCGTTTTTTACAAAAATTCCTCCCACAAGAGAACTTTTATGGTTTGAGGTGCCTCTTTCCATCTTGTCCTCCGCCTGCTGCATTTCCTAATTTATGGACTTTACTTTGCCTGCAGGTAGATATTTGTTTGATGATAGTGCAACAGGTCTGGATGCTTCAGGTGTATAATTGCTAGTGGCTTGCTTGCTTGTGGAAATGGAGTACAGGTTTCTCAGTACTGCCCAGGGCACAGAATATATACTCTGTCAATATAAACCAACACTCAGTTTTCACTGTATGGTTTGCTCTTGCTCTGCGATTTTTACTCAAACCGTGACTTCATTAACATGTCTCGTAACATAGTTAGCAGCTTGTAAATGCATTGCATATAAAATGTGTCAGTTAAAAGCAAGGAGCAAAACACTAAAAAGCCACACCACAATTTCCAGGTTGTTATATGAGTTTTTAAAACCCTGGGGCAATTTCTTTTCTTTTTTTTTTTTTACACCAGGCCCATAAAATGAGCAGTACACATTACTATCAACACCTGTGCTGCGATGATCTCTCACCATCTGTCTCTCCTCCTCTCTGTTTCTTCATCTACTGTCCCTGTCTCTGTTTCCTCCTGTCTCACATCTGTGCAGGAATCGCAGCAAAGCTCTGCTGATTTCAGGTTTTACATCGAAAACCACACCAGAAACCCGGATGACCTGAGCCGGAAGCAAGTCCGGATCTATCAGCTCTACAGCAGAACCACTGGCAAACATGTGCAGATCTTGGGGAAGAAAGTCAACGCCAATGGAGATGATGGGGGCAAGTATGGTATGGGAGAACTCCTGTGCATCTCACTTGACACTTTAGCTAGGCTGTTATAATAGGATGAGAAATTACCTGCCAGCCAGAGCTTTTCTATCTCCACCAGCCACTTTGGCTGTTTACTACTCATTGTTTGTAGGTGGTTTTCCGTGCTCTGTGTTTGGCTGGCTCAAGAGAGGATGGTGACTTTTCAAAGCCACCAACTACAGGTTGGGGTGGATGAATACATACTGAAATTGCTGACTTTGCTGTCGATGTTTACTGCAGGATTTGGGTATCTGGGGCAAGTCTGTTTTTATCCTGTTGGATTCATACGTCAGCAGTGTTACGCTTTTTTTTGGGGTCTAATACAGACCAAGACTTGTTGGTATCTGATGGTGAAAATATTGTTTTCTGTTGGTGTCTGAGTTGTAAAATATAGCTTTTTGCCCTTTAAGGATTCAATCTCAACTTGGTTACTGTGAACTTCCATCATGCAAACTGGGGAAATCTCACATTTGCATTACAAGAAATCAAATTTATATATACGGTTAGGGAAAGCCAGGAGAGTTTTGTTCAGCCTAGTGGTGTAAAAGTGCTCACCTGAAAATCTTAAGCATTAAGTATGAAGATGTCAAAATACTTTTGGCAGATTGACCCAGTAATTATCACTGTTGTTATGTAAATAGCTAAAGTATTTCAGATAAAATCTTAGGCTTTTATCAGCTTTTTAAAGTGTTTTGTGTCTTTTCTTTCTTTCTTTTTTCTTTTTTTTCACGTGCACTTTGCTATTTAAGTTTAAAACGAGTATGGCCAATGACTAAATCGATGGTCAGTATAGCACCCTTTTGAAGTAGTAGTCCAAACGCAAAGCAGTGGGGCTTATGTTGTGCTTCCCTGCAGATATTTTGCTCATAACAGCTGACTCACGGCTCTAAAATTGCTGGTCTTGAATGCCTTTGAGTGAGTGTGTTCAGTCACAGATGCGCCGAGGCGAAGTTTCCTCACTGCTTGTTAGAGCTTGAGTGGAAGCAGATCCAATTTTTCCCATGAGGCTTTGCCAATTCCACCCTCCACCCCTCCTCCCATCCCCCCACCTCCTCCTCCCCATCCAGCTGCAGTACCTGGCACCTGTGAACTCCTTTGCAGCAATAATACTCAGTGAGATAACTCTCCTTACTCTAATTCATGCATAGTGTCTGAAGCTTCACATAAAGGGACCAAAATGCGCTGCTGAAGAAATATAATATATTGCTAATATACTCCTAAGTAGGTATCTCTCCAGTTAACATCACTGGCATTATAAATCTTCTTAGGTATTAATGTAGCATATTCATTACTTTTAGGAGACTAGACCAGTCATTTTCCAGAACAGTCCATTGTAAGTGATGTCTGCCAAGAGTGATGGCGGGTCATTGCAAAGGCTTTTAAATTGATAAAAGCTGCAATCTTGGATTAACGCTGACTTTTTCAGCTTTTTGAACAGGTGGCCTTTTGCTGAGGTCAAAATATGGCTGCAACCTGTATTATTCATATGGAAGCAAGGCAGAAAAAGTGCAGCATACCTCAGAAGCGAAGGGCTTCGTGGCTCACAGTTCTGCCTGTGTGTCTCTTTAACTTTAGAAAGTAGACGTTTGGCAAGTTTGTCTGTAACCTTTGTCATATTTTTTCATTTTCTTTTGATCTTCTGACTTTGCTCTGTTAAATAAAATACACCCTTTTCATGTTTTAGACCTTTTTTTGTTTATCCATAAAAAACTGGGAAGCATTGAGGAGTCCTACACTCACAAGGCTGCTGAGGGATTATTGAAGCACCCTGTTCATACATTCAGCAATTTTTAAGGTTGTGGATTATGGAGATTAGGGGTATTCAAGTGCTTATAGTGTAAATAAAAGCACCACATTCCCTCCTTTGTCAACTCAGTGCCACTTGTTAGAGGTATTGACAACAGTGAGATTCCTCCGAGTGTTTGCATTTCACTGTAACTATGACTCAAGGATCTAATTACGTTTATTGATGCCTTAAGCTGCCAAACTCTTCTTTTATAAAGATCAAACCATTAGTGTTTTCCCAGAAAAACTCAAGATAGGGGTTGGAACTGGGTCACAGACAAAGAACAACTTACAGTAAGGAGGGAAATATTGTTTTATCTGATGTTCTCAGTCTCCAGCATAACTGAGGTTGAATTTTTGGGTCTTTTTGTAAAAGCAGCTCACAATGAAAAGGCCAAGGTGTGGTTAAAGCTTTCCTAAATTTGCATTCATGGCAGTAGTTTCTTTCAGAATATTATTTTATTTGTGTGAAAACCAATCTTGTTGGACTGTTTTTTCTTTTTTAAGGATGTCCCTGCATATCTATTCGATGATAAAACCAAGTCCGATGTGCTATTCTTTAGATCCCAAATAAGACGTGCAAACAAATCTCTGGCAAATGAAGAATGAATAACTATTTCTTCCCTCACCTTTAAGACAGATTACCTACTACCCACTTTTCTCCCAAGGTTGGATTTAGGGGGGTGGAGAGTTATTTCTGCCCCCGAGCCTATCCCGTCCCCTTCGACTATTCTTTCTCTCCTCCCTTGAGTGCTACTGAATGGCTCTGTGTGTTAAACAAATGGATCATCTTAACTTTTTGATTGAGTGAGCACAGACTAAAGGGAACTTGAAACCTAATCTGGAGGGGCACATAACCGCTCCACAAATGTTTGGCAGATCTCTTTACTGGTCAGAGGGTGAGCAGAGACAAAGGTGACCTCGCAGGGGTTAACACTGGGGTGGCGGAGTGGGCATGGAAAACTAAAAAGGCTACCGAGATACGTTTTTAAAGTGGACTACTGAAGTGACAGTGGCATTGTTTTTCTGATGTGTATCATACAAGGAATTTTAAAATAATATTATACTTGAATTGAAATATTTTAACTGCATTTAGTCAAGAAAATCATCATTATTTAGCTAATGATCCCAATATTGTGTCCTTTTGTTTGTGTTTCTTTAATTAAAAAATAACAAAAGAAGTTAACCATGATTAAAAATGGTATTCTTACAGAATCAACTAAATGTGTTTGACTCCTTAAGTTATGTGTGCTACAAGACATATACATGGCATTAATTGGATGTGTTTTTCTTTTCTTTTCATTTGCAGCTCTCCTTATTGTTGAGACAGAAACCTTCGGGAGCCACGTCCGAATAAAAGGAAAAGAGAGCGAACATTACATTTGCATGAATGAGAAGGGCAAAATAGTTGGAATGGTGAGGAGATTTTGATTTTCACTTTGGTAATATTTAATGAATACGAATATTTTAAAGCGTGCACTTAATCCATGCTGAATCAAACGCAGCCTGGGATCTGCTTTCTCCTGCTGTTTTTCTACACCCTAACAAAACCTCTTTGATAACTCACAGCCATTCTTCCATTACGTAATCGGCCTACTCCTTTGACACTCGATCAGTCAATTACGGTCTGCAATCACCAAAATGCATTGAGAGACTAATAGTCACTTAGGAAGAATGCCATTGCAATTATATCACTTAGTCGCACCAGGTGGCCACAAGTGCAGGATGACTGCATGTGGCTCGGCAGATGACCATTTCAATGTGAAAAAACCTAACATTTGAAACTGTAACATTTTTTTAGAGCGTATGTACTGTTTCTTTAATAAATCACGTTCTTTGCATTGGTGCAACTGGATTATTTCACTCAAGTTTTCCCTCACTGCGGTCGTCTGCTAGAACTAAATTACGTTCCCATCAAGATTTCTAAATTGTCTTTAACCCAAATGCCAGAATTTGCCATGTTAGTGTTCATTTTCCTGGCCTCTGATTTGTCTGAAACCCAGTGATGTATTGATTTTGTGTCTGTCAGTATTTTACTGTTTTTAACTCTAAACCTATCAAGAAAGTGTTAATGAGGTGAGCCAAGAGCCATTTCCTCTAGACTTCTATGAGAATCAGAGGTGCAAACAGAGGAGTGCCCCCTTCTGGCCTACAGAGATTATGCAGGTTGAAGGCGCTTCGGCTGACTTTAGTTTTAAGACCTGGAAGCTATGTCCATTTTTTATGAACGTTATATGGTGTGAGAGCTTCCTGTGTGTCATCCTGTTCATAGCCATATGTAGTGTACTCGTATACCCATGCTATAGAGCTGGGAGATAGCTAGCTTAGCTTTGCATAAAAGCTAGATGCAACGAGATATAGCTAGCATAACTGAATTACAAGCTAAGCAATCCATCCAACTGCAAGATGTCACTGCTCTAAAAAGATGTCCGTCCCATAATATTCTGTAAAGCCAGATATTTAATTTTATCTGCCACTGCACCACTTTGTTTTGTTTTGTATGGATTAACTAAATGTGAGCTTTAGAGAAACTGTTAGATTTTTTTCTTATTACCCTTCAAATTTATATAGAACCCTTCTAAGCAGCAGTGAAGCTCAAATAAAAAGATTTTCTACAATTATTTAAAGAGTTCAATTTTCTCACCTAGTGAGAGCGCATTATTGGTAAAAATGGGAATGAGTCAGGTAACAGTTGATATGTTTACGCTTATCTAACATTAACTCTCACGTCACAGGGAGGCCTTTACACAATGGCCAACTTTTTTCACCTCCCAAAAAGCTGATTCTGTTAAACGTAACCTTTTCAGTGGGTGAAACTCATCCAAAACTCATCACTCATCCAAGTGACTTCTTCACTCTCAGTTGACTGCAGGTTTCCCCAACCTTATAAACAGTACATTCGCATAATGACTGAAACTAGCACCACTGATTAACAATTGTATTTTCAGCTGTGATTGAAACCGTTTTTGATCTGTGAGTACGTTATAACCATGTGACGGGAAAACTTAGATTGCAATACAAAACCACTCCAAACTGAAAAAGAGGAGAAAATGAGGTAGACTATTCAGAGGCCGCACTACTATATTAATAATTAGTGTCACATGATAACTTCCTCTGCATTCTTGTTCTTTTTTCTTTCAGCCTGATGGAAGGAAGCAGGAGTGTGTCTTTATCGAGGAATTCCTGGAGAACAACTACACGGCTCTCGTCTCTGCCAAGTACAAAGGATGGTACCTCGGATTCAATCGGAAAGGGCGGCCTAAGAAAGGCTCGCGGACCACGCAACGACAACAGGAAGTCCACTTTATGAAACGGCAGCCGAAGGGCAAGGTGAACCCAGTGCAGGAGTTTCGCTTCACCACAGTAACTAAGCGGACACGAAGGGCTCGGCGGTTAAAATCCAACGCAAAGAGGAACTGACAGGACTAATGGGACAGCTCTAGTTTTCCTCGTGGAGGAAAAAAACTGTACCTGAAAATCTCAAGCTTCTTAAAAGAAGACTTTTCTTCTGTAAAAGAAAGACTGACTAAAAGAACAAAAAAAAAAAGATTTTTTATTTTTGTATTTCAGGATGACTGAATATTTCCTAACTGTCGGATTCTTCTGGGTTGATGCCATTGAGCTAATGTGTCTGTCATGTTATTTATACTGGATAAACTAAAGGACCTCTGAGCGAATTCCTGTCATCGTGGCCCTCAGCTACATATGAACTGCAAGCTGAAGGCATGCTTTCTTTTTGACAAAAGCAGGAGCTGATGCAATGTTATAAAAATCAGCCAACTAGAGATTTATTGGAATACCTGTCGGTTTTTGTTTGTGTTGCCCCTGACAATGCGGATCCCATACTTTCCACTGGAATTAGAAACCATGGAGATGAAACGGAGAGAGGTGGCAGTTGCAGGTGACACTGTGCTGCCAGAATAACTGTGTAGCTTCGAGTGCAATATTTTACAGGTCTCTCTCTTTCTCGTCTTCTTTCTTTCCATGTGTGGCTCAGCTCCTAGAATGCGCGGAAGCCTCCAAGTACTGTGTGAGATTTCCATACAGCCTGAGATTCAGCTGAAACCCAACATGCTTTGACTAGTCAAGCGCCAAACGTGGCTTTTGTTCTGTTTAAAGACTGAAAAAACAACACAAAAATATAACAGCTGATGTGATACATAAATCCACACTGTCTTCCAACTTCATTGCATTTGAGTAGGGATCTTAATCCCTTTCATCTCCCCTCAGACTGCATCTTTTACGGCTCTTCTTTGCATGGGTTAGAGCTGTTCCACAACAAAAAGCTGCCTTGATTCTTTGAATCGGAGCTACTGTCTGGGGGCTGATGATGACTTCCTCTACCTCCTTGTTCTTTTGTTTATCTTCACCTACACGGACTGTCTGCATTCGGTTGATTTCAGGAACCTTTCTGTTGACTCATTTTCTTTCTCTCTCTGCCTCTCCTCAACTCTCTCGCTGTCCCAAAATCATCTTTTGACTGTGAGCTCATCTTCGCTCCTTTCACTCTCACTGGAAGACAGTCTCCAAGATGCTTTTGGGAAGGCTTAGCTTTATGCAGATCAGTCATCCATGGATAGGAATACTGTACATAATACACTCCAGATCACCTCATAAACTCATATTTAACAATTAAACAATTTCCTCAAAAATCCAGATGACCAATATGTCAAGGATCCAGGGAATACTTTCAGCAGCATGGTAGTTTTATTTTGTTTTCAAATCTGAATCCTAAAGGGAAAAGTCTGCTTTTATTATTATTTTTTCTCACTGACAACAAACTCCAGCCTCTTATCACCCGTAGTATGTATTTACCTGCTGTCAGGCAGGTTTTTTGTATGAGTTGCTACTAACAACATGACACGTTTATGATTTTTTTTAAAAAAACAAATGTAAGCAAAAAAATAATTTTATGACTATTATTAAGATATTTATTGCCTCTCTTTGTAAATAAAATGTGAGTTTTATTTGGCCTCTGTTAATAAAATGAGGAGTATATTTTAAAACCGACTTATTTTATGTCTTTATTGAACTCTGAACACAGGTATAAATGTCTTTATAGCCTAATTTGAGACAGATTTTTGAGATGTGCACGCTGACTATCATACTCCCTGAAAGTGAAATCACTCCAGGTAGGGTTTGGATGAATAGAGTACATTCCCTTCTCTGCATACTGCCAAGTTATGCATTTTTATATACAAACCCAAAGCGTGAGGACTGCTTTTAAGCACAGTGATTTGAGAAAGGCCACTGAAATATTTCTCAAGTTTTTTTTATATCATTGTGTGTGGCAACTGGAGTTCAAACACCTGGTGCTTTAAAAAAACAGATTTTCTTTTAACATTTAGGAAATGGTGTACTAAAGTTTTTCCACCAAGTTATTAAGGTTATAAATCAAGATTTGATGAATTTTTCAATCATAGCTAAAGTGAGTGGTGAGACAATTACAAATATTTTTGTCACAAGACTAAAGAACTTGATCAGGTATGAGACCCCAAACAATCTTTGAGTACTTGCAGTGCAGCCTACTTTGATTTAAATGCTTCGT